>NC_069502.1:221422011-221751178 GCF_027579735.1 Bombina bombina
TTGTTTGATATATGTTTTTGTCTTTATATAATGGCAAACCCTGCCCCTATAGCTAGTAAAAAAAAAATAACAGGCTGTATTCTGTTACAGTTTTGATTAAAGTGAAGGTTATTTTTAAACAGTTGCTTTGTTTTTGTTTCATTTAATTAATTGTGGTCACCTAATATCTCATACGTTTAGATACCACAATTGTCTCTCAAGATGTTTATTGATCATTTTTTGTGGTAAACAGTGGTTGTTGTTTCCTCTTTTTTAATTTCACTTTGAACTTACAGCATATCATTTCTTTCCAAGTGTTAACTCTTTCTTTCTTTAAATATTTTAATAACCTATTTGAACACATTTTTTGTTAGGAGTTTGCTTTTCGGAAACTTTTAAATTTATGCATTTCCATCTTACACACTGAATCTGGCCTTTGGGCAATGATTAGTCTGTGAAACATATTGGGCAAAGTTACAAAGAGCAGTTGCTGTTTTCTATGAATACATTTGTTTTAACTTCTGGTTCCCTGTGAGTATTATTTAATATTCCTAAGGCAAAGCAGTTTGGTGCTGTGCTACCTTAAATACCTTGTTTTTGTCTGGTTGAAATGAAGTATGATCATTAAAGAAGAAAAAAGAGCGTGATATGCAAGGGAAGTTTGAGTACATAAGGCGCCTGTCCCAATCCTTTAGATTCATTGACACTAGACTGCAGTATTGTTTTCTTTACCCCGTTTGTCTGTTTTTCACCCCATGATGTTACTTAACTACCAATATATTTGTATTAACTTAATGTTATGCCATAATAAATTATCCATAAACAAAAATTATTTTTGTTACTGACACCACACCCACTTCAGCAAGCCACCACAATGAGCCTTGTAAACAGCAATTTTTATAATATATTAGATCAAAATAGTTAAAAGATGTAGGATGTGACTTACATCCTCCTCTGGAGTTGGTTGAAGAATGAAGATGTGCATTTGATTCTGTAGAGAGAGGGGTTTTCAGTGTATATTGAGACCCAGTTTCCCCTCAGGGTACAGTGCTTGTCAGAGGGATGTATATAGGGTATGGTTTGCTATTCTTTTTTTTACCTCATGAATAAAACCATAATTGGTCACAGGAACTTGTCTTTTGCCTGCCTCTATGTATCTACAATTTACTCCGATTTCATAACCTCTGCCGATATGTTTCAGACAGTACTGGTTTTGCTGTCTACTGCTTGTTTGCTGGTGGAAGAGTGTCTATTGATCAGAAAGAGTCTGCTGTTTATTTTGCCTTTTGGTTAAAACGTTTGATTCACAAGGCTGACTTGGAGGCAGGTCAGTCCTCAGCGGATTACTGCTCATTCTACTAGGTCAATTGCCACTTCTTTGGCTTTCAAGAGTGAGGCTTTAGTGTGTGTGAGGTTAGGTGGGATGGGTTTTATAGCGTTCTTGGGGTTTGTGAATCTTTGCCTCCCACTACTAGTAGAGAAGAGTAATTCCTAGAAATAGAGGGTCATGGACTCTCACCACCATGAAAGAAATTATCGGCTAGATTACGAGTTTTGCGTTATGAGTGAAAAAGCTTTGTAACATTGCTTTTTCACTACCGCTGGTATTACGAGTCTTGCAGGTATATCTGTACCGCACACTTTTTTGGCCGGGACTTCCACAACCCCGGTATTACGAGTTTGCCTGTCCGGCCAAAAAGTGAGCGGTACAGCCCATAGCTACAAGATACGTACCGTAAACTGAAAGTCAATAGTTATGGCTTTTATATTACAAAGCAGTGACATAAAACTCATAACTAAAGTGCTAAAAAGTACACTAACACCCATATACTACCTATTAACCCCTAAACCAAGGCCCTCCCGCATCGCAAACACTAAAATAAAATTATTAACCCCTAATCTGCTGCTCCCGACATCGCCGCCACTATAATAAACATATTAGCCCCTAAACCTAACCCTAAGTCTAACCCTAACACCCACTAACTTTAAGATAATTAAAATAAATCTAAATAAAAATTACAATTAATACCTAAATAATTCCGATTTAAAACTAAATACTTACCTATAAAATAAAACCTAAGCTAGCTACAATATAACTAATAGTTACATTGTAGCTATCTTACGCCTAGATTTAGAGTTCTGCGGCCAAAGGGGTGCATTAGCTACGCATGCTTTTTTCCCCCCGCACCTTTTAAATACCGCTAGTATTTAGAGTTCACAGAAGGGCTGCGTTATGCTCCAAAAAGGGAGCGTATAGCATAATTTACCGCCACTGCAACTCTAAATACCAGCGGTGCTTACGGACGCGGCCAGCTTCAAAAATGTGCTCGTGCACGATTCCCCCATAGGAAACAATGGGGCTGTTTGAGCTGAAAAAAAACCTAACATCTGCAAAAAAGCAGCGTTCAGCTCCTAACGCAGCCCCATTGTTTCCTATGGGGAAACACTTCCTAAGTCTGCATCTAACACCCTAACATGTACCCCGAGTCTAAACACCCCTAACCTTACACTTATTAACCCCTAATCTGCCGACCCCGCTATCGCTGACCCCTGCATATTATTATTATTAACCCCTAATCTGCCGCTCCGTACACCGCCGCAACCTACGTTATTCCTATGTACCCCTAATCTGCTGCCCCTAACACCGCCGACCCCTATATTATATTTATTAACCCCTAATCTGCCGCCCCCAACGTCGCTGCCACCTACCTACAATTATTAACCCCTAATCTGCCGACTGGACCTCACCGCTACCATAATAAAGTTATTAACCCCTAATCCGCCTCACTCCCACCTCAAAAACCCTATAATAAATAGTATTAACCCCTAATCTGCCCTCCCTAACATCACTGACACCTAACTTCAAGTATTAACCCCTAATCTGCTGACCGGACCTCGCTGCTACTCTAATAAATGTATTAACCCCTAAAGCTAAGTCTAACCCGAACCCTAACACCCCCCTAAGTTAAATATAATTTTTATCTAACAAAATAAATTATTTCTTATTAAATAAATTATTCCTATTTAAAGCTAAATACTTACCTGTAAAATAAACCCTAATATAGCTACAATATAAATGGACCTCTTCAGCCCCCGCTTGGATCAAGACTTCAGCCGGATGATGGACCTCTTCAGCCCCCGCTTGGATCAAGACTTCAGCCGGATGATGGACCTCTTCAGCCCCCACTTGGGCTTGGATAAAGACTTCGGACCCTCTTCTGGACGGATCGGTGATACCCGGCGTGGTGAAGATAAGGTAGGAAGATCTTCAGGGGCTGAGTGTTAGGTTTATTTAAGGGGGGTTTGGGTTAGATTAGGGGTATGTGGGTGGTGGGTTGTAATGTTGGGGGGGGGTATTGTATGTTTTTTTTTACAGGCAAAAGAGCAGAATTCTTTGGGGCATGCCCCGCAAAAGGCCCTTTTAAGGGCTGGTAAGGTAAAAGAGCTATTCAATTTTTATTTTAGAATAGGGTAGGGCATTTTTTTATTTGGGGGGGCTTTGTTTTTTTATTAGGGGGTTTAGAGTAGGTGTAATTAGCTTAAAATTGTTGTAATATTTTTATAATGTTTGTAAATTATTTTTTTTATTTTTTGTAACAGTTCTTTTTTTATTTTTTTGTACTTTAGTTAGTTTATTTAATTGTATTTATTTGTAGGTATTTGTATGTAATTAATTTATTGATAGTGTAGTGTTAGGTTTAATTGTAGATAATTGTAGGTATTGTATTTAATTAATTTATTGATAGTGTAGTGTTAGGTTTAATTGTAACTTAGGTTAGGATTTATTTTACAGGTAATTTTGTAATTATTTTAACTAGGTAGCTATTAAATAGTTATTAACTATTTAATAGCTATTGTACCTGGTTAAAATAAATATAAAGTTGCCTGTAAAATAAATATTAATCCTAAAATAGCTACAATATAATTATTATTTATATTGTAGCTATATTAGGGTTTATTTTACAGTTAAGTATTTAGCTTTAAATAGGAATAATTTATTTAATAAGAAATAATTTATTTCGTTAGATAAAAATTATATTTAACTTAGGGGGGTGTTAGGGTTAGACTTAGCTTTAAGGGTTAATACATTTATTAGAGTAGCGGCGAGGTCCGGTCGGCAGATTAGGGGTTAATACTTGAAGTTAGGTGTCGGTGATGTAAGGGAGGGCAGATTAGGGGTTAATACTATTTATTATAGGGTTTTTGAGGCGCGAGTGAGGCGGATTAGGGGTTAATAACTTTATTATAGTAGCAGTGAGGTCCGGTCGGCAGATTAGGGGTTAATAATTGTAGGTAGGTAGCGGCGACATTGGGGGCGGCAGATTAGGGGTTAATAAATATAATATAGGGGTCGGCGGTGTTAGGGGCAGCAGATTAAGGGTACATAAGGATAATGTAGGTTGCGGCAGTTTGCGATCAGCAGATTAGGGGTTAAAAAAAATTATTAGAGTGGCGGCGATGTGGGGGGACCTCGGTTTAGGGGTGCATAGGTAGTTTATGGGTGTTAGTGTACTTTAGAGCACAGTAGTTAAGAGCTTTATGAACCGGCGTTAGCCCAGAAAGCTCTTAACTCCTGGCTTTTCTCTGCGGCTGGAGTTTTGTCGTTAGATTTCTAACGCTCACTTCAGCCAAGACTCTAAATACCGGCGTTAGAAAGATCCCATTGCAAAGATAGGATACGCAATTGACGTACGGGGATCTGCGGTATGGAAAAGTCGTGGCTTGGAAGTGAGCGTTAGACCTTTACCTACACAACTCTAAATACCAGCGGTAGCCCAAAACCAGCGTTAGGAGCCCCTAACACTGGTTTTGACGGCTAACGCAGAACTCTAAATCTAGGCGTTAGGTTTTATTTTTATTTCCCTGCTAAGTTTGTATTTATTTTAACTAGGTAGATTAGTTAGTAAATAGTTATTAACTATTTACTAACTACCTAGTTAAAATAAATACAAACTTACCTGTAAAATGAAACCTTACCTGTCTTACACTAACACCTAAACTTACACTACAATTAAATCAATTACATTAATTAAATACAATTAACTAAATTACAAAAAAATAAACACTAAATTAAACAAAATAAAAAATAAATTATCAAATATTTTAACTAATTACATCTAATCTAATAGCCCTATCAATATAAAGCCTAAACTAAACTGCCAATAGCCTTTACAAGGGCCTTTTGCGGGGCATTGCCCCAAAGAAATCCGCTCTTTTACCTGAAAAAAAAATACAAACAACCTCCCAACAGTAAAACCCACCACTCACACAACCAAAACCCCAAATAAAATCCATTTTAAAAAACTTAAGCTCCCCATTGCCCTAAAAAAACCTAACACTAACCCCCGTAGATCCACTTACAGTTTTTGAAGACCGGACATCCATACTCAACAAAGCTGGGAGAAGTCTTCATCCAAGCAGGCAGAAGTCCTCAACGAAGCCGGGAGAAGTCTTCATTCAAGCGGCAAGAAGTGGTCCTCTAGATGGGAGAAGTCTTCATCCAGACGGCATCTTCTATCTTCATCCTTCCGACACGGAGCGGCTCCATGTTCAAGACATCTGGCATGGAGCATCCTCTTCTGATGACGGCTACTGAATAATGAAGGTTCCTTTAAGGGACGTCATCCAAGATGCCGTCCCTTGAATTCTGATGGGCCGCTCCGCGTCGGAAGGATGAAGATAGAAGATGCCATCTGGATGAAGACTTCTGTCCGCCTGGAGGACCACTTCTTACCGCTTGGGTGAAGACTTCTCCCGGCTTCATTGAGGATGGATGTCCGTTCTTCAAAAACTGTAAGTGGATCCTCGGAGGTTAGTTTTTTAAGGGTTTATTGGGTGGGTTTTATTTTTAGCTTAGGGTTTGGGCTGAAAAAGAGCTAAATGCCCTTTTAACGGCAATGCTCATCCAAATGCCCTTTTCAGGGCAATGGGGAGCTTAGGTTTTTTAGATAGAATTTTATTTGGGAGGTTTGGTTGTGTGGGTGTGGGTTTTACTGTTGGGGAGTTGTATGTATTTTTTTCCAGGTAAAAGAGCTGATTTCTTTGGGGCAATGTCCCGCAAAAGGCCCTTTTAAGGGCTATTGGCAGTTTAGGCTAGGGGTTTTATTATTTTGGGGCAATTTTTTATTTTGATAGGGCTATTAGATTAGGTGTAATTAGTTTAAATATTTGATAATTTATTTTTTATTTTGTGTAATTTAGTGTTTATTTATTTTGTAATTTAGTTAATTGTATTTAATTTAGGTAATTTATTTAATTGCAGTGTAAGGTTAGGTGTTAGTGTAACTCAGGTAAGGTTTTATTTTACAGGTAAATTTGTATTTATTTTAGCTAGGTAGTTAGTAAATAGTTAATAACTATTTAATAACTAGCTTAGGGTTTATTTTATAGGTAAGTATTTAGTTTTAAATAGGTTATTTATTGTTATTAATAGTAGGTTTTATTTAGATTTATTTTAATTTTATTAAAGTTAGGGGGTGTTAGGGTTAGGGAATCAATGGGGCTGCGTTACTGAGCTTTATGCTGCTTTATTGCAGGTGTTAGGCTTTTTTCAGCCAGCTCTCCCCTTTGATGTCTATGGGGAAATCGTGCACGAGCATGTAAAACCAGCTCACTGTTGACTTAAGCAGCGCTGGTATTGGAGTGCGGTATGGAGCTCAATTTTGCTCTATGCTCACTTCTTGCCTGATAACGCTGGGTTTAAGAAAACCTGTAATACCAGCGCTGTAGGAAAGTGAGCGGTGACAATAACTTGCAAGTTAGCACCGCACCCCTCATAACGCAAAACTCGTAATCTAGCCGATAGTTAATTGTATTTAATTAATGTAATTGATTTAATTGTAGTGTAAGGTTAGGTGTTAGTGTAAGACAGGTTAGGTTTTATTTTACAGGTAAGTTTGTATTTATTTTAACTAGGTAGTTAGTAAATAGTTAAATACTATTTACTAACTAGTCTACCTAGTTAAAATAAATACAAACTTACCTGTGAAATAAAAACAAAACCTAAGATAGATACAATGTAACTATTAGTTATATTGTAGCTAGCTTAGGTTTTATTTTATAGGTAAGTATTTAGTTTTAAATAGGAATTATTTAGTTAATGATAGTCATTTTTATTTAGATTTATTTTAATTATGTTAAAGTTAGTGGTGTTAGGGTTAGGGTTACGTTAGGGTTAGGGTTATACTTAGGGTTAGGTTTAGGTTAGGTTAGCGCTGCGGAATCTGTTAGCGATGCGGAATCTGTTAGCGCTGCGGAATCTGTTGGCGCTCTACAAATAACCGATAATAATAAAAAATAATAATAATTAGATTTAATAACTTTAGTATAGTGGCGGCGACGTTGGGGGTGGCAGTTTAGGGGTTAATAAGTGTAGGTAGGTGGCGGCGATGTTGGGGACGGCAGATTAGGGGTTAATAACTGTAATGTAGGTGGCGGCGACATTGGGGTGGCATATTAGGGGTTAATAACTGTAATGTAGGTGTCAGCGGTGTCGGGCGGCAGATTAGGGGTTAATAAATGTACAGTAGGTGGCAGCAATGTCGGGGGTGGCAGATTAGGGGTGTTTAGACTCAGAGTTTATGTTAGGGTGTTAGGTGTAAACATAAGTTTTCTTTTCCCATTGAAATCAATGGGGCTGCGTTACACAGCTTTACGCTCCTTTATTGCAGGTGTTAGGCTTTTTTTAGCCGGCTCTCCCCATTGATGTCTATGGAGAAATCGTGCATGAGCACATAAAACCAGCTCAAAGCAGCGCTGGTATTTGGGTGCGGTATGGAGCTCAATGGAGCTCAACGTTGACATATTGCCTGCTAACGCTGGGTTTTTTTCAAATCTGTAATAGCAACGTTATAGGGAGGTGAGCGATGGAAATAACTTGCAAGTCGCTCATAACGCAAAACTCATAATCTAGCCGTATGTTATCAGATAAGCATAAATTATATTATACGTACAGTATATATCTATACTCCTCATTTCCCAGAAGCCCTAGTTACTGTAACTGTAAGATGCCCTACATGCATGTTGTAGAAAAGGGTTTATGATAACCAAAGACCCACTACAAATTTGCTGTAATATCAAAAATAGAATTTTAAAGGGGATGGTTTGATATACCTGGGCCACTGGCTAGTACTTGCCCCCTTGGCCAAAAGTTGCCAGTCCTCCCCTGGCTGGCTAATGGCTATTGGATTTTCTTCATACCTTGCAAGCTTTCACTATCATCTTTAATAACTTCATCTGTATGTGTATAGGTTACATTCTGTAGCATATATTCTAGGGGCACTGCTAGAATTTGACTGATGATTGGCACACAAATGCCTGTGTTATTCTCTATTTTTATTTAAGATAAATTAAATCAAAGATTGTATCATTCAAAGCCATGATCTACCCCTGAAGCTAAACATTTTTGAGAGCTGCGCATATGTGATCACACAGGTGTATTTTATTGCTACTAAACCTGACAATTATGTGCCAAGAGAAGCTATTCTCAATCAGCTTGTTGAAACATACTAAAGTATCACATCTCATCTGCTGGTTTCACAGAGAATTAACACAGTAGTTGATGAGTGAAAACATCTAAGATAGTTAAAATTATATTAAAACAGAATATGCTAAATAGTGAACATTTAAACAATGTCAAATTCTTTATTTACATAAAGTTACATGAGCCATATGTTTGTTTTTGATATCTTTCTTGTGGCAGAGATATTGTGATAGTGTTTATGTTTATTGGGGCATTAGAGACAAAATTCAACTTTCAGTGTTTGTTCAGACAGAGCATGCAATTTGTACTTTTCTTATTAAATGTACTCCATTCTCTTGATATTCTTTGTTGAAAAGCATACCTAGGTAGGTTAAGGAGCAGCAATGCACTACAGCAAGATTGGCTCACCCTATGAGTTCATCTAGGTCCCATTAGGGCATTGGTGCTCTGGAGCTCACTTTAACTATGTACCTAACTACATTGCAGGGGTTAAATACATAGGGCTAGATTACAAGTGGCAGTCTAATGTTAGGGCATTAAGCAATATAGCAACCACCCTAACTAACTTGCATTTTACAAGTTGAAAGTAAACAGCTGTATTTGATTGCAAACAGATTTTAATCAGCCAATAGCAAGAACGTTTTTAAATTTAAATTCTAATCATCCAATAGAAAAGGATAATTAGATAATTAGGATTTAAATTTTAAAACGTTCTTGCTATTGGCTAATCAAAATTAGCCAAAAGGGAGTGACTGATTTAAAATCAGCCAATCAGGATTAAGTGGTACCCTATATATAGGGGTTCTGCAATTCTGGAATTTCAGTGTGTGGCAGCGACCACATGAAACAAGGGCTTGTGGAAGAGAGCCGAAGAAAAGAAGCAGAGTGGAGACGGCGGAAGAGGCCACCAAAGTCTGCCTCCCCGCCACAAAGATGTGCCCCCATTGCCAGGTGCCGGGATGAAGAGGGCCCAACGTTGGATCAAGAGGAACCAGATTTTCCAAAGGTGAGTACAACCTTTGGGGTTAGTTAGGGTTTATTTTTTAAGAATAGACTTTTTTAATTTCTAGGATAGGTTTTTTAGGTATATTTTGTTATTTTGGGTGGTGGGGGGATACTTGTATTGTAGAGGGGGGATTTGTAATTTTATTTTTGTGTAAAAGAGCTGAAATCACTTTAGGGCAATGCCCTACAAAAGGCCCTTTTACTATTGTAATTTATTTTAGTTAGGGTTTTTTTTTTTGTTTTGGGTGGTTTTTTTATGGGATGTAGATTAGTGTTAGGTATAATGGTGTTTTTTTATTTTGGATACTGTAGCTTATTATTTTTTGTAACATATTTTTTTTTTATTGTTACTTAAGGGGTTTAGTTTAGATGAGGGTAAGGTTTTAGGTAGAGTAGGGTTAGATTGTGTTTGGGATTGTGGGGGTTTAGGTTTAATATTTATTAAACGTAGTAACTTAGGGGTTTAGTTTGGAAGGGGGTCAGGTGATAGGTAGAGTAGGTTAGGTTAGTTTGCATTTGAGGTATGTGTCGGTATAGGGGTTAATAGGATAGTACTTGCTGTGAGTATGTGGCGGTATAGAGGTTAATAGTTTAGATATTTGTGGTGGGTTTGTGGCGGTTTAGATCTTTATTAGTGCAGTGTTAGTTTGCGAACATGGGGTACTTTGGTTTAGGGGTATTAAGATTAGTGGCTAGGATAGTACTTGCGGTGGGTATGTAGCAGTTTTGGGGTTAATAGGGTAGTACTTGAGGTGGGCTAGTGGCAGTTTTAAGGGGTAACAGGATAGGTTTGCATACAAAGAGAGAAGCGCTCTACCAGGAATGAACAACAGCTCATCAGCTAGTTCTATGGCGATTTAACACTAGTGATGTTGCGAACCTAAAATTTTCGGTTCGCGAACGGCAGACTCGAACTTCCGGCCATTGAATTCAATAGGCAGGCGAACTTTAAAACCTACAAGGACTCTTTCTGGCCACAATAGTGATGGACAAGTTGTTTCAAGGGTACTAACACCTGGACTGTCGCATGCTGGAGGGGGATCCCTGGCAAAACTCCCATGGAAAATTACATAGTTTATGCAGAGTCTGCTTTTAAGCCATAATGGGCCTAAATCAACTAACATTCCCAAATTGTTTGCAATAACGTGCTTTAAAACATCAGTTATGATGTCGTATCTATCAGGTAGTGCAATGGTTACGGCCGCATCACAGTGACAGAGCAAACTCCAAGTGTTACGCACCGCAATCAACCGCAAACAGTCCACTTGCACAACCATGAGATAGATAGATTTGATAGATAGATGCATAGATAACATAGCTCAATCGATGCAATATACATATGATCGATATACTGTACATAGCTCAATAGATGCAATATACATTCGATCAATGCGAATTACATTGATCAATAGATGCAATATATAGATAAGAATGTTATCGAATCAAAGATGCAATATACATTTTATAGATACGAATGACATCAACCAAAATATGTAATATACATTTTATAGATACGAATTACATCGATCAAAAGATGCAATCTACATTTGATCGATACGTTTGATAGTTCGATCGATTTGATATATAAATAAATGGATTTGAAGTATATATAATTTCCCTGACAGAGTATAACAATAAGACATGCGGTCTGTGACCCGTGGTGTATTAAGTAGTACTATTCTTAAAATTTTACTACAACCTGTTACTCTCCCCTATCGGATGAGGTCTATATGGCCTTCATTTGTGGAACCGGGAGATGGAAGAAGATGATTGTTCTGTCCTCCTACTTCAAATTTGTCAGAAACACAAGTGGCTGTCTCAAAACATCCCAGACAGAAGATAGATTGATAGATAGGATAGATAGATATACATAGATTGATAGTTAGATAGAATCGATAGAAGAGAAATAGATAGATTTGTTAGATATATAATTACGCTGATAAAGTCTAATAATTAAACATGCGTTCTTGGACCCAACTAGGTTGTGTTAAGTAGTACTATTCTTCGCACTTTCAGCCCTGTAACTGCCCCTATTGGTGGAGGTCTATATGGCAGTTATGATTACCCTGACAAAGTATAACAACAAGACACGCGGTCTGGGACCCATGGTAATTTTGTTGTGTTAAGTAAAACTTTTCTTATCACTTGAATCCCTCTTACCCCCCCCCCCCCTTTTGTTGGAGCTCTATATGGCCTGCATGATTAGCAAAGTATAATAATAAAACATCTGGTCTTGGACCCATGGTAATTAGGTTGTGTTTAAGTAGTACTATTCTTATAACTGTAATCCCTGTTACTCCCCCTATCAAGGGAGGTCTATATGGCCTGCATGATTACCCTGAAAAAGTATAACATAAAGACACACGGTGTTGGACCCATGATAACTAGCTTGTGTTAATTAGTACTTTTCTTAGCACTTTAATCCCTGCCCCCCCCCATCACAAATTGTTAATTTTTTAAAATATTACAAATACTGTGACAATAAATATGATTGTTTGGCACTAGTTGGCAAATGGGCCTGTCTGGCACACTTGCTGGGAGAAAGGAAACTGCAATTCAATGGCACTAGGAGACTGAAGAATCACAGTCAAAACAGTTATGATTAACAAAAATTCCAATCCTGTTACAATAAATATGATTGGTGGCACTAATTGGCTAGTTGGGACTGGCACACAGGCAGGCAGGAGGAAAGTGCAATTCACTGGCACCAGCAAACTGAGGATTCACAACAACTATTAACAAAAATTTTAATTTTTAATTACTAAGAATACTGTGACAACAAATATGATTGGTGTACATATTTTTCAAGTAGGCCTGGCACGCAGGCTTGGAAGGCAGTAGAAAAGTGCAATTCTAGGGCACGAGCAAACTGAGGATTAAGATCAACAATCAATAATTTTTTAATTTTAATTAGTAACTATACTGTGACAACAATTATGATTGGTGTAAATAGTTGGCAAGACGGCCTGGCACAAAAGGCTGGCAGGCAAGAGGTAGTTGCAATTCAAGGACACTAGGAGACTGAATACTGACAGTCAAAACAGTGATGATTGACAATTTTTGCAATACTGTTAAAAGAAATATGATTGCTGGCAATAATTGGCTAGGTGGGCCTGGCACACAGCAGGCTGCAAGGCAGGAGGGAAGTGAAATTCAATGTCACCAGCAAACTGAGGATTCACAACAACTATTACCAAAAATTTTAATTTTTAATTATTAAGAATACTGTGACAACAAATATGATTGGTGTAAATATTTTTCAAGTAGGCCTGGCACACAGGCTTGGAAGGCAATAGAAAAGTGCAATTCTAGGGCACAAGCAAACTGAGGATTAAGATCAACAATCAAGAATTTTTTAATTTTAATTAGTAACTATACTGTGACAACAATTATGATTGATGTAAATAGTTGGCAATACGGCCTGGCACAAAAGGCTGGCAGGCAGGAGGTAAAGGCAATTCAAGGACACTAGGAGACTGAATACTGACAGTCAAAACAGTGATGATTGACAATTTTTGCAATACTGTTAAAAGAAATATGATTGCTGGCAATAATTGGCTAGGTGGGCCTGGCACACAGCAGGCTGCAAGGCAGGAGGAAAGTGCAATTCAATGGCACCAGCAAACTGAGGATTCACAACAACTATTACCAAAAATTTTATTTTTTAATTATTAAGAATACTGTGAAAACAAATATGATTGGTGTAAATATTTTTCAAGTAGGCCTGGCACACAGGCTTGGAAGGCAGTAGAAAAGTGCAATTCTAGGGCACGAGCAAACTGAGGATTAAGATCAACAATCAAGAATTTTTTAATTTTAATTAGTAACTATACTGTGACAACAATTATGATTGGTGTAAATAGTTGGCAAGACGACCTGGCACAAAAGGCTGGCAGGCAGGAGGTAAATGCAATTCAAGGACACTAGGAGACTGAATACTGACAGTCAAAACAGTGATGATTGACAATTTTTGCAATACTGTTAAAAGAAATATGATTGCTGGCAATAATTGGCTAGGTGGGCCTGGCACACAGCAGGCTGCAAGGCAGGAGGAAAGTGCAATTCAATGGCACCAGCAAACTGAGGATTCACAACAACTATTACCAAAAATTTAAATTTTTAATTATTAAGAATACTGTGACATCAAATATGATTGGTGTAAATATTTTTCAAGTAGGCCTGGCACACAGGCTTGGAAGGCAGTAGAAAAGTGCAATTCTAGGGCACAAGCAAACTGAGGATTAAGATCAACAATCAATTTTTTTTAATTTTAATTAGTAACTATACTGTCTGTGACAACAATTATGATTGGTGTAAATAGTTAGCTAGACGGCCTGGCACAAAAGGCTGGCAGTGGCAGGCAGGAGGTAAATGCAATTCAATGGCACTAGGAGACTGAATATTTGCAGTCCAAAAAATTATGATTTTTATTTTTTTATATACTGTTACAAGAATTATGATTGGTGCCACTAATTGGCTAGTTGGGCCTGGCACAAAGGCTGGCAGATATGAGTCGTGGATGGTAGGTAGGGCAGCAATTTAACACAGTATGCTGTGTAAGTGACAAAAACACAGGCCTGATAGAAAATTAAGTTAGATTACACTAGCAAAATATTTTAACATTTTAGATTTTAATATTAAAATTATGTTAAGAAATGCAATGCACATATGACTCTATGAGTGGTCGCACTGGCTGGCTGCTACGTAGGGCAGCAATTAACAACAGTATGCTGTGTAAGTCAAATAGACAGTTAGACACAGGCCTGATAGAAAATAAAATTAGATTACACTAGCATAATGATTTAAAGACATGTTTGGGAATTTAAAGAAAAAAGTTAAGCACATACATATGAGTCGTGGCTGATAGCCTTGGAAGGGCAGCTATTAAAAACAGTAGGCTCTGTAAGTCAGATACACACATGCCTGATAGAAAATACTATTAGATTACACTAGAAAAATGATTTAAATTATTTTTTGGGGGGGGGATTAAAAAAAGGTTAAACACATATGAGTCGTGGCTCATAAACTAGGGAGGGCAGCAAGTAAACACAGTAGGCTCTGTATGTCAGCAAAACACACAGGCCTGATAGAAAATTATATTAGATTACACTATCAAACAAATGTAAAAATTTTTTTTATATATTTAAATTAAGGTGAAGAAGATATGAGTGCTAGGTGGCTGCCTGGCACAGACCAATTAACCAAAAGACTGAAAAAAATGAGGTATATTAATGCTGAGTGAGCCTGACAGACACAGGCCTGATAGTAAATGTAATTAGATTACTCTAGCAAAATCATTTTTTATTTTTTTTTAATTTAAAATAATGTTATAAACGGATATTAACACTGGTGGCTGGCACAGAGCAATGAACCAGAGTATATGCTGTGTGACACAGGCCTGATAGAAAATGAAAAAAAATTACACTAGCAAAATAATTAAATTTTTTGGTTATTTAAATTTAAACTAATGTTGTTAGGGAGATATCAGTGGTGACAGTAATCACAGCATATGCTGTGAGCCTTAAAAACACAGCCTGAAAGCCAGGCAAATGCTAATAAAAAAAAAACGGAAAAAAAAAAACGGCACGAAATATAGCCCTAAAAAGGGCTTTTTGGGGTGCTGCGCTTGCAGCAGAGATGAGTGGAGTCCTTCTGGATTGTAGTGGACACTAAATACACTAGCCTAGCTATATTTTTCCTATTAATGTCAGGAGCAAAAACACAACACATCCTCTCATTAAGAAAGCAAGGTCGTTATGAGTCTAAAATGGCGGATTCCGAGTAGCTGGGAGGGTCTGTGAGGGAGTGTCTGATGTTGATTGGCTCTAATGTGTCAGACGGCTGTGATATAAAGGGTCAAAGTTTCCTCAATGATGACACATAGGGGCGGATCAAGCTATGTTCGCTGTGAACCGTTTGTGGGCGAACAGTTTGGGACATCACTATTTAACACCCGGAAGCAGTCTCTTTTAGACCAGTGTGCTTTTCACAAAGGAAAACTTTCCTAAAGTATATCAGTCTGATCCCTCCAATTAAGGTCAGTCCAGCCCTGAAATACCAGGCAATTCTCCTCTAAACAAGAAACATGACAACCCCAGACGATCGTTTCGGCCTCCTATGGGCCTCGTCAGTGAGGTGCAGCCACATTCCTCTAAGCACACTGGGTTAACAGGATAGGTACTTACGGTGGGTATGTGGCGGTATAGATCTTTATTAATGTAGTGTTAGTTCACGATTGTTGGGGTACTTTGGTTTAGGGGTATTAGGATTAGTGGTTAGGCACGGCAGTTATATTGCAAAGGATCCTTTACTATACATCGTCAATGTTGCCGGCGATGCTGGATGTTATCTAGCATCAACGACCAATGGCATGTATAGTAAACGCCTCTCGCCGATGCCACTATGTTGGCAGCTTGGAATATTTGGGCAGGCTCGCTCGACATAGCTGTAAATGCTTTGGAATATTTTGCCGCCTTGTAGCAGTTTTGATCATCGGGGCCTAAAAGAGCTAGGCTTTTGTTTGTAGTTGTTTTGAAAACACATGTGAAGGTGATTAAATGTGTGTGGTATGTGTTTTTTTGGAATAAAACTGCTCTTTTATGCAACTTCTTGTCTGTGAATGTTTATACCCTAGAAGACTGTGTTGTTTTTGCCTGAAAACAGGTATTCCTTGTGATTGTTGTATCACAATATGTTGGTGAATGTGGGTACAACACTAAATAGCCTGTGGCCATGAAAGTTTTCTAAAAAACTGCTGGTAGAAAAATTTGCTGTGAAATTGTCAAACATTGGAATTAAAGATGGAAGAGCTGGTAAAGGCCTTGCTACAGGCTACTTCAGTTCAGCAAGACACTAATTGTTTGCTTAATGCACAAGTAAGCAGTATAATGGAAGCTTAGTGGGAAGACAAAGCTGCCCTAACATATGATTTGCAACAAGTATTGCTGCAATCTGCAATCACCCAAACTATAAACAAAGAACTGCACTTTAAAATAAATGACTTTATGCATAAGATGACAGATTGCTGCTATAGAAAAGTGACCACAGAAACAGTGGGCAAGGCTGCTAGCCCCATGTCTTAGTGGAGAGGCCCAAAAAGCATATGATGATTTGTCCCAAGCCAGGCCGCGGATTACACCAGGCTGAAAAATGAAATCCTTACCCCCTGGGAGTCACACCAGCAATTCATGCTCAAAGGTTCAATAAATGGACTTATGATGGGGGAAAGACCCAAGGGTGCAGATGTATGACTGGTTGAGAGTTGCACAGAAATAGTTACAGCTGGAGCTTAACTACAAAAGTTGCGGAGATAGTTGTGATGGATCGCTATCTCAGGAGTCTGGCAACAGGACTTCAGCAGTGGGTCAAGCCAAGGGACCCAAGAAACCCAGAAGGAATGATGTGCTTGGTTTGAAAATGTCTGACTTTAAGGCGTTCTAATAACAGGACAAGGAAAAGAAGGGAGGACAAATTCCTGTGCAGATTTCAAGACATTGGTGAGAGATGGCTACCCGGATTTTCCTCCTTGATTCTGAAAGTGAGCTTACTTTGGTAAAAAGTATTTTGCTTAAACATGAAATATTAGATACAGTGCAATTGCTTGATAGTGTATGTGTACATGGTGACACTCACTCATACCCCAGAGCAAAAGTAGAAATTATTACAGATATTGGAATTATTAAATATAAGTGCAGTACCTGATTTGCCCTATGATATCGTAATAGGCAGATACTTCCCTTACTTTTGTCTAAAATGGGAAAAATCCCTAGAAAGACAGTAAATGTACCCAGGGAAAGGATGGGGGACCAGAAATAGATTTAAAAAGTCCCTTTTTCTAATGTTGATTTTGAGACAGACAGTGAAAAAGAGTTACCTCTAGTATGTCTGAGTAATGAGGCTGAACCCACAGAAAATAATAATGCTCCTATAAGTGACATAGGGGTATATTTATCAAGCTCCATATGAAGCCCCCCTTCAGGCTTGCCGGAAACAGAAGTTATCAAGATGTTATAAAGCAGCGGTTTAAAGACCGCTGCTCCATAACTTGTCCATCTGCTCTGAGGCGGCGAACAGAAATCAACCCAATCAAATTCGATCGGGTTGATTGACACCCCCTGCTAGCGGCTGATTGGCCGCAAATCCGCAGGGGGCAGAATTGCAATGATAAATGCCGACAGCGTATGCTGGTGACATTTATCGATGGGCAGAAATTTGCAGTGGACATGATACGCTACTTTGTATCATGTCCGCTCACACATTGTTAAATATGCCCCATAGAGTTTCAGAATCTGTTAATTAGTCCTCGTAATTTTCATACTGCCCAGGGGGAAGACCCAAGTTTAACAGCTTTGAGGGAACATGTACAGATGATAGAAAGAATTATCACGGATCCTAATAAACTTTGTGTTTCACCTATTTTAAAGTGAAGCATGATTTGCTTTATAAAGTAGGAAAAAAAGGGGTTGAGGTGGAGCAGTTGATGGCTCCCAATTCTCACGGAAATATTGTCCTAAAGCTTGCTCACAGTCATGTGTTGGGGAGGCATCTTGGGATGTAGAAAACAAGAGAGTGAGTACTTGCAAGGTTTTATTGGCCAGGCATTTTTTCGGCAATAGAGTGATTTGTAAATCCTTTCCAGAGTGTCAACAAAAAGCTCCAGTTAAAGGGACATAATACTCATATGCTAAATCACTTGAAACTGATGCAGTATAACTGTAAAAAACTGACAGGAAAATATCACCTGAGCATCTCTATGTAAAAAAAGGAAGATATTTTAACTCACAATTTCCTCAGCTCAGCAGAGTAAGTTCTGTGTAAAAAGTTATACTCAGCTGCAGGTAAAAAAAAAAATTGAAGAAATGAACAGCAGCCAATCAGCATCAGCAGTGCTGAGGTCATGAACTCTTTTACTGTGGTCTCATGAGATTTCACTTAACTCTCATGAGATTTCATTGTAAACTTCCTTACACTGAATAGGGAAATAAGATGAGTGTGCACGAAGCTCAATCCTTCGGCTGTCCCGGGATAGACATACTGATTTGTTGCTTAGAAGTCCTTTACAATGGGATGTGGCTACCGAGAAACTTTTGAGGTAAAATATATTTCTTTTTTACATAGAGATGTTCAGGTGATATTTTCTAGTCAGCTTTTTACTGCTATGCTGCATCACTTTCAAGTGTTTAAACATTTGGGTATTATGGCCCTTTAAAGGTTTTCATAACCCACTGATACATCTACCTATTATAGAAATTATTTTAGAGCGGATTGCAATGCATTAAGGGGGCACCAATATATCTTAGTTATACTAGATTAGGCAAACCGGTATCCTGAAGCAGTAGCTTTAAGAAATACCTCTACAAATATTGCAAAATAATTGATGATGATGTTTAGCAGAGTATGTATACGAAAAGAGATTATTACAGACCAGGAGACCCCTTTTATGTCAAATGTAATAAAAGAATTGTGTAAACTTCTTAAAACTAAACAGCTTAGAACATAAGTACATCACCTCCAAACTGACGGGCTGGTTGAGAGGTTGACTAAAAAACACTAAAGGCTATGTTGAATAAAATGATAGACAAAGATGGAAAGGATTGGGATTGTTTGTTACCATACCTCATGTTCTCTGTTAGAGAAGTACCTCAATCTTCCACAGGGTTTTCACCTTTCAAGTTATTATATGGTAGACAACCCATGCTAAATAAACATGGGAGCAGGAACACACTCCTCACTGCAGTGTTATAGAACATATTGCACAAAATCAAAAGAGAATGGAAGCCATAGTGCCAGTAATAAGGGATAATATGGAAAAAGTGCAGAATTCTCAGGAAGTCAATTACAATAAGAATGCAAAGATAAGGGTCTTCCAGCCTGGGGACAGAGTTCCTGTACTGATCCCTAATGTTGAATACAAGTTCCTTGTAAGCTGGCAAGACCGTATTAAATTATTGAACATGTCAGTGAGGTAAATTAGAAAGTAAGTCATGCAGGAGGAAGCCAGGACAAATTTACCACATAAATGTACTTAAACCCTGGTTAGAGAGAGGTTTTAATGATGATGCAAAGCAAACCCACTCACAAAGTAATTAAAAATGAGCTTGAAGTACATATCACAGAGACTCTGGCACCTCATCAGAAGCAGGAAGTTAAGGAGTGAAGACACTGGCACATGCACACACAAGCACCTACACACACAAGCACCTACACACACCGGCATATATCCAAACCGGTACAAACACATACTGGCAAATACACACACCCGCACATACACACACTGGCACATACACACACCCGCCCCTACACACACTAGCACATACACACACCGGCACATTTACACTCAAGCACCTACACACACAAGCACCTACACACACCCGCACATAAACACACATTCGCACCTACACACACTGGCACATACACACACCGGCACATATAAACACAAGCATCTACACACACAAGCACATGCACACACTGGCACATGCACACACTGACGTATACACACACCGGCATATACACACACCCGCACCTACACACACTGGCACATACACACATTTGCACATACACACACAAGCACCTACACACACAAGCACCTACACACACCTGCACATACACACACCTGCACATACACACACTGGCACATGCACACACTGACTCATACACACCGGCACATACACACTCACATCTACACACACTGGCACATACACACACCCGCACATACAAACACTGGCACATACACAAACCGGCATATACATACACCAGCACATACACACACCGGCACATATACAAACAAGCACCTGCACACACAAGCACCTACACACACTGGCACAAACACTCACTGGCACATACACACACTGGCACATACACACACTGGCACATACACACACAAGCACACATACACAAACACATAAACACACACTGGCACATACCCCCCCCCCCCCCTGCTTATACACAAACACACATGCACACACTGGTACATACACAATACCACCTAGCATTGCATTATACATGTTCACTGCATAATACATATTCTAGAGTGCCATTATCAGAGTAAAAATGTGGAAATTATAGGTAGCAAAGTTTAAAAGGAAAAAAAAAAAAACTTATTGTAGGGTCACCATTTCCATCACAAATCTTTTTACATAATGCATTTCAGGAGAAGGGGGAATTGGGTCCCCTTTATTTTAAAGTTTAGTTGAACTATTAGTAAGTTAAACAAATGATATCTGAGCTGACGAAAAAATGTATACTCAGATTAGTCAGTCAGTTTAATTGTTCAGGAGCATGACTCCAATACATTGAGACATGATGTCTCATTAAGCGGTCATTGATATTACCGCTGCTCTCTTTGGTCGGTTACTCTGCTACACTTTTTTATATAGTAACTATCAGAAGGTAAATCTGTTACGCTACAGATTTGTTATAGCGTGCATAGCTCTCTACCTATAACTTTACTCGCAGCGAGTAACCGTAGCCAATGCAATAGATAAATATTTACTGGTCATTATATTTAAGGGATTAAGTCAAAGCTATTTTGCAATTGAACAACCAACGTATTTTTATGATTGTGCATAAGAGCATGGTAGTTTATCCAAATGCAGGATTAGCATACACCTCTTAGAAATGTGTTATAGCCAGGACGCTGCTGCGATACAGTTGCAGTAATATGTCATATGTCATAATATCTACACTGTAATACCTAAGTATGCAACCAAAGTATTACATTGATATATGCACACACACATTTAGTTGGTGGAGATTAGCCAACATCTAACGCAATTAGTATTCGCTAGGTATATATCCACCATTGGATCATAAAGTATAAGAATAAGGAACTTTTATACAAACTGCCGATTCCAACATTAACCCAATATATTCTTTTACAGTTACCATGATTTAATTCATTCTAATACTGGTATTTGGCCTTCTCAGTAACTCTCTGGGAATACTCACAGGCAAGCGTACAAATGATATAATTACTGCCGCTTGTGTAACATATGCCTAACCAGTGAGAATCCTGAGGGAATTAACTAACTCCCTGATTCATTTCAAGTTATAATCAATAGGCTGTAATACAGCCAGCACTAATATACTAAGACTTAACGTCTAATCTAAGGGGGTTCAGTTAACTATCAGTACTCCAAATAGTATTGAGCCACACTCATGGACGCTATTCAATTTTTTATTTAATATTTAGTACATTCGGCATAGTTCTTTATTTTGCTTCTCTAGAAGCAAGTCACTATTGTGTTATACTACTCATTATAGTGAATAGGATATTATAACCAAATCCTACTATTAAGAGAAGCGAACACGCATTATACTTTTATAGAACGCAGCTTACTATAATCCCTGACAAGTGGCTATTTAATACTGTATCAGAGAGCAACGCTCACATGAGGACAGAACCCGACACAGGAGACATTATTTGAGTGATGCATAGCATTTAGTTTGATAAGAGTAATCCCATTTACTGGTGTTACAGATAACATATAGTGCCCATTTCATTACTCAGACAACCTGTATAAATTTGGGTCATTTTACAAATCAAATGACCTCGGTCTAACTGTATAACTGACTAATTAGTAGCATTACAATACAAGGTCAGACAGTAACTATATAATACTATCTAATAGCTCTCTAGTGTTTTTAAATGCACCCAAGTTTTAATTGATCTAATAAAGTGTTATATATTTTTAATGTTTCCTTTTTTTCACATACACCACGCTACATTTCCATATACTAATGAGGGGGCGAGTGCTTCCAAGTGTACTCTTTTTTTGTAACCACTAGGTTACTTTTCTGTATTGTGAATAAGTACACAGCACCCAAGGGCATATGATAATTAAATAAGGCCTATTTTTGACCATTACCAGCCCATCCCTCTTGATCTCTAGTAGTGCCATCACACAATTTTCCCTTTCACATACACACACCGGCACATACAAACATTTGCACTTACACGCATTTGCACTTACACACACTGGCACATACACACACTGGCACATATAAACACAAGCACCTACACACACAAGCACCTACACACACCTGCACATACACACACCGGCTCATACACACACATCTACACACACTGGCACATACACACACCTGCACATACAAACACTGGCACATACACAAACCGGCATATACATACACCAGCACATACACACATATACAAACAAGCACCTGCACACACAAGCACCTACACACACTGGCACATACACACACTGGCACATACACACACTGGCACATACACACACTGGCACATACACACACCAGCACACATACACAAACACATAAACACACATGCACACATCCGCACATACACACACACTGGCACATACACCCCCCCCCCCCCCCGCTTATACACAAACACACATGCACACACTGGTACATACACAATACCACCTAGCATTACATTATACATGTTCACTGCATAATACATATTCTAGAGTGCCATTATCAGAGTAAAAATGTGGATATTATAGGTAGCAAAGTTTAAAAAGAAAAAAAAAAAACTTATTGTAGGGTCACCATTTCCATCACAAATCTTTTTACATAATGCATTTTCATTATACTCTTAAACAGCTATGTACAATATAAGTTTTCACCTTGCAGCTAAATACTTTACAGACAGTTATCCTTATATAAGCTAAGCTGTCATTATCTGTTCTGGAATATTGTCATCTCTCTACCTTCAACCCTTTTATTCCATTCATGCTTGTTGCCTACCCCCATCCATTATTTCTCATTTCACTTGTTACTTTTATCCACCATTTTCCAATACTAAACTGAAAAATATATAAAGCAGAATTGATGTGAAGTTATAGAAGGTGCAAGGCAGATCTTGGTATATAACATGTATTTTGCACTTGACCACAGTACTATAATAATACTGCAATTCTATTCCTGTTCATGGTATAATTTTATGCCAATTATGTCTTGACATTCTGTTTGGATCTGATATTATAGATATTATCATCTGTCATTTGTATGATTTACCTTCTACCGTACAATGGATTGCCAATTTAAAAAGACATACATGCTTAAGGTGTCAGGATTTTATTCTTATACTTACTACAGTGTAATAAAGGTAATGGGTAAACTTCAGCCACTGAATATATACATTCTCTCCCCACGGCTCTGAATCATAGCACACGCTCAGTTCCTATCCTTTTTAACTGCCACTCCTTTCATTCAGCAGTTCCTGTATCTGCACTGCTAAAAAAAAAGTTATGTAACTGCAAACTCACTCACACCTTTACCTTATACTTTAAAGGGACTGTAAAGTCACAATTAAACATTCATAATTCAGATAGAGCATGTCATTTTAGCCATCTTTACAATTTATTTCTATTATCAATTTTGCTTAGTATCCTTTGTTAAAGAGTTATCTTAGGCGAGCTCAGGAGCGTGCACATGTATTTAATCATCTGGCAGCACAGTGTTTGCAACAATTTTTATAGCAATGTTATACATAGTTGCAAACATTGCTGTCATAGACTGCTGAATTCTAGACAGCAGTGTTTGCAACTAGATATAACATTAATATATTAATGTTCAAGGGGGGGCGGAGCTAGCAGGCTCCAAAGATGGAAGCAGGCTGTTAGAGCTCCGGAGTGAGGTCGGCGAGATAACTGGTTTAGCGAGTGGGAAATGTGTGCAATAGGGTGACAACAGGCGACAGACACCACAGAGACTTTGCTGGCAGTCACACTGGGTGGTTGCGGGGAAGAACGGGAGCAAAATTCTACAACAAAACGGCACAACATGAGGCCTACTATATGTTAACGGAGGTGCCGCAGCCTCACCACATCAGCTACCGGGTTAAAGACCTACACTATCAGGCCCCGGATGCCCACCGGAACAGCAACAATAAAGAAGGGACCTTTACAGAACGCTGTATAATGTGAGTACAATCATGCAGCACTACACAGCCCCGCAATAAGGGCCTACACAAAGAGATAACTGTACCAACTTTGTCACGCAAACTCACTATTTAACAACTAAATGAAAAGCTGCATGAAACATCTGTCCTACATGCCGCTTGGCAGCTCATTACCCCAGTCAAGACAGGCATAAAATAAGGCCTGTTCAGACGCCATCTTAACTGCTCCTCCACGTGGACATGTTATAACTGAACATCAACACAGAGGCCAATTTCTCCCATTGCAATCACTCAGGGCTGTGGCGGAGGTGAGCGTTCCCCCCCCTCAACATATCTAATCAGTATAGAAGGATAGTGGCCGCACCTCTGCTCCCCATCTAAGTTGGACTAATACCCATAACTGCGTGCCGCCACTGACTGCTCTTTCATGGCTTCAAAAAGGGGGGCCAGAACAGAAAAATCGAATAAAGGGCTATCTACAGTCGCACCTAAGGTGCACTCTTTCTTTAAAACAATGGAGAATCCTTTAAATAATGCACCGACATCACCAACTAAATCGCCTCCTGCACAGTCAGCTACACCACTGGAGGAAAATAACACACTAACTAAGGCAGACATATTGGCACTCCCATCTAAAGAGGACTTTACTAACTTTATTGCCCAAGTAAGCTCCATGCTTAAATCAAGCCTCACGGAGGTGAAAAAAGAAATTAGTGAAATAGGAAATAGAATTGTGCTGCTGGAAGAGAA
The DNA here is from genome assembly GCF_027579735.1 of Bombina bombina. Classification (NCBI taxonomy): domain Eukaryota; kingdom Metazoa; phylum Chordata; class Amphibia; order Anura; family Bombinatoridae; genus Bombina; species Bombina bombina. The sequence goes on from NC_069502.1 coordinate 221,447,109, forward strand.
TCTGGAAAGCACGGACAAGCTCCTGGATCAGCAGATTCAACAGACTACCTGCAACTCTAATATCATCCAACAATTGCAGGACCAGGTAGAGGACCTGGATAATAGAGGTAGGCGCCAAAATATACGAATACGTGGGGTCCCTGAGTCTATTAAAACCACAGACCTACTACCATTCCTTCAAAAACTGTTCAACAAGTTGATGAATAGTGAGAAACAAGATGGCAACTACACAGAATACCAACTAGACAGGTATCACCGGGCCCTGCGACCCCCACCAAAAGACTCTGCACCGCCACGGGACATAATACTAAAGTTTACAAACTTTAAAGAAAAAGAAAGCATTCACTCGGCTGCCAGAAAGCAAGCACCCATTACATTTGAAGGTCATGCCTTACAATTTTTTGCTGACTTGAGTCAGATGACCTTGGCCAGAAGGAGAGAGGCCAGGCCCCTAACTTTGCATCTCAGAGAACACAAGATACCTTATCGCTGGGGCTTCCCCTTCTGCCTTAGAGTTGTAAAGGATAATACTACAGCGATCTATAGAACCCCAGAGGACTTAGACTCATTCTGCTCTCAGCTGGGTATCCAAGCGCCTGTGATCCCCTCTATCCAGGACACTTCACGTCCATCACAAGAACCAAGACCACAACGTCAAGAATGGACTCAGGTGTCTCACCACAAACGTAGCAGAGCTTTAACTAAAAGCACACCTACTGATCAAGACCGAGTTACCTGAGTAGTGGCTAGGACGCCTAGATGATTTACTGGACATGTCTATTAACAGCTCTCAGGACCAGCTGGCAAGCTAGATAGCTTACCCTCACATCCATAGTGTGAGCCCTTAAGGTGCACTTGTACTAGGTTCTGTTTTGTTCTACTTTTTATCTTAGTACTACCCCCCAATACAAAAGTATATTTCCCTCATACAATTATATTAGTAAGCCGACCTGCTACCACAAGTCGTAGCAGTCACTCCCCCCCCCTTTGTATTCCTTAACTTGTTGTTACTTGCCAGAGTAACCAATGTGTTCCATTTCAGTTAGTTTACTTAATGTTTTTGTTCGTGCTTTGTTTACTACTGAAAAAATAACATCTGCAGTTTACCATTTCAGATTTATCTTTCTCTACTGTCTTCTCCTTCTTAACTTCCCTTCTTCCCCCCTTCTCTGCTCCTGGCGGGATGGATGGCACCTCAGAGAACTATGGATCCAGGTAAGGAACCATTCAATATCAAATGTTGTAACCACACCATCACTTCTCAAATACCAACAGAGGTAAGAACAACAGGGCGTACACTCCCCAACAAACTATGGCTCCACCGCTAATATCTATAATCACACAAAATGTTAAAGGATTAAACTCTCTAACCAAGCGCTCTGTAGCCCTAGCCTGGTTCAAGAAAATAAAAGCAGATATTATATTCGTGCAGTAGACCCACTTCCCCAGAGACTCCCCGCTCCGGTTTTTGAATAAAGACTACCCAATTGGTTACTTCGCCCATAATACCAAGAAAGTGGGAGGGGTTAGCATTCTGTTTCACAAAAATATCCCATTCCAACTACATGAAACTACAACCGACCCGGAGGGTAGATGGATAATAGTGACAGGCCTCCTATATAACCAACCATTAACACTTACTAATGTATATGTACCCAATACCAAACAGACCAAATTCTTTAAATCACTAAGGCCTCGCTTCCATTGAGTCGTTAAAAATGGAGCCGTAAGCTACCGAAGCGGACGACAGCTAAAAGTAATTTACGGCTCCATTTTAGTACCAGGTTTCCATTGAAAAGATTAGCGTGTTGCGCGCAGTCGCTCTTTTCGGCCGTACGTAAGTTTGCGTTGCCAACCGATGTCGGATTTGTCGAAAAGCGCGCCATAACAAGTGCATTGCCATGGTAACCCGACCTCTGTCTATAAGAATAATGGTTTGCGCCTGCGCTCTTTACCTGTGATCGCCTCTAGAGAGAAAGACACGGGAGCTAGTTGCGTTGGTAGGAGTTTTGGGTTTTTGAGAGTTGTTTGAGAGTTAGTGGAGAGTTTGATATTTTATTTTCATATATTCTTATTGTAGGCCTCATATAATATTAGGAACACACACACACATCCATACATTAGTTAATTAACACACATTAGTTTATACACACAAATACACACACACACACACATACACACTTTTATTTGATACAAACACATTCACATTTTTTTTTTCATTAACCCCCATATCCCCATCTTCCTTTATTACTCCTTTCATTAATCCCCTTATTTCACTTCCCATCCCCCCTTTGACTACCCTTCCCTTCCTCACTATATAACTTGTGTCATGAGCGCTTCCGTTCATCGCCGTGTCGCCGCGGCTCCCGGAACTCCTCTGTGTCTCTGACGTCATGTTGCTTAGCAACATGACGCTTTCTCTCACACCCCTCTGATGACGGTTACGCTCCTGCCCTTTAAATCTCGGCGGGAGATCTGAATCTGGGCCCGTTTGTTTGTTTCCCTGGATTGTGAGTACCATATCAGTTTTATTCTTCTGTGTACCGACTTCTGCCTGCCTGACCAAGCCTCTTGCCTATTCCCTACTTGCTGATATTTGGACATTGACTTCTGCCTGCCTGACCTTGCCTGTAGCTATTACCCTTTTGCTGACACTTGGATGCCGACTTCTGCTTGCCTGACCCTGTCTTTTGCCTATACCTTTTGCTGATATTTGGATGCCGACTTCTGCCTGCCTGACCTTGCTTTGGCCTTTACCTTTAAACCTATTCTTTGTTAAACAAGACCTGCTTAAAGGGACATTTTACTTTTACAAGCTGCAAAAGAGAACTTTGCCTTTCTGTTTGTTATACACCTGCTTAAAAGGGACATTTACTTTTACAAGCTGCAAAAGAGAACTTTGCCTTTCTGTTTGTTATACACCTGCTTAAAAGGGACATTTACTTTTACAAGCTGCAAAAGAGAACTTTGCCTTTCTGTTTAAAACCTGCTTAAAGGGACATTATACTTTTACAAGCTGCAAAAGAGAACTTTGCCTTTCTGTTTGTTATACACCTGCTTAAAAGGGACATTTACTTTTACAAGCTGCAAAAGAGAACTTTGCCTTTCTGTTTGTTATAAACCTGCTTAAAGGGACATTATACTTTTACAAGCTGCAAAAGAGAACTTTTCCTTTGTTTTACAAGCCTGCTAAAGAGGACCTTTTTCAGAAGCTTCAAAGTAAGAGCATTTCCTTTTTGTTCTTTGTACTACTTAAAGGGACGTTTTATCCTTTGTGGCTTTCCTGCATTCTGGAACAATATTCATTTTTGTTATCTTCTAATCTGCTTCCTGAGTGGGTCACGTCCTGGATATTTCTCAGTGTGCTAGCGTGTGCTTTCAATTCACGCTAGCAGTTGGGTTACATCCCGGATTGATTCCAGAGCGGCTGACATTACAAACGGGCCATAAAAATGGACCCCACTGAATTATCTATGGCCGTGGCTCACCAGGGACAGCTCTTGGGTTCTCATGCCACTCACTTGCAGTCTCTGGACACTAAACTTGATCAAATTACTGCTCTATTACAAAATTTGGTTGCTACCGCACCTCCCAATCCTAATCCCAATCCAAATCCGATTGAGGCATTACCTCCTCCGATTCCTAACAATCAGTCTCAGGTACAACTAAGTCCCAGGATTCCTCTTCCGGATAAATATGATGGGAATCCTGAAGAATGTAGAGGCTTTTTGAATCAATGCCGTCTTCATTTCCGAAATAGCCCTACTCTCTTTGCTACTGCCTCTTCTAGAATCACGTTTCTTATTTCCTTAATGAAAGGAAAAGCCTTGGCTTGGGTGTCACCTTTGCTAGAAAAGAATGATCCTATACTGTTGGATGTTGATACATTTCTATCTACATTCTCAAACGTATTCGATAAACCTGGAAGGTCATCCGCTGCTGAAGCAACTCTCCTGGATTTACGTCAAGGAAATCAACCAGTCTCTCAATATGCAATTGAGTTCCGCACCCTTGCCTCTGAAACCACTTGGAATCAGGGAGCACTCAGAGCCGCTTTCCGTAAAGGACTTTCTGAGCGTCTCAAGGATGAATTGGTGTATCGTGAACTTCCAGAGTCCTTAGAAGCCTTAATAAATCTCTGTATCTGTCTCGACGCCAGGTTTCGTGAACGCCAACAAGAAAAGGATAGAACACAGAGGACTGCCACTCGAACTCCTTTTCGTTTAGCTCCTCGTTTTTCTAGTCCAGTCACTCCAGCCTCTCCTACTACTGATCAGGCTGAACCCATGGAAGTAGGAAGTATAAAATTAACTGAGACTGAACGCTTAAGAAGACGGACTCTTGGCTTATGTCTGTACTGTGGCCTTAAAGGACATTTATTAAGGGATTGTCCTACTAGGCCAGTAAAAGCCAGGGCTTAACTCTAGTCCAGGGAACTGAGTTAAGCCAAAATAGTGGTCATTCCCTATACAAGAAACTCTTTGTTCCAGTAACTCTTCTAATTGGACAAAAGAAGATCTATACCCAAGCCCTAATTGATTCTGGTGCTGGAGGTGTGTTCATTGACTCTACATTTGTTTCTACTCATTCTATACCCTTACTAAAGAAGGAGTATTCCATTTCAGTCTCTACGGTCAGTGGAGATCCTTTGGGTTCTGGATACATTCAGTTTTCTACTCAACCCTTAATCCTCACCGTAGGAATACTTCATTCTGAGACAATTTGTTTCGATGTCATTCCCACTCCGCAATTTCCCATTATCTTGGGATTACCCTGGCTCCAGATTCACAATCCCATTTTTTCTTGGACTTTCGGTGAACTCACTTCCTGGGGATCTACATGCCAGACTAAATGTCTTCAAGAGATTACTAAGTTACCACTCACTATTGCTCTCACAGTTGAAACTCCGGAATCCTTACCTATGCATTACCATGACTTTGTGGATGTCTTCTCCAAAAAAGAAGCGGAACGTCTTCCTCCTCATCGCCCTTTTGATTGTCCCATTGACCTCCTTCCTGGGGCTGCCTATCCTCGAGGCAAAACATATCCACTTTCTAAACCAGAAAACATGGCTCTGGAAGAATATATAAAAGACAATCTGGCTAGAGGATTTATTCGACCCTCCTCTTCCCCTGTAGGGGCTGGTTTCTTTTTTGTGGGAAAAAAGGATGGCGGATTAAGACCCTGTATTGATTATCGTGGATTGAATCAGATTACCATCAAGAACAGTTATCCTCTGCCCCTTATTCCTGAACTTTTTACTTATCTTCAGGGAGCCACCATTTTCACCAAACTCGACCTACGTGGTGCATACAACTTGATCCGTATACGCAAAGGAGATGAGTGGAAGACTGCCTTTAACACTCGATTTGGGCATTATGAATATTTGGTCATGCCCTTTGGGCTATGCAATGCTCCGGCGGTTTTCCAGCATTTTGTAAATGAGATCTTTCGTGATTTTTTGAATATTTTTGTTATCATATACCTGGACGACATCTTAATTTTTTCTCAGAACCACCAAGATCATGTGCACCACGTCAAGAAAGTACTTCAACGTCTAAGAGAATTCCATCTGTTTGCTAAACTGGAGAAATGTTCTTTCCATCAAAAAATCATACCCTTTCTGGGTTATGTAATATCGGCATCTGGATTCGAAATGGACCCTACTAAACTTTCTGCCATTTTGGATTGGCCTAGACCTGATTCTTTGAAGGCTTTACAACGTTTCCTAGGCTTCGCCAATTATTACAGAAAGTTCATCAAGAATTTTGCTACTATTACTTCTCCTCTTACTTCTCTCACAAGAAAAGGACAAAACTGTAAAGTATGGCCGTCTGAGGCTATAGAAGCTTTTGAATCTCTCAAAGAAGCTTTTTCCTCAGCTCCTATCCTTCGTCATCCAAATCCTGAGTTTCAATTTATTCTGGAGGTGGATGCTTCCTCTGTTGCTGCTGGAGCGGTTCTGTCTCAACGAATACCAGAGACTGGAAGGATTCATCCTGTTGCTTTTTTCTCTAAAAAATTCACTCCTTCCGAATTTAACTATGACGTAGGGAATAAAGAGTTGCTTGCCATCAAGATGGCATTGGATGAATGGAGACATTGGCTGGAAGGTACTTCTTTGCCATTTACTATACTTACTGATCATAAGAACCTTCTGTATCTCCAAACAGCCAAACGACTAAATTCCAGGCAAGCACGCTGGTCCTTATTCTTCTCTCGGTTTCACTATAATTTGTCTTACATACCTGGTTCAAAAAATATTAAAGCAGACGCACTTTCCAGACAATTTCAAGATACCCCAGTTCCTGAGTCTGGTACCATTCTCCAACCTCATGAAGTCATTGCCCAGTTAACAACTTCTTGGTTACAAGAATTACAGTCCGCTCAAGAGCGTCTTCCTTTGTCCTGTAAACCTCCCAATGGTTTACTCTTTGTTCCTGAACGCCTTCGTTCCAAGATTTTATTTTGGGCTCATGATAGTCCCCTTTCTGGACATCCTGGCATCAGTATTACCACTCGAAACCTCAAACAACATGTCTGGTGGCCTACACTCTCTCAAGATGTGAAGGATTACGTCTCAGTATGCACACAATGTGCCATGAACAAAACTCCACGCCAACTTCCTTCAGGATTACTCCAACCATTGCCTATACCTCACCAGCCTTGGACTCATGTATCCATGGACTTTATTACCGATCTTCCCTTGTCCACTGGGAACAATACTATCTGGGTGGTGGTCGACAGGTTCACTAAGACGGCTCATTTTGTACCCTTGCCAGGATTACCATCTGCCAAAAGACTCTCTGAACTTTTTATTCTACATATTGTAAGAATCCATGGATTTCCTCTTGATATTGTTTCAGATAGAGGGGTACAATTCGTTTCTCGATTTTGGAGGTCACTTTGTAAACATTTTGGTACTACTATATCTCTCTCTACTTCTCACCACCCACAATCGAATGGTCAGACTGAAAGAGTAAACCAGTGTCTTGAAACATATCTTAGACATTATGTGGATCATTATCATTCTAACTGGACTTCTTACCTTCCTTTGGCTGAATTGGCCCATAATGCCCGGTACAATTCCTCCCTTCAGACTTCTCCTTTTCATGCAGCTTACGGATATCAGCCTAGGACGTTCCCTTTGCATACTTCCTCCACAGTGAATCCTGCTTCTGATCTTACAGCCCGAAGATTAACTCGACATTGGCAGAAGATACATCGTATTCTTTCTGTAACTTCTAGACGTTACAAGTTCTTTTCGGATCTTCGACGGAAAAAGGCTCCCAAATATCGCCCTGGTGATAAAGTTTGGATTTCCTCTCGATTTCTTCGCCTGAAACAACCTTCTAACAAATTGGGACCACGATATGTGGGTCCTTTCCGAATACTGGGTCAGGTATGTTCCACTGCTTATCGGGTAGCTTTACCCAAGTCTCTCAAAGTCCATCCGGTATTCCATGTTTCTCTTTTAAAACCTGTGATGATTAACAGGTATTCTAAGCCTTTTTCTAAACCTCCACCGTTATTGGTGCATGGACATCCTGAGTTTGAGATCAGCCATATTCTAGATTCCAAATTGCGGGGCAAGAAATTGTATTATCTCATTCATTGGAAGGGTTATCCAGTCACGGAACGTTCTTGGGAACCTGCTCATCAAGTAAATGCTCCAATATTGGTCAAGACCTTCCACAAGACTCATCCTGATAGACCTGGTCCTGTCCCCCGGAGGGGCCCTTGAGGAGGGGGTGCTGTCATGAGCGCTTCCGTTCATCGCCGTGTCGCCGCGGCTCCCGGAACTCCTCTGTGTCTCTGACGTCATGTTGCTTAGCAACATGACGCTTTCTCTCACACACCTCTGATGACGGTTACGCTCCTGCCCTTTAAATCTCGGCGGGAGATCTGAATCTGGGCCCGTTTGTTTGTTTCCCTGGATTGTGAGTACCATATCAGTTTTATTCTTCTGTGTACCGACTTCTGCCTGCCTGACCAAGCCTCTTGCCTATTCCCTACTTGCTGATATTTGGACATTGACTTCTGCCTGCCTGACCTTGCCTGTAGCTATTACCCTTTTGCTGACACTTGGATGCCGACTTCTGCTTGCCTGACCCTGTCTTTTGCCTATACCTTTTGCTGATATTTGGATGCCGACTTCTGCCTGCCTGACCTTGCTTTGGCCTTTACCTTTAAACCTATTCTTTGTTAAACAAGACCTGCTTAAAGGGACATTTTACTTTTACAAGCTGCAAAAGAGAACTTTGCCTTTCTGTTTGTTATACACCTGCTTAAAAGGGACATTTACTTTTACAAGCTGCAAAAGAGAACTTTGCCTTTCTGTTTGTTATACACCTGCTTAAAAGGGACATTTACTTTTACAAGCTGCAAAAGAGAACTTTGCCTTTCTGTTTAAAACCTGCTTAAAGGGACATTATACTTTTACAAGCTGCAAAAGAGAACTTTGCCTTTCTGTTTGTTATACACCTGCTTAAAAGGGACATTTACTTTTACAAGCTGCAAAAGAGAACTTTGCCTTTCTGTTTGTTATAAACCTGCTTAAAGGGACATTATACTTTTACAAGCTGCAAAAGAGAACTTTTCCTTTGTTTTACAAGCCTGCTAAAGAGGACCTTTTTCAGAAGCTTCAAAGTAAGAGCATTTCCTTTTTGTTCTTTGTACTACTTAAAGGGACGTTTTATCCTTTGTGGCTTTCCTGCATTCTGGAACAATATTCATTTTTGTTATCTTCTAATCTGCTTCCTGAGTGGGTCACGTCCTGGATATTTCTCAGTGTGCTAGCGTGTGCTTTCAATTCACGCTAGCAGTTGGGTTACATCCCGGATTGATTCCAGAGCGGCTGACAACTTGTTTTTTTATATATACATTTTGCCCATCCTATTTTTTTTTTTTAACATCCCATATTTTTTGTTTCATTTGACTATATAGCTCACCCCTTTCTTAATTTGCATCCCTTATTATTTTTCTATAATTTTGTTCTAATCCTCCTTAGTTTTTCCTTTTTCATTTACATCCCTTTGTTTATTTTCACCCCCACATTTTATTTTTATTTTGAGGGATATAGATTTATAACTCCACAGTTAGGGTCTAGATAGGTTAGGTAGTTAGTTTTGGGGCTATTTAATTTAGGGTTTAGTTAGGTGAATTAGTGTAGTTAGGTAAGCTAGGGACTTTAGTGTTAGGTTAGAGTTAGGGAGGAAGGAGAAAGGGATGGATAGGCCTAGTGGAGTTGGGAAGGGGGTGGCTAGGGGGAGGGCAGTGGTGAGGGTGGATAGAGGGGGGGGGGAGGGGGGAAGTAGGGAGTAGTATGGGCAGGAATAGGGGCCGAGGTTTGGGTGGAGGATTTGTCCTTCCTCAAACCCTGGCAGAGGAGGGAAGGAGAGAGGGTGGAAGAGGAATGGAGGTGGGAGGAGTGAGGAGGAGTCAGCCTCAGCTAGGCACAAAAAGAAAAGGGAAAGTGGGGCAGACTGTGGCAACTGGGGGTGGGGCTGGTGGTAGCCTGTCACAGCCTGCAGGGACAGAGGAGGTAGAGAGGGCTGGTCCCCAGTCACAGGAGGGAGAGTCTGTGTCTGCTGGCCCTTCAGGTGTGAAGGGCAGGCTAAGAGAGGAGAGGTACTCTGAGGAGGAGAAGGAGGCTCTTGTTGAGGCATACTTGGAGAGGGCAGCTCAGCTGGAGAACCCTAACCTGAGGCCGGCTGTCCGGAATAAGCTGTGGGAGGAGATTCGAGTGGCAGTCAGCTGCTTAGGACGTAATCGTTCTACTGCCAGCATTAAACACCGCTATCATGACTGCAGGAGGGAAACCAAAGCTAAGCTGGCAAAGCAGGCCAAATATGCACGTGGGACAGGTGGTGGTCCTAGCAAGAGAATACACCTAAGGTCATGGGAGGAGATGATGGCCAATGTCATCTCAGATGAATCTGTCCTAGGATGTAAGGGGACAATGGACACATCAGTGCCAGCTGAAGAGGTCCATGAAGGTGAATATTAAATATCATATGTAATAAATGTTTTATTTCTAACAAATATATGTTAACATCAGAAATATATATCGGCTTTGTTTTTTAAAATATAAATGTAATCATACACATGTGTAATACAGAATATAGAATGTTCATATATTATATATGTTTAGTAATCAATTGTGTTCAAGCATCAGTGGAAAACATACCTAGGTAGGATTAGTACAAGTAATGTTTTACATGGTTCAAAGTCTAATTTGCACAGTAACGTAAAGTGATAGTAAACCCAATGTTTTTATTTCATGATTCAGATAGAGCAGCAATTTTAAGCAACTCTCTAATGTACTACTATTATCAATATTTCTTTGTTCTCTTGGTATCTTTATTTGAAAAAGTAGGAATGTAAGCTATGGAGACTTTGCATTTTTGGTTCAGAACCCTGGCTAGCGCTCGTGATTGGTGGCTACATTTAGCCACCCAATAAGCAACAGCAACCCAGGTTCTGAAACAAAAATTGTCTGGCTCTTAAGCTTTACATTCTTGCTTCTCAAATAAAGATACCAAGAGAAGGAAGAAAATATGATAATAGGAGTAAAATATAAAAAGTTGACTAAATTTGCATGCTCTGTCTGAATCATGAAAGTTTAATTTGTACTTCATTGCCCCTTTAATGGCATCTTAACATAGTTGTAGTGGATATATTCATCCTGATTTCTGGAGTGGCTATCTGCTCAAACAAGCAAGGGTATAGATTTAAATTCTTTCTATCTATATCATATATATGGACTATGTGTAATACAAAGAGTCGCTCGGAGGCACAATCTTTAAATATACACCTCTGGTTAAATATGTTTAAGTTCATACAGAAATAATATATATATATATATATATATATATAAAACTATATCTATATCTATAAATTTGATTTTCAAATGTTAGATGTTTCATCAGATTAATTTATAATTACAATTTATTTTTCAGAATTGGAACATGAGTATGAGTCCTCAACAAGACCGGAGGCCAGTGATGTTCCGGAATTCAGTGAGGAGGAGGAGGGGGATGTTATTGAAGCTGGATACTCCTACCTCAGCATACTTGAAGGAGATGAGCAACAGCCACTGGCCTATGAGGTTGAAAATGTTCCTGGCCCATCCCCATATTCATCTGGGAGGATATATCATCAGATGCAGCCTCCACCACCACAGCATTATCAGATGCATCCTCCACCACCACCACAGCATTATCAGATGCATCCTCCACCACCACAGCATTATCAGATGCATCCTCCACCACAGCATTATCAGATGCATCCTCCACCACCACAGCATTATCAGATGCATCCTCCACCACCACAGCATCAGCAGATGCATCCTTCATCACCACAGCATCAGCAGATGCCTCCTTCATCACCACAGCATCAGCAGATGCCTCCTTCATCACCACAGCATCAGCAGATGCATCCTCCACCGCAGCATATGTACTATATGCCACCTCAACAACAGATTCAGCACCCTCCCATGGCACAACAAATGCTGCCACCACTACCACCACAACAACAATCACCACCACCCCCCACCAATGTCTGTCCTCAATTGGATATTGAGCCACCCACACAGTCCCCAAGACTGAGTGACGACAACCTCACACAGAGCCAGGAATATGTGCCGGAGACACCTATACAGCCACAAGTGCCCCCCATGGAATCCAATATCCCCGCACAGTCCCAGCAGGATGCTCTACTGAGGCTCATTCACAGGGAGCTTAGACTTACTAGGCTCCAGCAGCAGCATGATTTCAGGAGGCTACAGAGCCAGATGGACATACATAATGCCGCACTCATCCGCCTGGCAGAGGCAGTGGAGAGGCTTGCAGATAGGCCGCAAACTCCCTCCTCACTCGCATCCTCCGTTATCTCCCTGCAGGACCCTGAATCGCATGTTTTAGCCTCCCAGTCAGCTGGTGTGCGTCGCCCAAGACGCCACACTTCCATCCCAAGTACCTCTCCTCCAAAGGCCAAATCCCGCCGCAAGCATTAATAAGTATTTTTCTTTTTTAATTATTTCCAGATATATAATATCTAATTTTTTGTATGAAGCACTTTCTTAAGTGTGATTTCCATCTCATAAATATGCATATATTTTTCTAATCAAAATTAGAAAATATATTTCAAAATTGTTTTAATAGCTGTTTATTTTCAAAACATTAACAGCTTTATTCATTTTTATTTCACATGATGTCAATTAATATGCAGGTGTACATTGTTGATAAATGTATGTGTCCTTTTATTGAGGATATTATGCCGTTTAAGAATACTTGGGGATACGTGTCTGAAATTTATACAGTATATGCTATCTAACATTGGTCAACGTGACATGTGTAAATGTTATGATTTATATTCCACAAGCATATGTTGTTTGCTCCTTCAGATGAAGCTAATAAGGCTTATACAGTTATAGAAGAGTTGAAAAGTAAATATTCCTTCCTGTTGATATGGCCAAACACCTTGCATTCATTCTAGTCCTATGTGGAATGTAATATCTGAAATATATACCTATCATGACTAATACCTATCATGACTAATGCACTCCTTTTTGTCAAGATTATTATTCAATATTTAGAATAATTAGATAAATGTATCTTTATGATATTTAAGCAATGATGTATACACAACATATATGTGATTGCCATGATATAGAGGTGATTAATACATTTTAATTGACATCATATGAACAGACACAGACTCTCCCTGGGACCAATGCACAATGCACTTTTAAATTGTTTCAATAATTCCATGTTAAAGACAATACTTCATATCTCTTGAAGTATGTAATATTAAGCACGTATGTATTTTGGTTAATAGTCTAAATATTGCAAATGTATTATCTGCTTTAGCAGACATGACATTACATATATTTTATAAATATTAGTACTGTGACACATTATAACTTTAATGTGTTATCGTTTTGTATTGAATAAATATGATTTTCACATTGAAAATTACATTTGAATGAGGGTAAATCTGTAATAATAAAACTCATCTTCATTATAAACAACTTATTTCCTTTGAATTATTTTTCTATATGTATTGAGATTATATATAGCATCCCTGGGCAAAGGTTTCATTTTGAATAGGTAGATATTTTATTTATTTTTATAATATTTTACCAGGAAAGATACATTGAGATTTCTATAGTTTTCAAGTATGTCCTGGGTACACAAAACATTGCATTGATACAATGGGTACAATAAAATAAAAAAAAAATAATAATACATATGCCCAAAAATTTAACATAGAACAGGTAGGAAATATATAATCAACAATGACAGGTGCATTCTGTTTTGAGATATGTAGAGAGGGATCTCTTAAAGAATATTAGGCATGGGGAAGGTTTGAAAGTGTGCGGGAGGTCGCTCCATAATTGTGGTGCTTGCATATATTTTTATATGTACATACATATTGATATTTCTATGACAACATGGGTGCAAATATTCCTATACATAGGACCAATAAATGTAGCATATATAATGTTATTTGTACATTGAAACACTCATAATTTCTTTGGGATTTGCAATTTCAATGAGAAACAGGCCTCAAAAAAGCTCTTTTTCCTCCTTTACACCTAGTTGAGCTGGGGGTAATATGTCTCAATGTATCGACAGACTCCGACAGTGTATTAACGGTTAGCGCTTTCAATGGAAACCTGGTATAATTTATCGATTAACTGCTTCTATTACTTTCTATGGGACGCGAAAATCTTTTCGGCAGCCGAAGTCCGGCAGCCGATATTGAGGTATAACGCGCCATTGGAAACAGTCGTTAAACGCTATTGCTTTCGACAGCATATTTAATGGTTTGCGAGTGCACGCAAACTGAATTACGACTCAATGGAAGCGAGGCCTAAAACGGCAAATACTCACACACCAGAAAGGCCCCTTGGTCGTTGCAGGAGACTTTAATTTGGCGATTGACCCTACACTAGACTGTTCAACAGGCCGAAGCAGCATAACACCGAAAACACTAACAGACACCATCTCCCTTATTCAAAACCTCGCTCTTCTAGACACATGGAGACTAAAACATCCCTCCCAACAAGGTTACACTTTCTACTCGAACCCACATAGAAACTATTCCCGAATAGACTATATATTGACAGATCAGCTGCTATACAACTACGTAAGAGATGCAGAAATCTCCCCAACCAGCTGGTCAGACCATGCAATGGTATCAATAACTCTTGACTGGCCAGAGACCCCACTAACTCCTTTTGTCTGGAGGTTAGATGAGTCTTTATTAAAAAATAACACACTCTCCAAACAAATAGCTGAATCCATTCAAGAATATTTTAGGATTAACAATACAGGGGTTGTCACCCCCCACACCCTTTGGGAAGCACACAAAACTGTAATACGCGGAGAACTTATCAAACACAAAGCTACACGCACGAAACAATACAGAACGCAACACACAAACATTCTGCAATCCATTCACACACTAGAGATTCGACACCAGAAAACTCCTGCTGACAACTCCTTGACTGACTTGCTGAGAAAACGTAGAAACGAACTTAACCGACTACTGTACACTGAAGCCCAAACCAAGGCACTTTACCTTAAAAAAATCATACTTAGCTAGATCAAACAAAATCGGCCCTTCTCTCACAAGAACCCTTAAAGAGCGTAAATTAAATACCCACATCCATAAATTGGTAGATGAAACAGGGACTTGCATTGCTAGTAGCCAATCAATAGCTGAAAAGTTTAGAAGCTTTTATAACGACTTATATAATTTACCAGCCCCACCAGCAGCATCATCTCCAGGTATATCTGAACAATATATAGCAAATGCCTCACTCCCCAGTATCCCTAAGGAGATGACTGACACTCTAGATGAACCCATCACAGCTCAGGAGGTGATGGCAGCCATAAAAGCCCTCCCCTCACATAAAAGCCCAGGCCCAGATGGATTATCTAACCTGTATTATAAACAATTTAAAAACCTACTGATCCCCCACTTAACGACGTTATTTCAATCAATTGACAAGGACATGATGTGGTCAAAAAACTCCCTTGAAGCATACATATCGGTCATACCCAAACCAGACAAAGACCCCACTAGAGTAGGTAATTATAGACCAATTTCTCTGCTTAATACAGATTTAAAGCTGTACTCCAAAATCATAGCAACCAGAATCAATAAAATACTCCCCCAGATCATCCATGTAGACCAGACCGGATTCATACCAAAAAGGGAAGCGCAAGACAATACCATAAGAGTCCTGCACTTGATGGAACAGTCCGGCCGGTCAAAAATACCGTCTATTTTGATCTCAACCGACGCTGAAAAAGCGTTTGACCGGCTGAACTGGACCTTCTTGAGATATTGTCTCACAGCTATTGGAATAGGCCCCAGGATGCTAAAGAGAATTTTCAGCTTGTACACTCAGCCCACAGCCAGGGTCCGAGCGAATGGCACTCTCTCTAGGAGTTTTAATATCCAAAACGGCACGAGACAGGGGTGCCCCCTGTCCCCCCTGCTATTTGCTTTATCAATTGAGGTACTGGCCGCCCACATAAGGAATAACCCCAAAATAACTGGCCTACAACTTGGACCTAACACATATAAACTTACCCTATACGCCGACGACGTCCTCACCCTACTCACCTACCCACATGAATCACTTCCACACTTACTAAGAGAATTTGATAGTTTTGGAGACCACTCTAATTTTCTAATTAATGGCCAGAAATCTGAAATCCTTAACATAAACATGCCAAAGGAGGGTTTTGAGGGCCTTAAAACCCTCTGCCCCTATAAGCTATTACGAGATAAAATTAAATACCTAGGTATTTACCTCGCCCCGTCAGTAAATAAATTATTCAAATACAACTATGTACCCCTTCTACATAAACTTAAGAAAGACTTTGACACCTGGACAAATAAACCCCTGTCCAGGTGGGGTAGAGCCCAATCGATAAAGATGACGACTCTGCCCCAAATCTTATATATTCTCCAGGCCGCCCCGATACAACTGCCATTATCCTACCTGAACCATGTACAATCCCTGATAAACTCTTTCATATGGGGAAACATAAAACCTTGTATTAGTAAAAGAGTTTTAACAAAGCCATTGGGGAGGGGGGCCTTGGGGTCCCCCTGATCACTCAATATTACAAAGCTGTGGTACTTCAGAGAGTTCTGGAATGGCATGGGAACACATCCGCAAAAGCGTGGACTTCCATAGACTCATTTCTGCTGGAATCCCCAGCAATCGGCCCGCTGTGTTGGGTTAGTAGCGCACGAAGGCCCACCTTAGCTAAGACCTCCCCACTATATACCCACATTTTCCACACCTGGGACACAGTTAGGCTTAAAACCAGAGGAATCACTACGTTTGTTTCTCCCATGATACCTGTCTCAATAAACGCAGAGTTTCACAGAGGAATTATCCCACAGGAGCCCACAAGCTCCACAATTCCATTTACATGTCTGACAGAGGGGGGGACATTGAAACCGAGAACACAACTCACAGATGTGGCTGGAGGAGTTTTCTCCCGTTGGCTAAAATACGCCCAGTTAACGCACCTCTTAGGCTCCTCACCTCACAGACAAAACCTGCTACGTAGCTTGACAAAATTTGAGCGTATATGCTATGACAAAATGATACCCAGAGGATCGCTATCCATAACAAAACAAATATTAGACGACACACTCATATTACCTCCATCTTCATATTACTCTCACTGGCAATCTGACTTAGAAATACCCATACCTAGAGAACAATGGGATAACATATGTTTCCACTCCTCTAAATCTTCCTCTTCCCCTAGGATCTTAGAGTTGAATCACAAAATCTTGTTTTGGTGGTATCTACCCCAGAAAGGCTCAAATGTATAGACCCAAACTCTAATGTATCCTGCTGGAGGGGCTGTGGGTCCCCTGGAACAATGGCCCATATATGGTGGCGTTGTCCAAAACTACTCCCATTTTGGGAAATAATCATCAACCGTCTGAGATCTGTAATGGGAGAACGGTTTGAATTGCCCCCAATCACGGCCCTATTAAACTATAAACCAAACAAGATATGTAAAATTAAATGGAAGCTCCTGCAATATAGCTTGAATGGTGCTAGATTACTCATTGCTCGTAATTGGAAATCTACCTATATCCCAACCCTGCAGGAATGGCTGCAAACCACATCAGACCTTCTTGATGTGGAAGAATTCTCATATTTCAGTAATAACAGTCTCCCCCTATACCACAACATACAGTTATACTGGCAAACACTTGTAAACTCACCTATAGGTTAATTTGGTTCCCAAGCAACGGTGCCGTCGGTCCCAGCCAGAGCAGACTGCCTGTCAGTCCCCCCCCTCCTTCCCTTCCCACAACCTTTCCTTTTTTCTTTCCTTCTCTGCCCTTTCCCTTTTCTCTATATCCTTCTTGTTTCCTTCTTCCTTTCCTCTTTTTGATTGGAAAGTTATGTTTTGAGTTGAGTTGATTTACGTACAAAAGACTGCCAATTCTAGCACCTGCAGAGATGCTTTCATGGACTAATTAGTACAATTAAAGGACTAAAAAGTTTTGTGTACAAGGGAGAACACCTCAGGAATGCGGTGATGAGTCTCTCATTCCACATGAACAATCTCCCTTGACCATAATGTCTGACCAAATATGGGAGATTGTCACTGCAAATGCACCAAGGAATAAGAACTCGAACTATTCTCCATTAGTTATTGGTTTGGCATTGTTATCTGCAAGTGATGAATGTAAAATTACTTATCTGTGCTATTGAGCAATTTGTTAATGTATGCATTTCACTCAATAAAATGTTTAAAAAAAAATATATATATATTAATGTTCAAGATTCCTGGTAGATTTTTAACCATGTAGTAGTAGATAGAAAAAAAAAATATGAACTTACTATGTTCAAGATTACAAGTGGAGTGCTAATTTATTGCGTGCCCGAGATAAATAATCAGCCATTACAAGGGACTGGTTATTGCTACCGCAAGCTTGCGGTAGTAAATAGCACTTATAAAATTAAAGGGACACTAAACCCAATTTTTTTCTTTCATGATTCAGATAAAGCATGCAATTTTAAGCAACTTTCTAATTTACTCCTATTATCAAAGTTTATTCATTCTCTTGGTATCTTTATTTGAAAAGTAAGAATGTAAGTTTAGATGCCGGACCATTTTTGGTGAACAACCTGGGCTGTTCTTGCAAATTGGTGGATACATTCACCCACCAATAAACAAGTGCTGTCCAGGGTCTGAACCAAAAATTGTCTGACTCCTTAGCTTAGATCCCTTCTTTTTCAAATAAAGATAGCAAGAGAACGAAGAAAAAAATGATAATAGGAGTAAATAAGAAAGTTGCTTAAAATTGCATGCTCTATCTGAATCACGGAATACATTTTTTGGCTTCAGTGTCCCTTTAACTAGAGATCATATCTCTGGTTAATTTTATAAATGTGCCCCAAATGCCTCCAAAATATGGTGTATTTTATTAAAAAAAATAATTGTAGCATTTTTATTTTTTAATAAAATAACTGCACCAGGAAGTTTTTGGGGGCTAAAGTTGGCGAGTGTGGAGTGTTAGGTAAAAAATGGCACTGAAAAGTGCCTTTACATTGCAGTCTATGGGAACTGTTTGTTCCCAGAAAATATATATGTATATGCTTGTATACATATATATTTATGTGGTAATCTTTGTATATTGTAACAATCAACTCACTTGTAATTGTAACAACCAAGATATCATGGAAAATTAAGGATGTGTTACAAGAGTTGAGGATGACAGTACACTATATGCTTTTAGTGAACTGTATAACACTTGTTGTTAATTTTGCCGGACAGCTAGCTCCCAGTAACTGGAGTGTCTATTAGTGGGAGTTGACTTTGGCAGGTATTCGTAGCAATGGATATACAGAGATAAACAGTACTGCAGAGGTTAATTATATATCTGGATGCAGTTAGTAGAAAGAGACCAGGGTTAAATGCAAGCAGCTTCACTATACAAATCTTACACTTGTAGTATGTTTAAGTGTACTTCAGAAGAGAGTTGCACAGTGTGTTTATGAAAGTTTATACAGCACCTGTCCAGAAGTCGCTGAATGAGATTTCCCTTTTAAGCAAACTGCAGCTGCTGTGAGTGCGATTAGTGCAGCACAAAGATCCGGTCCCAATGAGCTTGGTGAGCAGTGTGAACGCTGTGGTCCCTGCGTTTCCTGTTTGATGAGTGGCTTGTCACACCAGGTTGTTAGGAATACTCACAAGCAGACCCTGGATGGGGGAGGTGTGGAGTGAAGTCCTGCTGCAGATATGTAATGTCAGCTCTGGCTGAAATAGAGGTATGCTGATAGAAAAGGAAATAAATACACAGTTTAAATCCTGTTATGCTGTAGAAAAGGTAAGGACTGGAACTGTAGCTATTACACTTCAATGAACCAGCAAAGGACCATGGGAGGAAGCAGGTTTATATTGGGTTCAGGTAGGAAGTTAACAAGATGTAAAGGTGGTATATAGTATTTGCTTGACACATTTAAGGTGGAATAGGAGGATCATGACACATCCCCCCCCCAAAGATCCATCAAGAAGGGATAAGGGTGCGGGACGATCGGGATGGCGCCTATGAAAGAGAGACACCAGCTGGGGAGCCGAGAGGTTGGCTGCAGGCTCCCAAGAATCCTCAGAGGAATCAAATCCAGCCCAATGGACAAGGTACTGCAGTTGTCCATTGCATCGACGAGAGTCCAAAACAGAATGTACTTCATATTCAGGATCCCGCGTCGGGGACACCAGAGCAGGAAGAGGCAGAAGACGAGAGGTATCACAGGGTTTGATCAATGATATATGAAAAGTCGGGTGGATGCGGTAAGTAGCAGGGAGCTGTAAGGTAACAGTAAGTTGGTTGCGAATGGCTACAATTGGAAAAGGACCAACAAATAGATTGTTAAACTTCCTGCATGGTGAGGGTATTCTAAGATTTTTTGTGCTCAACCAAACCATGTCCCCAACCTTGTAATTAGATTGTGGACGATGCCGTAAATCATAGTAACGCTTTTGAGAAGCTTGTGCATGCTTGATATTGCTTTGGACCACATTGTATGTTAGTTTAATAGAATTGATGAGATCATTAACCTGAGGACAAGGAGTGTGAGAGGATGATAAGGGATGGAAACGTGGATGGAGTCCTGAGTTGATATAGAAAGGTGAAAATCCGGTAGAAGAGTTAGTAGTATTATTGTATGCGAATTCCGCTTGAGGTATGAAGGAGACCCATGATTCGTGGGTGCTAGAGCAGAAGCATCTTAAGTACTGCTCTAGCCACTGGTTGGTCCTCTCACAGAGACCATTTGACTGCGGGTGGTATGAGGTGGTGAGATGTTGCTGAATGGAAAGAGAGGAACAGAGAAATTTCCAAAACTTTGAGGTGAACTGCGAGCCTCTGTCACTCAATACAGATGTAGGTAATCCGTGAAGGCGCACAACCTCTTTGATAAACAGCTTGGCGGTTTGTTGTGCTGTAGGGAGAGAGTCAGTTGGTATGAAATGAGCCATACGAGAAAATAGATCCACTACGACAAATATGGCAGTCTTTCCTTGGGATTTAGGGAGGTCAACGATAAAGTCAAATAGAGAGGCTTTTCCATGGGCAATCTGGAATGGGTAGATTTTGTAATAGGCCAATAGGCAATTGGTGTGAAGGCTTAGAGGTCTGACAGGTGGGGCAGGACTTGATATAGGCTTTTACTGAGTGTTTCATGGAGGGCCACCAAAAATGTCTTTGTAGGAGATCCAGTGTCTTTTGTACACCTAAGTGTCCAGCCAGTGTAGAATCATGTGTGAGTTGTAAAGCCTTGTCACGGAGAGAGGGAGGTATATAAAACTTAGAGTTGTTACATAGGAAACCATTGTCATCCATAGATAAAGTGTAGGAACTTGTAGTGGGATCCAATTGTTGTTGGGTTTTGAGTTCTGAAAAATCCTTGGACATGAAACCAATGAAGGATGTTTTAGGGATTATAGTTGTGTAGGAAGGATCAGAGTGGGGCTTATGGTCCTTGCGTGAGAGTGCGTCCGCTTTACCATTTTTTGAACTGGGGCAGTAGCTTATGGTAAAATTGAACCGGGAGAAGTAGAGGCTCCAACGAAGTTGGCGAGCAGAGAGAGTGCGATTGGTTTGGAGGTATTGGAGATTTTTGTGATCGGTGAGAATAGTTATAGGGTGTTCTACCCCCTCCAGTAAGTGTCTCCACTGATCAAAGGATGACTTGATGGCTAATAACTCTTTTTCCCCTGTGGGGTAATTCAACTCAGCGGGTGTTAAAAGTCTGGAGAAATTACAAACAGGATAGATCTGTTTGTCAGGAGAGGACCTTTGAGAAAGAACTGAACCGATGGCATATTCGGAAGCGTCAACTTCTAATATGAACTGAGCTTTGCTGTTTGGTAATTGAAGAATAGGTGATGACACAAACAGGGACTTGAGGTCATTGAAGGCTTTTTGAGACTGGGGGGTCCAGAGGAAAGGTTTTGTCATCTTAGTGAGATTTGTTAATGGCTTAGTGATAGCTGCGAAATTATGGATAAAGCGCCTGTAAAAGTTTGCAAAGCCTAAGAAGCGTTGTACTTCTTTGATAGTGGTTGGTGTAGGCCAAGATGTGATGGCTTTGATTTTATTGTCTTCCATCATAATGGTACTTTGACTGATATGGTAACCTAGGAATGAGACCTCTGTAACATGGAAGAGACATTTCTCTAATTTTACGTAAAGACTATGTGACCTTAGTCTGGACAACACTTGCCTGACATGTATGACATGTTCTGAAAGGGAAGAAGAATAGATTAGAATATCGTCAAGATAGACCACCAGAAAAGTGTCTAAGATGTCCCTAAAGATATCGTTGATAAAATTCTGGAATGTCGCCGGGCCGTTGAACAGACCGAATGGCATAACAGTATATTCAAAAAGACCATACCTAGTCCTAAATGCTGTCAGCCACTCGTCCCCGGACCTTATTCTAACAAGGTTGTATGCGCCCCTAAGGTCTAGTTTAGTAAATATAGTAGCGCCACTCAACCAATTCTGGGATTAGAGGTAGCGGGTACCTGTTCTTTATCGTGCGTTTATTTAATTCACGATAATCTATAATAGGGCGCAAGGACCCGTCCTTGTTTTTTACAAAAAAGATGCCGGCACCGGCAGGGGAAGTGGAGGGATGGATGAAACCTTTTTTTAAATTATCAGTTATGTAGTTTTTTAAATGTTGTAACTCAGGTCTGGACAGGGGATAGATATGGCCGTAGGGAATGGTGGCTCCAGGTAACAGGTCAATGGGGCAATCGTAGGACCTTTGTGGAGGTAATGACTCGGCCTCTTTCTGATCGAAGACATCAGAGAAATCTGAATACTGAGGAGGAATAGAAGGAGCAGAGGTAGAGAGTAAATGAGCAGTTGGAAAACAGGTCTTAGAGCAGTAAGAAGAGGGAAAGGATAGAGTAAGTGTGTCCCAATGCACCGAGGGTTGGTGTAACTGTAACCAGGTAATTCCCAGAACTATAGGATAGAGAGGGGATGATATGATTTCAAAGGTAATGGTCTCAGAATGACCAGAGGCAGTAGTAACCAGTAAGGGAATAGTCTGTTGCATGACAGGACCAGATGGTAGATGTGAACCGTCAATAACTTTGAGAGGCAGAGGTGTGCTTTTGAAAGAAGAAGGTATTTTATTAACAGTGACTAAACTCAAATCAATAAAGTTGGCACATGCTCCGGTATCTATGATGGCTTCACACTTTATCCTGTGTTGTTCCCATTGCAAGGATAAGGGTAATGTTAGATAGGCAGTGGCAATATTTTTTGTGTTTAGGCAATGGTTGAAAGGGTGTACCTTACCTATCTTCTGTTTGAATAGTAGTGGACACTCCTTAACAACATGGTCTGCTGATGCGCAATACATGCACAAATTTAATGTACGGCGTCTAAATTTCTCTTGTGGAGAGAGGGGACCACGTAGAAAACTAATGTCCATAGGTTGCTCAGGTGGTGAAGTAGATGGCGTCTGTAAAACCCTGCGCTGAGGGGGGTTAGAGGGGATTTTTTCTTGCCTTCTCTCCCTAAGTCTACGGTCAATAGTAGTGGTAAGGATGTACAGTTCTTCTAGGCGGTCTGGAATACCTACTCTGGCGAGTTCATCCTTAATGTCTTCGGATAAACCAAGGCGATACTGGTTTTTCAGAGAAACCTCATTCCAGAGGGAATCTCTGGCCCATATCCTAAAACGAGTGATATACTCTTCAACTGGGGCTTTAAGCTGTTATAAACCTCTGAGTTTGCCCTCAGCTGTAATCTGGCGGTAGGGATCATCATAAAGAGAGGAGAGGGCTTTAAGGAAGCAGTCCAGGGAATTCAGTATTGGGTCTTGTGACTCATAGAAAGAGTCAGCCCAGACCCTTGGCTCTCCCCTAAGGTATGATAGGATGGTTAGTACTTTGGCCCTGTCAGTGGGGTAGGTCCTAGGGCGTAAATCGAAAAGCAATAAGCATGCATTACGAAATTGACGAAAAGTGGAGCGGTCCCCTAAGAACTTTTTGGGGTATGAAACCTGGGGTTCAGCATGATGGTCATTTCCAGAATTTCTATTTGATAGCACTTCCCTTAAGCAGGCTTTAAGGCTTTGATTTTCCACCTGCAAATCCCTGAAAGCCTGGGTTAGGTTATCAAGCCTTTGATTTAGGCTGTGTAGCTGGGGAGTGACGTCAGTGGGCTCCATGGCTACTATATAGGGCTGGTTTATTTTTTTTTAAAACTTTTATTTATCATAACAAGGGTTACCATGTGGAGATGTCTCTCTCATGGGTCACAGATCAATGGTAAACAAAGAAAAACATGTTACAATTCGGTGTTTACACTACAAAACTAGGTCTATCTTGTTACGAGTGGCAATATTACACACAGTCTCTCAGCAGGTGTTTCCAAGTTTTTCTCTTAAGGCAAAAAGGAAGTTTTACGAACTGTGTCCCAAGCGTTGTTCTTTTGCAGCAATAGTCCATGATAAATCCCTCTTTTCCTTTTTCTTCTCTCAGTTTCCTCCCATCCCTCCCTCATCCCCCCCCAGCTCCTCCCAACAGTTCTGGGTACCATACTAGCCTGATATAAATAATAGTCATCATAACGGTAACAATCAGATTTGAATCTGATTTTCTCTCTGCACTGATCTGTTAGGGCTGGTTTATTATGTAACAATCAACTCACTTGTAATTATAACAACCAAGATATCATGTAATATTGAGGATGTGTTACAAGAGTTGAGGATGACAGTACACTATATGCTTTTAGTGAACTGTATAACACTTGTTGTTAATTTTGCCGGACAGCTAGCTCCCAGTAACTGGAGTGTCTATTAGTGGGAGTTGACTTTGGCAGGTATTTGTAGCAATGGATATACAGAGATAAACAGTACTGCAGATGTTAATTATATATCTGGATGCAGTTAGTAGAAAGAGACCAGGGTTAAATGCAAGCAGCTTCACTATACAAATCTTACACTTGTAGTATGTTTAAGTGTACTTCAGAAGAGAGTTGCACAGTGTGTTTATGAAAGTTTATACAGCACCTGTCCAGAAGTCGCTGAATGAGATTTCCCTTTTAAGCAAACTGCAGCTGCTGTGAGTGCGATTAGTGCAGCACAGAGATCCGGTCCCAATGAGCTTGGTGAGCAGTGTGAACGCTGTGGTCCCTGCGTTTCCTGTTTGATGAGTGGCGTGTCACGCCAGGTTGTTAGGAATACTCAGAAGCAGACCCTGGATGGGGGAGGTGTGGAGTGAAGTCCTGCTGCAGATATGTAATGTCAGCTCCGGCTGAAATAGAGGTATGCTGATAGAAAAGGAAATAAATACACAGTTTAAATCCTGTTATGCTGTAGAAAAGGTAAGGACTGGAACTGTAGCTATTACACTTCAATAAACCAGCAAAGGACCATGGGAGGAAGCAGGTTTATATTGGGTTCAGGTAGGAAGTTAACAAGATGTAAAGGTGGTATATAGTATTTGCTTGACACATTTAAGGTGCAATAGGAGGATCATGACATATATATACATATTAAGGAAAAATCCCAAACTTTATTACTCCATTAAGTTTAAAAGCAATGGTGAAGCAACCACAAGCAACACACACCAGGCGCAGCACAGAATGGCTTATGCGTTTCGGCTCATAGTCCTAGTCATAGCCTTACTGTGACAGCACACTGTATTCACTTAAATGGTGTACAATACTATCTAATTGGTTAAAATCAGTTACGCCCACATCGGTGTTACCCAGTTGTATTAACCTACAGTGGGGCAAAAAAGTATTTAGTCAGCCACCAATTGTGCAAGTTCTACCACTTAAGAAGATGAGAGAGGCCTGTAATTTTCATCATAGGTATACCTCAACTATGAGAGACAAAATGTGGAAACAAATTCAGACAATCACATTGTCTGATTTGGAAAGAATTTATTTGCAAATTATGGTGGAAAATAAGTATTTAGTCAATATCAAAAGTTCATCTCAATACTTTGTTATATATCCTTTGTTGGCAATGACAGAGGTCAAACGTTTTCTGTAAGTCTTCACAAGGTTGTCACACACTGTTGCTGGTATGTTGGCCCATTCCTGCATGCAGATCTCCTCTAGAACAGTGATGTTTTGGGGCTGTCGCAGGGCAACACTGACTTTCAACTCCCTCCAAAGGTTTTCTATGGGGTTGAGATCTGGAGACTGGCTAGGCCAACAAGATCTTGAAATGCTTCTTACGAAGCCACTCCTTCATTGCCTGGGCGGTGTGTTTAGGATTATTGTCATGCTGAAAGAACCAGCCATATTTCAACTTCAATGCCCTTGCTGATGGAAGGAGGTTTGCACTCAAAATCTCACGATACATGGCCCCATTCATTCTTTCATGTACACGGATCAGTCGTCCTGTTCCCTTTGCAGAGAAACAGCCACAAAGAATGATGTTGCCACCCCCATGCTTCACAGTAGGTATGGTGTTCTTTGGTTGCAACTCAGCATTCAATCTCCTCCAAACACGACGAGTTGTGTTTCTACCAAACAGTTCTACTTTGGTTTCATCTGACCATATGACATTCTCGCAATCTGCTTCTGGATCATCCAAATGCTCTTTAGCATACTTCAGACGGGCCCGGACATGTACTGGCTTAAGCAGGGGGACACGTCTGGCACTGCAGGATCTGAGTCCCTTGCGGCGTAGTGTGTTACTGATGGTAGCCTTTGTTAAGTTGGTCCCAACTCTCTGCAGGTCATTTTCTAGGTCCCCTGTGTGGTTCTGGGATGTGTGCTCACCATTCTTGTGATCATTTTGACCCCACGGGGTGAGATCTTGCGTGGAGCCCCAGATCGAGGGAGATTATCAGTGGTCTTATATATCTTCCATTTTCTAATTATTACTCCCGCAGTTGATTTCTTCACACCAAGCTGCTTGCTTATTGCAGATTCAGTCTTCCCAGCCTGGTGCAGGTCTACAATTTTGTTTCTGGTGTCCTTCGACAGCTCTTTGGTCTTCACCATAGTAGAGTTTGGAGTGTGACTGTTTGAGGTTGTGGACAGGTGTTTTTATACTGATAACAAGTTCAAACAGGTGCCATTAATACAGGTAATGAGTGGAGGACAGAGGGGCTTCTTAAAGAAGAAGATACAGGTCTGTGAGAGCCAGAAATCTTGATTGTTTGTAGGTGACCAAATACTTATTTTCCACCGTAATATGCAAATAAATTCTTTCCAAATCAGACAATGTGATTGTCTGGATTTGTGTCCACATTTTCTCTCTCATAGTTGAGGTATACCTATGATGAAAATTACAGACCTCTCTCATCTTCTTAAGTGGGAGAACTCAATTGCAGATTGGCCGCTGGCAGGGGCTGTCAATCAACCCAATAGTATTCGATCGGGTTGATTTCTGTCCGCCACCTCAGACCAGGCGGACAGGTTTTGGAGCAACGGTCTTTAGACCGCTGCTTCATGACTTCTGTTTCTGGCGAGCCAAACGCGGGGCATCAAGCTCCACACATGCTTGATAAATATGCCCCTATGACTAATGTTGACCTTGCTCATATAACCAAATCTTGCACCTTTGATGAAACTTCAAATTGAAGCTGAAAACAGAATCTGGTACTTTGAGCAAAGGTCCAACATTCAAAAAGAAAAGCAAATGTTTACCCAATTCAGAACAGGGGTAATATCATCAATAGAGTAGAATTGGATCTAGTAGCACTCAAAGAAAATACCAAACATGTGAAACTTAATTTGAGTGTTTCTGAGAGTGATGCTCTTAGATCATTGCAGGAGAATCAAAATGTGATTATATGAAAGGCCCATAAGGGTGGCATGGTGGTTGTATTAGATCGTGAACATTATATACAAGAAGCAAAACGGCAATTAAATAATGAAAATTACTATTTGGTCCTGAAGGGAGGTCCCACTTCACTCTTTCAAAAGGAACTAAAACAGATTTTAGAAGATGGTTTGGAACAAGGGGTCTTTAGTACAGAAACAGTGGAATTTTTATTTGTTGAACATCCCAGGGTCCTCTTGTTCCACCATCTATCGAAAGTAAATATGTCAATTCACAATATGCAGGGACGTCCTATAGTTAGTGGCATAGATTCCCTTTTGGAAAATTTGTCTCAATTGTTAGACTCTATATTGCAACCCGTAACATTTTCTAAAGGTTATTCCGGATCTAAAGTGGAGTAAGGGGTCATTTTGGCTTATATTTGATGCAGTATTGCTTTACTCATCCATAACTCATGAGAAAGGTATGGAATCCATTTGATTTTTCTTGCAATATTTTACTCTGAAACCTTTAATCTGTTTGTCATCAGAGTTGTGGCTTTTTGACTGACGCACATCTATACCATCTCACTAAGCAGAGCAGGAGACATTTCTCCATTGGACCAAGCCAAGAGTCACGTGAGTAGGATGTTGCCGGTGAAGTGTATCCGGATTACACAGCCAAATGGATACCTGAGTCCAGTGTGTCTCTGGGAGGATTCATACTGGAATAACGAGACTCTGAGTGAGTAACTTTAAACTACTTTTGGTCTTAGAGGAATTATCTCATTATCATAGGGAGTCACTTCTTGCTGATTGATTAGTGTCAGCCATTGAATTGGTTTACCAGGACTTCGTCTTCTTCTTTTCACTATACACATATTAACACATAAATATTTATGTATATAAGTATATAAATATATATTTACAATTTGCTGCCATCGCTGCACAATTTACACACTTCACTGAGCGAGGTTCTAATGCCGTGTCTCACGGCATGATAATGAGGCTCCCGTTGGAGCCTATGGAAGTGCATTCTCATAAACACAATGCCTCCCAATGATGCATACGCGAGCTTGCAATTTCATTGCTGTCAACTTGTAATACCAGTGCACATTAGCATGCGCTGGTATTACTCAGTAGATTGCAAATATCACTTTCACGAAAGAGATATTTAATGCTCCACTTGTAATCTGGCCCTATGTCTTCTGAGCTGAGCACATGCCACACAAGTGTTGTTTTCCTAAATAAATGCTACAAAATCTCAGGAATTTGCAACATTACATAGGCAACTGAATGCATGAAGTGCACAAATGCCATTGGGCTAAATACTGCTCAGACCAGCTTTGTCTTCAAGTAACAAAAATGATTATCATCTGTTTTAACATTTAGATTAATATGTAGCCCTCTTTTGGACATTTCAGGCATTCCCAATATAAGCCCTGCTTCCCTCACAAATTGAACACAAATACATTCAGCCTAGGAGGGTATGTATCCAATGCTGAGTACGAGAGAGAATAGTATCTGTTCTCAGAAGGTGTGACCTTCAGTTGAAGGAAGAGAGCAAAAGGCAGTATAAGGAGTAGAAATTGCTTGTGGTTCCTGGAGGTGTATGTATAGATGGGAGAGTGTCGAGGAATTTACAAGACACTGGAGGCGTATGTATATGGGAGAGTGTCTAGGAATTTACAAAAAGGTGAGAGTCTATATGAGGGAGTGCATAAGTATAGGAGTGCTGTACATTAAGTAGACTTGTGGTGGGCATATGTATGTCAGAGCTCTTGAAGTTTGCACATAAGGGTCTATGAGTGTTTAGTGTTGAGAGTAAGGGTTTCAGAGTGTCTGGGGGGTTTAAGGGCTGGAGAGTAACAGGTGGAGTTAAAGGATAGGTGCCAGAAGGGGGTTGCAAAGGTGGGGAAGTGCCTGGAGTGTGTATAAGGGAGAATGTCTGTGCATATCTATGTAATTGTGGTGGGGAAGTTTGTAAGGAAGGAACCATGTATGAAGGTGTGTGTGTATAAGGACAGTATAGCTCCAGTGGAATGTGCAATAGAGTGGAAAGGTGTTTATGAGGAGTGTAAATGTTAGATACTATCTGAATAATATGTATGGGTAAAAGAGTGCAACAGTATACAGTATAGTAATGGTAGAAGAGTACATGCATATTCAAGCTGTGTACCTCTCCCTGAAGTGGGGATCTGGTTTGTTTGTGGGGTTGTGGAGAAATGCTGTACCTAAGTTAGCAGCAAGTACCTAAGTAAGCAGCAAAAACAAAATAATGAATTATTTTTTTACAAATATGTTTTGCTCTATAAGAATTTCTTTGCACCCTAGGGTAATAACACGATACACTGAGATCCCTCAAAGATTCAAGATCAGTACTGGCTGGGAAGATCAGAATTATGAGATAAACAGGAAGGGTGTATTCAACTGTCTCCACCATCCATGAACAAAATTAGTACCCTTGTGGGCAATGTAATCCTCATGATGTCAAAGGAGAGGGTTACATTTTATAAAGACATAAATTAAATTAACTTTGTATTATTAGTATTTAAAATAATTAGAAACATTTTCCATGTAATTACATATCAATCTGATAAAAGGTGACCATCATAAAATGCTGTTAATTAATTTAATGAGATTGGCCCTGGAATCTCACTTCCAGGGATTTACCATATATCAATGTTTTATCATACTCCTCTTAAGTAATCTAAGATTGTAATACCCTCTAAAAGCTGATGTTAATGAAAAAGCTGTAGCATGGAATGCAATGCACAGTTAGTTGAGAAAGATTATATTAGCACCAAACTATACATTTTTCATCGAAAGAGTTGGCAGCAGCAATTTATTGCATGCTGTCAATGAGGGGTGTAGATATTTCTTCCAGCACAAGTCAGTGTTGTCATTGACAGGGTTCCAAGAATTATCAACTGAGCCATTAACATTATTGGCTCAATTGTAATATTGCTCTTTGTCTGAATGATGCCAAGTTCAATAAATGGAGTCTTTATTTGTAACTATATAGCCCATCACAAAAACTATCACATTTTATTTGTAAGCAGATTGTTCCTGTATAAATGTTAATATTAATCATTAATAATTAAAGCACACCAGTAGAATATAAAAAAATAACTGTACAACATTTAGACTGTTTGCCTTTTGCACATACAACCTACTCTATAAGTAAAGTGACACCTTTAGAAATTAAAATCTGGATTAATATTGTAATGCCCAAAATATTTTCTCTCCCAGGCTGTTATAGTGTAATAAAAAAAAAATCCAACCGAATATCACTTAACATTAAAAAAGTAACAAAAAATATAAACAAATTAACAAAATGTGTCTAATACACTGTGCCCAATTAAGATTGATATAGTTGAAGATGTCCTTTAAGGGTTAATCCTCTGCTGTAAAAGATCTTCAACTTTAATAAATCTATTTGAAAGATCTCAGGAAGAAAAGGTAAACCACATAGTGAAGGTCTGTAAGGTAAATTGCTGCTGAATGAAAGAAACCGTACTCACATTAAAAGGAGCTATAACTGAGCTCTCAGTATCAGCGCATAAACCATGGTAAAAGAACAAGTCATGCTGGTCCGGATAAAATATTTATTAAAACATTAAAGTAAAGGACACAGAACACATGAGGAACAAAAGACTAGTACACCAATAATCCTAAGGATCTTTGTATGTGAGATACGCTGGCTGCCATTCGGCATCCACAGCTATCCGTTCGAAAGTGACCCAGACATTTTAATCACAAGGACAGCTTTATAATGTTTACACCACTGAAATCATAAGTACACATTTCCATATTGATATATATGCTCACATGATTTCATTCATAAAAGTGTATGATAAAAAAAACTTGTTCACTTGCATGACACACAAATGTAGCTGAAAAAGATATCACCAGGGATGAAACTACAGGGGGTGCAGAGGTTGCAATGAAGACTTCGGCCCGCTTGGATGAAGACTTCAGCCGGCTTCGCTGAAGACTTCTGCCGCTTGGATGATGATGGATGTCCGGTCTTCGAAAACTGTAAGTGGATCATCGGTGGTTAGTGTTAGTTTTTTTAAGGGTTTATTGGGTGGGTTTTAATTTTAGGTTAGGGACTTTGGGCAGTAAAAGAGCTAAATGCCCTTTTAAGGGCAATGTCCATACAAATGTCCTTTTCAGGGCAATGGGGAGCTTAGGTTTTTTAGATAGGGTTTTATTTGGGGGGGTTGGTTGTGTGGGTGGTGGGTTTTACTGTTGGGGGTGTTTGTATTTTTTTTTACAGATAAAAGATCTGATTTCTTTGGGACAATGCCCCGCAAAAGGCCCTTTTAAGGGCCATTGGTAGTTTAGTGTAGGCTAGGGTTTTTTTATTTTGGGGGTCTTTTTTTATTTTGATAGGGCTATTAGATTAGGTGTAATTCTTTTTTATTTTTGATACTGAGGTTTTTTATTTTTTGTAATTTAGTATTTTTTATTTTTTGTAACTTAGTTGCTATTTTTTTGTAATTGAGTAATTTTTAATTGTAGATTTAAATAATTTGAGTAGGGGTAGGTTTTTAAATATGTAAAATAGTTAATTTAATTGTTAGTTTAATGTAATTTTAGTATAATAGTTAGGGTAGGTTCATTAATAGTTTAATATAGTTTATTTTAATTCTAAAGGTAAGTTTAAATTTATTATAAGATAGGGATGAGGTAATTATAATGTTAAGTTAGCGGGTTGTTAGGTTTAGGGGTTAATAGCTTAATTTAGTTTATGGTGATGTGGGGGGCTGGCGGTTTAGGGGTTAATAGGTTTAGTAAGTGGTAGTGATGTTGGAGGCCAGGGGTTTAGGTGTTAATAGATTTATTTAGTGGCGGTGGGGTCCAGGAGCGGCGGGATAGGGGTTAATACATTTATTTAACTGTGGAGGGGTCCGAGAGCGGCAGGATAGGGGTTAATAACTTTATTAAAGTTTCAGCGGGGTCCAGGAGCAGCGGGTTAGGGGTTAAACATTTTAGTATAGTGGCAGCATTTAGTGACAGGGTATAAATAAAGTTAAGGAAAAGTCGAATAGCAGCGAGATCGATGACTGTTAGCTAACAACAGTCCGCTGCTCATCGCCCCGTACTTGGTTCGCGGCTTTTTGAATGCTTTTTTTTTTATAAATATGGAGATCGTATTCAGGTCTGCGGCCGCGATGTTAGGCGAACGTATTGGTCCCTGCGAATGCATAATATTTTATGCAGATGTAAAAATCTTAGCTGAAATACATCCTGTCATCTGGAACGTCCTTGCATAAAGGGGCAGTAAACTGGAATGGAATATATATATATATATATATATATATATATATATATTGTATATATAAATAATATCTGCCAAAAGGGCACCTACCATTTGTGTGTTAAGGAGGAAACACTTCTGCATGGTTTTAAACATAGAATATTTACAGCATTGTCAAATAATCATAAATGCACTACTGCATATTGCTAAAAAATGTGTTTTTTGGACCCCAGGCCTCACCATACAACTACCACACTAACGGCTAGATTTGGAGTTTGGCGGTAAAAGGGCTGTTAACGCTCCGCGGGTTTTTTTCTGGCCGCACCATAAATTTAACTCTGGTATCGAGAGTTCAAACAAATGCTGCGTTAGGCTCCAAAAAAGGAGCGTAGAGCATTTTTACCGCAAATGCAACTCTCGATACCAGAGTTGCTTACGGACGCGGCCGGCCTCAAAAACGTGCTCGTGCACGATTCTCCCATAGGAAACAATGGGGCTGTTTGAGCTGAAAAAAACCTAACACCTGCAAAAAAGCAGCGTTCAGCTCCTAACGCAGCCCCATTGTTTCCTATGGGGAAACACTTCCTACGTCTGCACCTAACACTCTAACATGTACCCTGTCAAGGTATTTGAAATATTATTAAATAATATATAGAAATATATTTAACTTTATCTAATAAATCTGTGGATGTGAACATGGTCTGTAGGACAAAGGATTAGATCTCCCCCACTCCAATTGCACAGGAGACATTCTTGGCTGAAAGGAGAACAAAGGATTATCTCTGGCAGATCTCACACACTCAATATGTTAAATTATGCAATTGTATAATTTAGCAAGGAACTAAAATATAACAGTTTCAGGATACAGGCAAATATATGGAGACGAAATGTCTGAATTACCCTTTTGGAACTGATCAAAATCATGGAGAGGCAGCTTTTATGCACATGGTGTTAATTTTTAAATCCACATCTGCACTGCTGGCTAAACAGGAAATATGCTGCATTAAGACTTTTACAACTACTCGTGGATTGACCCCATGTGGTGAGTATGAGACAAAAAGTCTGGCAACTGAAGTTACTGAAAAGTTAGAATGTTAGGATAATACAGTGAAGGCCCATGACTTACATTATGATTTCAAAACAACTGTATATATTTTAATGGATATGAGGTGTATATATATATATATATATGTGTATATATATGTGTATGTTTTGAAAGCATGAATATCTTAGCCTCTGTGTGTTTAAGAACATGAATAGATGTTTATGGACCTGAAGAGAAGTGATTATTAACATTTATTTTTATTTCAGATCTACATAGACAGGATTCACTTGGAATACAGTACAATACTGAATTAAAAATAAGCTATTATTCACATATAAATGCCAGGATACCGATAACATTGTAATGCATTTTAAACTAATAATTAGCAGTATTAAATTACCTAAATAAAATAAAATGTTAATAATATAACATATTTGGTATCAGAATAATCAGAAAAAAATAACCTAATATTAACCATCTGTAATTGGGGTTATATATGATTAATGCAGAGAGTGTGATCTGATTAAATAACCATTTTATGAAAGAAATTTTTTTTTTAACTTGCTTAAAAATGTTAGAGATGGTCTTGTTGTATTTGTTTGTTTGTACGTCTGCTGCCACCTAGTGTTATGATGCGGAATTGCAACCATGAGATGATTGGTTGTTGCAAAGAATGCATTTCCTTGACAACACATTTACCAAATAAACCAATCCATGTTCAGTTGCAAAGAACTAATCCAAGACAAGGCCGTGGGCGTTTCCAATATTCACCAATGACTGATAAATAATCAAAAAGGGGAGGGGTGAGATGAGATGATTTAACCCCAGCATAGAGACTAAGAAGGGGTTGTGTTATTTTGATCCAGAAAGGAGTAACTGCGGCAGTTATTAATCAAAAGCACACACCTACCATATGGACTCCATATGCTTTACCCCAATTTTGAATTTCTGAGGTGAATTGGATCTGTTGCAAAACATTGGGAACCGGATTGCTGTTTATTTGGGTGATGTATATAAAAGTTTTATTATAAGATAAGTTATATGCATAGTCAATTTGTATTTAATAGATTTAAAGAAACAGTGTGTTTTAGTTAGCATTTCACAGCCTATATATATATTGTTTAAATCTGCGTCTGATTGACCAAGTAACTCATCTATGCAAGTTCTGATATTGTCAGTTAATTTTGTATTAGGATAAATTGCAGTTAAATAGCAGAATATATATATTATCCTATTGTTTTATAAACACTGTTTAGAATTGTATTGCTTGGATGTTAAAGGTTTTTAGTCCCATTGTGTTAAATAAATAAAAGGCTGAATTGTGAAGGTATATTTTTCTGGGTTTTGTAAGAAGGATAGCATATCTTAAGAGTTGGTTTTAACGCATATAAACTTTTATTTAGTTTCCTTTTACTGCAAATATAGTTCAATATGTTTATGGATATTAACTAAATAAAAGAATTCAGATATTTATATTAATTGTATGGTCTAGTAGGTGCATGGTTGATAAGGGTTTCTATTTCTTTGTATTGTGTTTATAACCCTGCCATAAACTTATATATATTATTTGGATAGCACTACTAAGATTTTCATAAATATACTGACATAATAATTGGAGGCACTTTTTCTGAGATTTATTAATATTCCATCATAATTGATATAATATATTTGTAAGTAAATAGAAATTATTATAAAAGAGAAGAAAAAAAAAAAAAAAAAATTCATATTTCGATATTAATATTTTGAAGATATAATTTTTTTTTGAAAGGTTGAAATATTAGTTTTCATATTTCGAGATTGACATTAATATCTTGAAATATTATTAAAGATTAATTTTGAAAAATTAATAAAAATATTAATTTTTCATATTTCAAAATTAATCAAAAATATTGATTTTTCATATTTTCAAAGTTAATCAAAAATATTAATTTCTCATATTTTGGAATATTAATTTTTCATATTTCAAAATTAATAATATTTTTTTTTTAAATATAAAAATTTTCCTTCTCTCTTTTTATTGGCAAAAATTGTATTAGCGTTTTAGTTTAACTAAGTACTAAACCAATATAATAATGTCTGTAGCCAGAAGTGACTCATTTAATTCTATACATAGCAATGAAATTGGTCCCATAACCATACCTATTACTAAAGGTCAGGTCCTTAAGAAAGATATCTTAAGTTACCTTAAAGGGAAGTTTAATATTGCGGGTGAATTAAATGATTTTATGGATATGCTTGAAACTAGGGCTAAAAATATTACCGTTAATAATAATATGTGGAATGAAGAGAATTAATTCTTCCAGGAATTATTAATGATTAATCAATGCGAAGCTCCCAAAAAGCGAGACGAACTAATACTAAAATCCTGGCCCCTTTTAATATGCATAATTGACGAAATGTCGTTTTGTGTCACAGACAAACGATTGCAAATACAGGAGCTAGAAAATAGTATTCGTTCCTCGCGCAGACGCGAAGAGGGTTTAAAAATAGCCAAAAATAAAATGGATGAATTTGCCCAAAACCTAGCCACCTTAGATAAGCACAATATGGACTTAATCGCGCAGATACAAGATTTAAATAAACAGCTTGCGCAAAGCCAGAGAGAATTAAGCGATTTAAAAAGGTCATATCGCCATAATGAAAACCCCTATATTAGCAGTGAGAATAATACAGATAATGCTAACTCCTTTAGCGAACGCGTTAGGGACGAGGTACGAAAATATATAGAACAACATAGACAAATGACCCCTAACGGGTCAGAAGTAGATTTCCCAAATAGACAATCCCCTCAGGATGTAAATCCAGAGGACAGCTGTAGCGCAGCTGATGCGGGGGAGGGAAACTCTAACAGAGAATCCCAAAATAAGTCTGATAAAGTCTATGATTCCCATAAAATAATCACCTTCGTACAACGCGCAGTACCTATATTCTCCAATAAGGGAACAACATCTGTAATTGATCATTTACAGGCTTTTGAAAATGCGTTAGCTATAATGAATGTTACAAGTGAGAAATTGAAAATTGAATTTCTGCCTTGGGTATTTGACAGTAAGCATCACAAATTCTTTGCTTCACTAAAGGATATGAATATTCATTCCTGGAATGGGGTAAAACAACAATGCAGAAAAGAATTCGGGCAATATCGCACCAAAACTGCCGCGAAAATAGCGGTATATGGTTTAAAGTGTCGTGCAAATCAGAGTCCAGTCGAATTCCTTTCTGTATTGAAAAATGCGTACAGTATGGCTGAAGATAATCCCAGATTTGATGGCTCAGAATTTGTAAATTTATTTTTTGAAGCATTGCCTACACCCATCAAAATCAACTTAGCTAGAGATTTTGATGAGGACTGCTCATTGGAATGGCTGATCAAAGAGAGTACGAAGTTATACTCTATTCAGCAGTCCAGTGAGCAGGGGGTTAAAAAGGAGTCAAAACCCAAAATTGTGGCAGAAACTAGGGTGTCACCTAGCCCCCTCAATTTGGAGTCTAACAAGAGGACTTATGCAGAGGTGGCCAGTCAAAACAGGCCATCTCCACAGAGGTTTAATTCTGCCCCTCCCCCTACACAGGTTGAGGCGCAGGGAGACTATAACCAAAGTGGGGGACATAATCAGGTGAATAATTACTCACAAAGAGAATACTCACCAAATAATTGGTATCCGCGCAAGGGTAGATACAATAGACGGCGAAGATATTCTCAGGGTAACCAGACACCCCAGGTATATAATGCTCCCCAAAGTACTAACGCTGAACAAGCTGAACCCCAGGGGCAACCACGCCAGAATAGAAATAGTGGCCCTGATTCTGAGGGAACCCAATGGTCCAGGAATCAGTACAATGGGGCACCAAGAGATAGGCCCAGGGGTAGAGGTAACTTGTACAATCAGGTAGATATGCTGTTTACCCAAATAAATCGGTTGAGCGAACAAATCGCTAATATGAGTCAAAAATCTACGGCTCAGCAACCGAACAATACTTTTTTAGGGGTACAGCCAGTGGTCAGCAGTGGACCACAGGCACAGTCATAAATACTGCAGTATCACCTGAAGGGGAGGGTAGAGATATACAAACTGTAATAATAAATATCAATGATACTAATCATGTTATCTCCCCACAGACCGGAAACGGACGATGACAAGCAACCTCATCCGGGAAAAGTTAACAAATCTCTTCCCTTGCAGCTCTCTCCTAACCTTATCTCCACAGATGCAGTACAAAAGAATCCAACCAACCCTGTCATAGAGGAAACAGGTAGGTATGAAGGTTCCTCTGCATCGAATGACACAGCGAATTCAGGTAAAACGTGGCGAAGCCCACAGATGTACAAGAATGCAAATTTTATGTGTGAAATGATAGAAACTGCAGGAAGATATTATGTACTAGTTGAGCTGCAAGATTCAGTCTCCAACCCTATCAGGGGATTAATTGACACTGGGTCACAGGCAACTATCTTATCCCACAGGTACTACACACAGCTAAATGAGCTAACACCCCACAAACCCAAAATAAGAGAATTTGACGGTTCTCTAATAGGTGTTGGGGGTGACTCCCTAAAAGTCTACGGTACTGCCTGGTTAAAATTTAAATTGGGGAACAGGGTCATAAGACACCCTGTCATTATAGTGGATCTGCCAACTGATCGTTTAATTATTGGTAGTGATCTCCTGAAACGATTAAGCACCATAATTGATTGCATAAATAATGTAATTTGGTCGCAAGTTAAACGGCCTATCAATTATGAAAAATCTGGTATATCTCACGCCCGACATAGCTGTCACGTGGTGGAAGAGAAACCAGATGCTGTGGAGATTCATTTCAGAAATAACTCTGTACCTGAAATCACTATTCTACAAATAGATGATCAGACTCCTTTTAGTGGCTCTGATGGTAATACTTTTAAAATTTCGCCTGGAAAGATAGCGAATATTTCCCTAGATAGCGATGTATTAACCATATCACTCCACAAGGGGGATCATAAAATCCCTAAGGGGGGAGGCCATGCTCAATACCTCACAGGGATTGAGAGAGTTAAAGAGGATCTATTTATCCCTATACAAGTGCATGACCTTGGTAAAACCAAGTATGCTAAAATAAATTTAAAACAGGAAGCTAGCTATATAAGCGAAGGTTTATTAGCGCAAATAGCTGAACCTAAAGTGATTAAATATCTTTCTCCCCAAGACCACTGTGTCAACGGCCTGGATGACAGGTCTGACAGCTATAACACCACAGCTAAGTGCTTATTATCTATCTCTATTGGTAATAAGTCAGTGAAGCACCTGTTTTTAGTTTTAAATACTCCCCATAATCAAATATACATTGGCAATGATATCTTACATAGATATGCCATACAAATAGATCTGATTAATTCTTGCCTCTGGAGCAGGTTAAAGGGGGACCCTGAAGTATTTCAGGATGAAAATGCAGCCCTGAAATCAAACCAGCAATTGCCATATGCTGTGAATATGCAGGTATCTAGCGATGTTATAATTCCTGCTGGGGCTGATAAATTTCTTTTACCCTTACAGGTAAAGAGAGGTCAGAAATTAAAAACTTCTGAAACACTGATTTGCCTCTCCCATAGAATACAAAATCTGGGTGTCACAGTAACCTACACTCCTATGGTGAATATTGGAACTGTTCCAATAAATATTATTGTGCATAACATGACCCCACAGGATATAACATTATCCAAGGGAACTACCATAGGATATGCACTGGAATCAAGTTATTACACTTTTGGATTCCAGAATAATGTAATTGGGCTAATACCTGAAGGATACCTAACTGAAGAACAATTAATAGAACAATCCTTTGCATCTATGCCAGAGGGTCTATTTAATATTCAGTCTATTTATCCCTTCAGCTCAGAGGAAGGCATCTGTAAAATTGAAGAAGCCTCTCTAGTGTTTGATCAGCCAATCAAACAGCAAGATTACCCCAATACCCAGAGTCATGGGAGCAATGTAAACTATAATCAAGGGGATCTCACCTCTAGATTGGAAGAAGCCTATGAAATAGGACAGCCTGAAATCTTTCCAGGATTTCAGCAAATAGTCAAAGAGCAAATATCCTTAGCTAATGGCTGTTCCAGCGATGACGAACGCCAACAGCTGCGAGAACTCCTAATGGAATACAAGGATATTTTCGCTAAGGACTCTTATGACTGTGGTACCACAGACTTGCACATTGCAAGAATACAAACAGATCCTAATGCGCCACCTGTATTTGTCAAACAATACAGACTTCCCTTAGCCTCATATGATTCTCTTGCAGAGATCATAAGGAATTTGGAAGAAAGAGGTATTATCAGACAGGTGCACAGCTCTTATAATAATCCTATTCTAGGTGTCCTTAAGCCCAATGGACAATGGCGTTTGTGTGCTGACTTAAGACAGCTAAACAAACGAGTATACATGTCTGGCTGGCCTGTACCATACATTGACCAGTGCCTAGCACAAATGCAGGGATCCAAAATATTCACTGCCATTGATTGTGCACAGGGATATTGGACCATAAAGGTACATGAAGAGGACCAATATAAGCTAGCATTCTCCTTCAAAAAGGTTCAGTATGCATTCCAGAGACTTCCATTTGGATACATAAATTCTGGACATGAATTTGCTGTATTCATGCATAAGGCTATGCCTGACGCACTGGAAAGGGGGACCTTATCTTATGTTGATGATGTTTTAATCAAAAGCACAGACTTTGAAAAACACATCACAGAACTTAAACATGTCCTCAGCCAACTTAAAAGGGCAGGTGTCAAATTATCCCTGCAAAAAGCTCAATGGTGCCGCACTCGTGTAAACTTCTTGGGACATGAAGTTACCTCTGATGGATTAAATCCCCAGAAGAAAAAGGTGGAAGCTATAGTGAATTCTAAAAACCCAACTAACTTAAAGGAATTGAGATCATTCCTGGGTATGACGAATTATTCTCGCAAATTCATTGATAATTATGCGGAATTAGCTAAACCACTACTACTTCTTCTAAAGAAAGATGTGAAATGGCACTGGGGTGAGTCTCAAGAGACAGCCATCAGAGAGCTGAAGAGAAAACTCACTCAAGCACCTTGCTTAGCGTACCCTGAAGGTGGTAAACCTTTCTTCTTAGAGACAGGTTACACAGATATAAGCATGAGTGCTGTGTTATACCAAAAGCATGATAATTTGAACAAAGCCATTGCTTATGCGAGCAAAAATCTATCCCCAGTAGAAATAAAGTTTAACGATTGCGAAAAAGCCCTCTTATCTACTGTATGGGCTCTACAAAATTTCCGCAGCTATATACAGGGCGAGAAAATTATTGTAGAAACGGCCCACCAGCCTTTGCTATATTTGCAAAGTGAGAGAATAAGAGATGGGAATTTGTCTAATAGCCGCATAACAGCGTGGACTCTTTCCTTGCAAGGCTGGCCATTAGAAATTCGCTACAAGCAGAATAAAAAGAATCCAGTCGCACAAGGACTTGCTGAGCTCCACGACTGTACTGATAGAGATCCTGGGGAAGAATTATCAGAAGATGATTTTCTGGAGGAACAATTGCTTTCCCCATATAAAAGGTACAATGAGGAAAATTGCCAAACATTACCTTGGGTGTATGTTGATGGTTGTTCTTACCATGCCACTATTGATAATGAGCGCAGATTAGTCGCTGGCATTGGTATAACTGGGGCAAATGGATTCCCAAATATATCTATAGGTTTCAACATTGGACCAAGATCCAGTCAAGTTGCAGAACTAACTGCTGTTTTCAAAACCATTGAAATGGCTATTGAACATGGTATTCATGAATTTGTGATCATAACTGACTCAAATTATGTGCGTGACAGTTTTGTTGAATACCTGCCAACTTGGAAAAGAAATGGCATGCAGAAAAGCAATAACAAACCAGTCAAGCATGGCAAGTTGTTCTGCGAGATTGATAATCTGGTAGTATCCAATGATTTAACAATACACTAGAAAAAGACCAAGGGTCATTCCAGAGTTCTAGGTCCTGATAAGGAAGGCAATGACCTTGCGGATTCATTAGCCAAACAAGGAGCCATAACTGGAGAACTCCTTAATATTGACCATTTAATGGGTGCAATTCAGGTAGAAGCCATTACCAGAAACCAGGCAAAACAACAGAGTGAGCCTAACTTGGTACAATGGAGTCAGGATTCTCCTAGTGAGGACCTGATCACTAGTCAAAAAGAAGACCCCATTGTAGGCATCTTCTATAAACACATAGAAGATCCTGAAAGCAACCCCATCTCAAAAGATGATTGTATTGGCAAAGAAGATCTGAGAATCTTAATAAAATCTAAATCACAATTCAAATTACAGGATGGTTTGTTAATTAGAACCTCCAAAACTGGCATCCAGCAGTGGGTAGTACCCACCAAGTTCAGAGGTCTAATGCTCCAACATGCCCATGATGCTCCCACATCTGGACATCGCGGTGCCAAACTCACGTATGAAATATTGCGTGATTATGCTTTTTGGCCACACATGTTGAAAGACGTTCAAACCTACTGTCAAGGGTGTTTAATCTGCCCACAGTTCCAACCCACTGCACCAATGCATAGAGCGCCATTGCAGAAAAGGGGGATGGTAATGCCATGGTCAGATATACAAATTGATTTTATTGGTCCAGTAACAAGGTCATCAAGAGGTAACAAATACATGTTAACAGTGACATGCCTGTTCACTAAATGGGTAGAGTGCATTAGTGCACCTAACAATAGTGCTGAAACATGTGCAGCATTGCTCATCAACCATGTATTTTCCAGATTTGGTTTGCCCCAAAGAATCGAATCAGATCGGGGGACCCACTTCACTAGCGAAGTGATGACAAAAATGTGGAAAATACTAGGGGTTAAAAGAAAGCTCCATATTGCTTATAGAGCTGCCTCAAGTGGTGGTGTAGAGCGTTACAACCAGTCTATTGTTAAAATCCTCAAAA
The DNA here is from genome assembly GCF_027579735.1 of Bombina bombina. Classification (NCBI taxonomy): domain Eukaryota; kingdom Metazoa; phylum Chordata; class Amphibia; order Anura; family Bombinatoridae; genus Bombina; species Bombina bombina. Next base: position 221,489,690 of record NC_069502.1, read on the forward strand.
AGTTTGTGAGTGAAACAGGTAAAGACTGGGATGTAAAACTACCTCTAGTCTTAATGGCATTAAGAGCAACTCCAAGTAGTGCTACCAAGATGTCACCTTTTGAACTGATGACTGGTAGAAGAATGGTTCTACCTCAGCATCTGCTGTACCGTACATCAGACCAAAATTTGATAAACGCTGCCAATACACATCAATATGTGGAAAACCTAAGGAAACACCTGCAACATGCCTTTGCATTTGCTCAAAGGAATTTAGAAAGAGCCGCAACTGCCACTAAAACCTATTATGATCTCAAAACATCCAAAAAGGAATATGAAATAAATGATAAAGTTTATCTTTATAACTTTGGAAGAGATCAGGTTAGGGAGAAGAAATTTCTTCCCTCATGGAAAGGTCCTTTTGTCATTACTGACAAAATATCTCCAGTGGCCTATAAAATACGGATCCCCAAAAATGAAGGTTTCATAAATAAATGGGTCCATATCAATCAATTGCGAGCGTGTCATCCCAGATCCCAACTACAAGTCATAGAGGGAAAATGAAGTGTCCTATCCCCAAATGAACTAGAGACATACTATAGTTTAAAGATGCCTAACTGATAAACATGAAGGTTCAAAATTGACAGACTATCTACATAGAAGACTATCCATGATGTGTACGGTCAACATCCTCACCAAATACCACTAACCTTGATCCAATTCAAATACATGTGTCCTACATGTTTTTAATTGGAAAGGGGGATTTATGTCAAGGTATTTGAAATATTATTAAATAATATATAGAAATATATTTAACTTTATCTAATAAATCTGTGGATGTGAACATGGTCTGTAGGACAAAGGATTAGATCTCCCCCACTCCAATTGCACAGGAGACATTCTTGGCTGAAAGGAGAACAAAGGATTATCTCTGGCAGATCTCACACACTCAATATGTTAAATTATGCAATTGTATAATTTAGCAAGGAACTAAAATATAACAGTTTCAGGATACAGGCAAATATATGGAGACGAAATGTCTGAATTACCCTTTTGGAACTGATCAAAATCATGGAGAGGCAGCTTTTATGCACATGGTGTTAATTTTTAAATCCACATCTGCACTGCTGGCTAAACAGGAAATATGCTGCATTAAGACTTTTACAACTACTCGTGGATTGACCCCATGTGGTGAGTATGAGACAAAAAGTCTGGCAACTGAAGTTACTGAAAAGTTAGAATGTTAGGATAATACAGTGAAGGCCCATGACTTACATTATGATTTCAAAACAACTGTATATATTTTAATGGATATGAGATGTATATATATATATATATATATATATATATATATATATATGTGTATATATATGTGTATGTTTTGAAAGCATGAATATCTTAGCCTCTGTGTGTTTAAGAACATGAATAGATGTTTATGGACCTGAAGAGAAGTGATTATTAACATTTATTTTTATTTCAGATCTACATAGACAGGATTCACTTGGAATACAGTACAATACTGAATTAAAAATAAGCTATTATTCACATATAAATGCCAGGATACCGATAACATTGTAATGCATTTTAAACTAATAATTAGCTGTATTAAATTACCTAAATAAAATAAAATGTTAATAATATAACATATTTGGTATCAGAATAATCAGAAAAAAATAACCTAATATTAACCATCTGTAATTGGGGTTATATATGATTAATGCAGAGAGTGTGATCTGATTAAATAACCATTTTATGAAAGAAATTTTTTTTTTAACTTGCTTAAAAATGTTAGAGATGGTCTTGTTGTATTTGTTTGTTTGTACGTCTGCTGCCACCTAGTGTTATGATGCGGAATTGCAACCATGAGATGATTGGTTGTTGCAAAGAATGCATTTCCTTGACAACACATTTACCAAATAAACCAATCCATGTTCAGTTGCAAAGAACTAATCCAAGACAAGGCCGTGGGCGTTTCCAATATTCACCAATGACTGATAAATAATCAAAAAGGGGAGGGGTGAGATGAGATGATTTAACCCCAGCATAGAGACTAAGAAGGGGTTGTGTTATTTTGATCCAGAAAGGAGTAACTGCGGCAGTTATTAATCAAAAGCACACACCTACCATATGGACTCCATATGCTTTACCCCAATTTTGAATTTCTGAGGTGAATTGGATCTGTTGCAAAACATTGGGAACCGGATTGCTGTTTATTTGGGTGATGTATATAAAAGTTTTATTATAAGATAAGTTATATGCATAGTCAATTTGTATTTAATAGATTTAAAGAAACAGTGTGTTTTAGTTAGCATTTCACAGCCTATATATATATTGTTTAAATCTGCGTCTGATTGACCAAGTAACTCATCTATGCAAGTTCTGATATTGTCAGTTAATTTTGTATTAGGATAAATTGCAGTTAAATAGCAGAATATATATATTATCCTATTGTTTTATAAACACTGTTTAGAATTGTATTGCTTGGATGTTAAAGGTTTTTAGTCCCATTGTGTTAAATAAATAAAAGGCTGAATTGTGAAGGTATATTTTTCTGGGTTTTGTAAGAAGGATAGCATATCTTAAGAGTTGGTTTTAACGCATATAAACTTTTATTTAGTTTCCTTTTACTGCAAATATAGTTCAATATGTTTATGGATATTAACTAAATAAAAGAATTCAGATATTTATATTAATTGTATGGTCTAGTAGGTGCATGGTTGATAAGGGTTTCTATTTCTTTGTATTGTGTTTATAACCCTGCCATAAACTTATATATATTATTTGGATAGCACTACTAAGATTTTCATAAATATACTGACAACCCCGAGTCTAAACACCCCTAGCCTTACACTTATTAACCCCTAATCTGCCGCCCCCGCTATCGCTGACCCCTGTATTACACTTTTAACCCCTAATCTGCCGCTCCGTAAACCGCCGCCACCTACGTTATCCCTATGTACCCCTAATCTGCTGCCCTAACATCGCCGACCCCTATGTTATATTTATTAACCCCTAATCTGCCCCCCACAACGTCGCCGACACCTACCTACACTTATTAACCCCTAATCTGCCGACCGGACCTGAGCGCTACTATAATAAAGTTATTAACCCCTAATCCGCCTCACTAACCCTATCATAAATAGTATTAACCCCTAATCTGCCCTCCCTAACATCGCCGACACCTACCTTCAATTATTAACCCCTAATCTGCCGACCGGAGCTCACCGCTATTCTAATAAATGTATTAACCCCTAAAGCTAAGTCTAACCCTAACACTAACACCCCCCTAAGTTAAATATAATTTTTATCTAACGAAATAAATTAACTCTTATTAAATAAATGATTCCTATTTAAAGCTAAATACTTACCTGTAAAATAAATCCTAATATAGCTACAATATAAATTACATTTATATTATAGCTATTTTAGGATTAATATTTATTTTACAGGTAACTTTGTATTTATTTTAACCAGGTACAATAGCTATTAAATAGTTAAGAACTATTTAATAGTTACCTAGTTAAAATAATTTTAAATTTACCTGTAAAATAAATCCTAACCTAAGTTATAATTAAACCTAACACTACCCTATCAATAAAATAATTAAATAAACTACCTACAATTACCTACAATTAACCTAACACTACACTATCAATAAATTAATTAAACACAATTGCTACAAATAAATACAATTAAATAAACTATCTAAAGTACAAAAAATAAAAAAGAACTAAGTTACAGAAAATAAAAAAATATTTACAAACATAAGAAAAATATTACAACAATTTTAAACTAATTACACCTACTCTAAGCCCCCTAATAAAATAACAAAGACCCCCAAAATAAAAAATTCCCTACCCTATTCTAAAATACAAAAATTACAAGCTCTTTTACCTTACCAGCCCTGAACAGGGCCCTTTGCGGGGCATGCCCCAAGAATTTCAGCTCTTTTGCCTGTAAAAAAAAACATACAATACCCCCCCCCCAACATTACAACCCACCACCCACATACCCCTAATCTAACCCAAACCCCCCTTAAATAAACCTAACACTAAGCCCCTGATGATCTTCCTACCTTGTCTTCACCATGCCAGGTTCACCGATCCGTCCTGGCTCCAAGATCTTCATCCAACCCAAGCGGGGGTTGGCGATCCATAATCCGGTGCTCCAAAGTCTTCCTCCTATCCGGCAAGAAAAGGACATCCGGACCGGCAAACATCTTCTCCAAGCGGCATCTTCTATGTTCTTCCATCCGATGACGACCGGCTCCATCTTGAAGACCTCCAGCGCGGATCCATCCTCTTCTTCCGACGACTAGACGATGAATGACGGTTCCTTTAAGGGACGTCATCCAAGATGGCGTCCCTCGAATTCCGATTGGCTGATAGGATTCTATCAGCCAATCGGAATTAAGGTAGGAATTTTCTGATTGGCTGATGGAATCAGCCAATCAGAATCAAGTTCAATCCGATTGGCTGATCCAATCAGCCAATCAGATTGAGCTCGCATTGTATTGGCTGATCGGAACAGCCAATAGAATGCGAGCTCAATCTGATTGGCTGATTGGATCAGCCAATCGGATTGAACTTGATTCTGATTGGCTGATTCCATCAGCCAATCAGAAAATTCCTACCTTAATTCCGATTGGCTGATAGAATCCTATCAGCCAATCGGAATTCGAGGGACGCCATCTTGGATGACGTCCCTTAAAGGAACCGTCATTCGTTGTCTAGTCGTCGGAAGAAGAGGATGGATCCGCGCTGGAGGTCTTCAAGATGGAGCCGGTCGTCATCGGATGGAAGAACATAGAAGATGCCGCTTGGAGAAGATGTTTGCCGGTCCGGATGTCCTCTTCTTGCCGGATAGGAGGAAGACTTTGGAGCACCGGATTATGGATCGCCAACCCCCGCTTGGGTTGGATGAAGATCTTGGAGCCAGGACGGATCGGTGAACCTGGCATGGTGAAGACAAGGTAGGAAGATCATCAGGGGCTTAGTGTTAGGTTTATTTAAGGGGGGTTTGGGTTAGATTAGGGGTATGTGGGTGGTGGGTTGTAATGTTGGGGGGGGGGGTATTGTATGTTTTCTTTTACAGGCAAAAGAGCTGAACTTCTTGGGGCATGCCCCGCAAAGGGCCCTGTTCAGGGCTGGTAAGGTAAAAGAGCTTGTAACTTTTTAAATTTAGAATAGGGTAGGGAATTTTTTATTTTGGGGGTCTTTGTTATTTTATTAGGGGGCTTAGAGTAGGTGTAATTAGTTTAAAATTGTTGTAATATTTTTCTTATGTTTGTAAATATTTTTTTATTTTCTGTAACTTAGTTCTTTTTTATTTTTTGTACTTTAGATAGTTTATTTAATTGTATTTATTTGTAGCAATTGTGTTTAATTAATTTATTGATAGTGTAGTGTTAGGTTAATTGTAGGTAATTGTAGGTAGTTTATTTAATTATTTTATTGATAGGGTAGTGTTAGGTTTAATTATATCTTAGGTTAGGATTTATTTTACAGGTAAATTTGTAATTATTTTAACTAGGTAACTATTAAATAGTTCTTAACTATTTAATAGCTATTGTACCTGGTTAAAATAAATACAAAGTTACCTGTAAAATAAATATTAATCCTAAAATAGCTATAATATAAATGTAATTTATATTGTAGCTATATTAGGATTTATTTTACAGGTAAGTATTTAGCTTTAAATAGGAATCATTTATTTAATAAGAGTTAATTTATTTCGTTAGATAAAAATTATATTTAACTTAGGGGGGTGTTAGTGTTAGGGTTAGACTTAGCTTTAGGGGTTAATACATTTATTAGAATAGCGGTGAGCTCCGGTCGGCAGATTAGGGGTTAATAATTGAAGGTAGGTGTCGGCGATGTTAGGGAGGGCAGATTAGGGGTTAATACTATTTATGATAGGGTTAGTGAGGCGGATTAGGGGTTAATAACTTTATTATAGTAGCGCTCAGGTCCGCTCGGCAGATTAGGGGTTAATAAGTGTAGGTAGGTGTCGGCGACGTTGTGGGGGGCAGATTAGGGGTTAATAAATATAACATAGGGGTCGGCGATGTTAGGGGCAGAAGATTAGGGGTACATAGGGATAACGTAGGTGGCGGCGATTTGCGGTCGGAAGATTAGGGGTTAATTATTTTAAGTAGCTTGCGGCGACGTTGTGTGGGGCAAGTTAGGGGTTAATAAATATAATATAGGGGTCGGCGGGGTTAGGGGCAGCAGATTAGGGGTACATAAGTATAACGTAGGTGGCGGTCGGCAGATTAGGGGTTAAAAATTTTAATCGAGTGGCGGCGATGTGGGGGGACCTCGGTTTAGGGGTACATAGGTAGTTTATGGGTGTTAGTGTAGTTTAGGGTACAGTAGTTAAGAGTTTTATGAACCGGCGTTAGCCAGAAAGCTCTTAACTCCTGCTTTTTTCAGGCGGCTGGAATCTTGTCGTTAGAGCTCTAACGCTCACTGCAGAAACGACTCTAAATACCGGCGTTAGAAAGATCCCATTGAAAAGATAGGCTACGCAAATGGCGTAGGGGGATCTGCGGTATGGAAAAGTCGCGGCTGTAAAGTGAGCGTTAGACCCTTTAATCACTGACTCCAAATACCAGCGGGCGGCCAAAACCAGCGTTAGGAGCCTCTAACGCTGGTTTTGACGGCTACCGCCGAACTCTAAATCTAGGCCCTAAATAAATAAAAAACATTTACTAAGTAAGTCCTACCTCCTCTGCAAGTGAACGTGATCTGTCGTTTGACTCAGGCACACACTGCACAAACTGAAGTGCCAAGTTGTTCTCACACTGTGCATAGCGGTTTAGTGTACACTCAGAAATTCTCTCAAATACCAATGCATTTGTAATCACATTTATCGCTCTCAATAGCACTCTGTTGTAGCGCCTTCTTGTTGCTGCCATCATTAAAAAAAATATATATATATATATTAATAATAATAGTTGTGCTTGCCTCATCAGGCCCCCTGGCCCAGTGGGCTGCTGACAGGAGTCACCCCTTTCGCCCCCTGATGGCGGCCCTGCCGTGCTTTAAGTACAAGAGTGTGTAAAATATGAAGTATGTAGTAATATATTTTGATCTGTTTCTTTCCTAAACAAAGTTGTCAAGAGGTTTTACTTCATTCTTGGTATTGATTGAAATTACTTTTTTGAAGCCTTGGCTTGTCTGGATATATAGTTTCAGTTCACAGTATTTGCCAATATTCTAGTAGGATCATGCTTTAGCTATGCTGCTTAGATACTAACCCATATGAGAGCCGAATTACATATGCTGTTTAGATACTATCCCATATGAGAGCCATATTACATATGCTGCTTAGATACTAACCCATATGGGAGCCGAATTACACAAATTATGCTCTGGTCTGCTAATTGTATAATTTAAATAATTATATTTATTATATGCACTTTGGAGTCTTTTTTTAATTTATTTTCACAATGTACTGAACTTGATTCTCACAATATAATTATGAACAAAGACTAATTATGTCATTACCCAACTAGGTTAACATGAATAAACAGGGTGCTGATTATCAAAGCTCACAAGAAGTCACTGCTTGTATCATTATTTTTGTCATATATGAGATTGTGCTGGAAAAGGTCTGCTTTTTGGTATTGCATATTTATACTATTTATGTACTGACCTCCATCCACTAAGAACTTGCCCTTTAGTTTTGTTTTAACAATATTCATTTAGCTCCATTACTATTGAGTATCCTCTGAGCTGTCTAACTCTCACAGTAGTAAAAACATAAGTGAGATTACATTGCAGGTGCAATTTGTCTGATATAAAGTGTTACTGGCTTTCTGCTTCCTGTGTTCACCCAGTTTGCAGACTGCCTCCTTCCATTTTACAACTGTACAAACATTTCATAAGGTGTTAAACGGATAGTAAACCCAAATTTTTTATTTAATGATTCAGATAAAGCATTCAATTTTAAGCAACTTTCTAATTTACTCCTATTACTCTTGTGAGCTGCTGGTGCAACGCCGCCCCCTGCAGATTCATGGCCAATCGGCCACCAGCAGGGGGGTGTCAATCAACCCAATCATACTCGATTGGGTTGAATTGCAGCAATGTCTGTCCGCTTGCTCAGAGCAGGAGGACAGGTTATGGAGCAGCAGTCTTTAGACTGCTGCTTCATAACTGCTGTTTCTGGCAAGCCTGCAGGCTCGCCAGAAACATGGGAACTCAAGCTCCATCCGGAGCGTGATAAATGGGCCCAATTTTGTTTAAAGTACAATACAACAAGTCATTCTTTATGAATGTATAAAAATATAGACATGTACAGAGTCTTATATAAATTGTTTTCAATAACCCAATGAGGCCAATTTATTAAAGGTCTTGCAGACCTGATCTGACAGTGCGGATCAGGTCCTCAAGATCTCGTTGAATGTAGAGAGCAATACGCTCTCCGTATTCAGCAATGCCGCCCCCTGCAGACTCGTGGCCAATTGACTGCCAGCAGGGGGGTGTCAATCAACGCGATCGTATTCGATCGGGTTGAATTCTGGCGATTGCTGTCTGCCTCATCAGAGCAGGCAGACAGGGTTATGGAGCAGCGTTCTTTAGACCGATGCTTCATTACTGCTGTTTCTGGCGAGTCTGAAAACTCACCAGAAACACGGCCCTTCAAGCTCCGTTTGGAGCTTGATAAATGGGCCTCAAAATCTAAATTATCAAGGGACATTAGCTATCAGCTCTTCATATAAGTTCCATTAAGAGTCCATAATAAGTCTTGTTCAGCAGAGAGAAAAGTAGAGTGTCTGACTCTGATGTTTATCTCCACATGTTAAACCAAATTAGCTTCAAAAGTATAGATATAGATCTGGGAGAGAATGACTTTGTTCTATAAAAATGAACCATATGAGGTGGGGAAAACTTGGAGAGTAAGTAATAACAACAGTTATAAACCAACAAAAACTGGATGTCAAAGACAAAGAGTTAACTTTTAAAAACTGATAAGCGAGTCATTCTGGGAGCTCACCCTCAAACCCCAGAACCATAAAGACTGTATATCTGTTACCAATAAGCTACACAACTACCTAGAGTAGCGAGATCCATTTCTAAGGTTCCAATAAAACCACACTTCATCATTGGCTTCTTTTTTACCTAGTGACCAGGTTGCTGACTCGTACATAGTCTATACGTGTTGAATTTTATTTTTAATTTTGATCCATGGAGGAGCACCAACCTTCCAATGTTTTGCTATAGATGATCTTGTCACAGTACATAGAATTCTAATAAAAGTATTAATGGGTCTGTTGAACTTCTGGATACGTTTGTGCAGTAAAGCTTGTGTGATGGTAAGTTGTATATGGTATGGTAAGTATAACCTGAATCGGGGTACTTAGGTATATATATATTACCGCTACCCATTTATACTAACATACAATATAGTATATAGGGATTGATACTCTAGACACAAACAGTGACACTGTTATCAAGCGAAGTGTTCACTATAATGTGAGACACAGAGCTCCCTTAAAGGAGGTACAGTACAAGCCATAACCGTAGCAGAGGAGTCAATAAATTTATACCCATGCAAGCTGTCTAGAATGCATCTTAGACTACTAACTAGTACCAACACATATTTATGTATCAGGTACTAGTAGCTGGCTCTGCAATTTTGAATCTCTATCGACATAGTACTCATAAGCAACAATTGGTTGTACTTATACATCACCATCATATTATTTATGATATCCTCAGTGTCCTACTGATAGATGATATATCTTTTTGTTTATTTGCCCACCTAGTATATGTCAGCACCTAACACTTCCACGCAATAATTGGACCATTACTATCCGGCCTCTGTTATAACTACAATAATAGATAATAGTCAAGATCCCTTATTTGAGATCCTGTCTCATATCCTGTATAGCACCACCATAATATATTTTTCACTATTAGCTATCTGGTAGTATATATCCAAATTAGCAATTGACCACCAGCCCTATATATATCTAGTTGTTTTTAATGTGTTTTTTCCCCTAATTTTAATATACCTGATAAAGTTTTATTTTTTAACAATATTTTTTTTTTACGCAAACTACCTCATAATTATAATACACTTAATGTGGTGGATTGAGTGCTAAAGTGTATTCTTTGTCTGTAACTGTCTAGCAGTTGCTCACTGTACAAGAAGGTTCCCAATACACAGCACCTTAGGGCCTCATTACCTATTGATTAAGGCCACAGTTTAATAATCATAGGCCCATCCCTTCCATTACTTTGTATCAGTAGTGCCATCACTTTTTCCTCTCTTTGGTAAGTTGTAAGTGCTCATCCAATAAGTAGCTAAGCATAGAGGAAAGTGATCTCCAAATGGTTTGTATTTCCCCACATTCCCACCACATATGTTTATATGTACCTATCTCATTTCAACCCCTATAACCTAGCCTAGATTTGTTTTGAGTCATATGCAAATTTTGCAAAGGATTCAGGTACCATCTAAATATTGTTTTTAGGGAGTTCTCTTTTAGGTCTGCACTCAAAAGACCCCTAGAGGCCAAATTAAATATACTGTCCCATGTTTTATCCATGGAGAGCTCTAGCTCTGTTTCCCATCTAAGTATAATTGAATTTTTGGATGTGTCTCCAATTTTTGTAGAGCTATATATAACCTAGTTATAGTGTGTTTAGGTCTGTTACGTTCTGCACAAATATGTTCGAAAATGGTTTTAGGTTTGCATCTAATTGTCTTTAGATATTTGTCTAGGGAGGAAAATAATTGGAGGTATAAATTCCAATGAATCCTAATAGGGGACAATTTGTCCTGTTACTGAGAGAGCGTCATTGTCTTATTTTGTATTAAAAGATCTGCTATGCGATACAAGCCTTTATTTTCCCTTTTAGCTATTTCTCTCCGAAACTCCCTCACCAGCAGGTATCTAATTGGCATTAGAGTAAATCTGACCGGTCACAACCCCTTTTTCAAAGCAAATTCAGACCAGACATACCTAGTGATTTCTGTCACAGGAGATCCGACCATCCCTGATTGATAAGTTAAGGATTTAGTGTCCCATATAATTGCATCATGTGTGTCCAAACCCCCCAAATCTGTCTCAATTTTAATCCAACTAGCTTCCTTTTCTGATCTACAAATTAAAGCATATTGAGGCAATCTTGCTGTTCTATAGTACTCTATTAAGTTAGGTACTCCCAAGCCTATCTATGTTTTGTCATTATTATATTAGATATTCTGGACACTATTTTTCCTCTAACAAATGTCAAAGTTTCAGATTGTATGGCTGTTAATTCAGGGTATATAATTTTGATTGGAAGGGCTCTAAAAAGATAAAGAAGATGCAGTAATATGTTCATCTTAATCATGGACATCCACCCCATCCAAGAGAAATTATATCTTCTCCATTTTTTAAGATCTTTTCTAATAGACTTGTAGAGTGGAGCATAGTTTAATTTATATAAATGCTGGGTTTGGGCTGTTAAGTGTATTCCTAAGTATTTTAGGGACTGTTTGACTTATTGTAGAATAAAATTTATTTCTAATAGTTTTTTTGTATTATGGTTTTTTTTAGGTAACATTTCACATTTATCTAGATTGACATGGTATCCTGAGATCATAGAAACTATATTTAGGATCTTGTATAAATTAGGAAGGGATATGAGTGGTTTGCTAATAGTGAGTAGAATATCATCCGCAAAAATTGTCAATTTATATTCTGAATTCTTTATGACAAACCCCAAAATATCTGGATTGGACCTAATTCTAGCCGCCAACGGTTCGATGCAGAGCGCAAACAAAAGAGGGGACAACGGGCACCCTTGTCTCATGCCGTTTAGAATTGGGAATGATTTAGACTTATATCCCACTGAAGATACCTGTGCAGTTGGTTAGTCGTATAGTACCTTCAAGCCATTTATGAAAAATTTATGTGAGACAGAATTGTCTGCATGTATTGCCAGTCTATCAAATGCCTTCTCTGCATCCAGCGCTAGGAGCAAAGAAGGCGTTTGTGATTTGTTCAGAAAATGTATAATATTTAATAGGCGTCTTATATTGTCTGGGGCCTCTCTGTCTTTAATAAAACCCACCTGATCCAAATAGACCAGGCCAGGTAGACTATGTTTAAGTCTGTTGGCCAGAATTTTAGCAAAACATTTGAAGTCCTGATTGATGAGGGATATTAGGCGATAGTTGTCACACTTTTTGGGGTCCTTACCTGGTTTGGGTATGACTACAATTTTGGCCTGCAACAGTTAAGTAGGAATTGGATATCCCTCCATAATATAGTTGCAGAATTTGGTCAAATGAGGTATAAGGTTATTCCTAAATAAATTGTAGTATTCGCCAGGGAAGCCATCTGGGCCTTCAGACTTTCCTGGTTTTAGAGCCTTAATAGCAAGTACCACTTCTTCATTTGTTATAGGGGAATTCAAGGTGTCTTTATCCTCTTCTGATAGAGATGCTAGGGGAGTTTCAGCTAAAAATTCCTTTGTGATTTTCTCCACTTCAGGTGTATGACTAACTTTTTGTCCATTATATATTTCCCGGTAGTAATCTGCAAAAGTGTCCACTATTGCCTGTGGGTGGGAAGGATAGGTTTTATCTGACTTCTCAATAAGTGAGATGGCAGCTGTTTTATGACGCTCTCTAATCTTGTGGGCCAGGTATTTATCTAGCTTGTTAGCGTAAATGAAATATTGGGCTCTAAGTTTTGTTATTGCTCTACTCGCTTGTGAATTTAAAAGTTTGGCTAGGGAATTATTTTTTTATCTTTAATGCATGTAGAATAGTCTTGTTTGCTAAGTCTATGCTGTTTCTCTAGAATTTATATATCTTTGTATATTTGGGATAACTGGTTTCTGGTTTGCCTAGAGTGAAGGGCATTTTCTTGAATGAGCAATCCTCTGATAACCAATTTGTGAGCTGCCCACTCATAAATCGGATTGGTGGTGGAGTCTACATTTATGTTCCAATATTCTGTAAGGTATTGAAGGGTCTTAGAAAATGACACTGGATCTTTATGAAGTGTTCGGTCATAGGTCCATGATCTGGATCTATTATAATCACAGATGCCTTGCATCTGGAGAGATACTATAGAATGATCAGACCAAACACAAGAGTGTATAGAAGAAGAAATGAGGACTGGCTGTAATATTTCACTAGTATATACAGGGAGTGCAGAATTATTAGGCAAGTTGTATTTTTGAGGATTAATTTTATTATTGAACAACAACCATGTTCTCAATGAACCCAAAAAACTCATTAATATCAAAGCTGAATAGTTTTGGAAGTAGTTTTTAGTTTGTTTTTAGTTATAGCTATTTTAGGGGGATATCTGTGTGTGCAGGTGACTATTACTGTGCATAATTACTAGGCAACTTAACAAAAAACAAATATATACCCATTTCAATTATTTATTTTTACCAGTGAAACCAATATAACATCTCAACATTCACAAATATACATTTCTGACATTCAAAAACAAAACAAAAACAAATCAGTGACCAATATAGCCACCTTTCTTTGCAAGGACACTCAAAAGCCTGCCATCCATGGATTCTGTCAGTGTTTTGATCTGTTCACCATCAACATTGCGTGCAGCAGCAACCACAGCCTCCCAGACACTGTTCAGAGAGGTGTACTGTTTTCCCTCCTTGTAAATCTCACATTTGATGATGGACCACAGGTTCTCAATGGGGTTCAGATCAGGTGAACAAGGAGGCCATGTCATTAGATTTTCTTCTTTTATACCCTTTCTTGCCAGCCACGCTGTGGAGTACTTGGACGCATGTGATGGAGCATTGTCCTGCATGAAAATCATGTTTTTCTTGAAGGATGCAGACTTCTTCCTGTACCACTGCTTGAAGAAGGTGTCTTCCAGAAACTGGCAGTAGGACTGGGAGTTGAGCTTGACTCCACCTCCACCTTGCTGGCGTCTAAGTCGGACTGGAGCTCTCTGCCCTTTACCAATCCAGCCACGGGCCCATCCATCTGGCCCATCAAGACTTACTCTCATTTCATCAGTCCATAAAACCTTAGAAAAATCAGTCTTGAAATACTTCTTGGCCCAGTCTTGATGTTTCAGCTTGTGTGTCTTGTTCAGTGGTGGTCGTCTTTCAGCCTTTCTTACCTTGGCCATGTCTCTGAGTATTGCACACCTTGTGCTTTTGGGCACTCCAGTGATGTTGCAGCTCTGAAATATGGCCAAACTGGTGGCAAGTGGCATCTTGGCAGCTGCACGCTTGACTTTTCTCAGTTCATGGGCAGTTATTTTGCGCCTTGGTTTTTCCACACGCTTCTTGCGACCCTGTTGACTATTTTGAATGAAACGCTTGATTGTTCGATGATCACGCTTCAGAAGCTTTGCAATTTTAAGAGTGCTTCATCCCTCTGCAAGATATCTCACTATTTTTGACTTTTGACTGAGCCTGTCAAGTCCTTCTTTTGACCCATTTTGCCAAAGGAAAGGAAGTTGCCTAATAATTATGCACACCTGATATAGGGTGTTGATGTCATTAGACCACACCCCTTCTCATTACAGAGATGCACATCACCTAATATGCTTAATTGGTAGTAGGCTTTTGAGCCTATACAGCTTGGAGTAAGACAACATGCATAAAGAGGATGATGTGGTCAAAATACTCATTTGCCTAATAATTCTGCACTCCCTGTATATAATTAAGCCTAACATAAGTGTTATGTGCAGCAGAATAAAATGCAGTGTCTGTTGTAGAGCCATTCAGTGTGACCCAAGTATCAATTAAAATGTGGGATGAGAGGGACTCCTAAATTGATTTAATCATACAATTGCGTCTTTGATCTTTATTAGAAAGGGATTGGTCAGTTTTGGCTTTAATCTTGTTAATTTTTAGAGGAAAATTACTGTTTCAGAAGGTTACTTAGCAACTGTAGCAAGGTGGTATATGATTAGTTTTGCACTTCAACCTTCACTTGTGATCAACTCAGTCAACTTAAAGGGACAGTAAACACCAGATTATTTTTGTTTAAAAAGGTAGATAATCCCTTTATTACCCATTCCCCAATTTTGCATAACCAACACAGTTATAATAATATACTTTTTACTTCTGTGATTACCTTGTATCTATGCCTCTGCAAACTGCCCCCTTATTTCAGTTCTTTTGACAGACTTGCATTTTTAGCCAATCAGTGCTGATTCCTAGGAACTTCACGTGCTTGAGCTCAATGTTATATATATGAAACACATGAACTAACCTCTTAGATTTAGGTTTAAACTAAGAATGCAAAGAGAACAAAGCAACATTGGTAATAAAGTAAATTGAAAAGTTGTTTAAAATTACATGCCCTATTTAAATCATGAAAGTTTTTTTTTTACTTTACTGTCGCTTTAACTGCAATGAACATGCATGCATATTTTTAAATATTTCCAAAATGATCAATTTATGTCTCTGTCAGACTCAAATGTTTTAATATATTTATCTTCATGCATTTAAACCAATTATGGCCAACTTATTAATATATGGGGCAGTAGTTCAATATTTTTGAAACCTTAAGTGCCACATATACATTTATGGCTATGAATCACACAAATAATAATGTATCTCCTAAAAGTTTAAAGATTTAGGTTGCAGGGAACCTATTATTTGCTGTACTTCCCTCCAGAAGGCTCTTTTGAGTTGTGCCCACCCCAAAACACATATTTTTAGTTCCCGTTTTTAAATATAATATAATATAAAAATAAATATAGCTCACCCCCGCACTGGGTAAAGCTTTATCCAGAGTGGTAACACACTACATTTATTTCAATAGTGCGATTGGGCGTGCTCTGATTAACTGTGGGGGCTAAAGTCTCGCAAATCTTTTTTATTTCCAAGGTGTTGCTAAGATAATGTTAAATAATTCTGCACATAGTGCAGAATTATGTAACATTATTTTTTACATTTATTGTCCTTTTAATTATTTCTATTTATAGGTACCTTTTATAATTGAAATTTTATCATTAACACAATCCTTACTTTATGGAATATGTGTATTCTTACATGTTATTAATGTGTTTCACATATTAAAATAACAGTTGTAAAGGACATGATACCCTTTACGCCAAGGAAAGTGAGACATAAACTTGAATCCAATATCAACAGTAAACAACAAGCCACATTTAAGGTTTTTCAGCTCTCTTAGGGCTCTCCACTGAGATAAGATTATATCAAATGATCATCTAGCACTGCAAGATCCTTCACTGAATTCTAAAAGGGCAGATTTTGCTATATTTCTCCAAGGGGTGTTCCCTGCATTTCTAGGTGTAAAGGAGAGACAAGCCCAGTGCAATATAACACTGAATGGCTTGACAGTTCTGCTGCATTTACAGTTTGTGCTTTGTATTTTATATTACTTTAGACTTCAGACTGTTTTATTACATTTAAACTTTGCACTTTCTGTTTTCTATTTTAATGTATATAGATTTTGTATTCCACAGTGTATTTATGATTATAATCTTACAAATTCTGATTATGCTTTCATAGTTTCTGTGTAACTTTAATAAATTAGGCTCAAGCTTTGAATTTTTATGAGCATCATTTACAAAATTAAATTTCACTTTGTATTTCTTCTATTTAAAATAAAGTTGAAAAACTGACAGCTTCAGTTTCTGTATTTGTTTTTTTTTATTTTTGCCTGGTATGGTGGTTGTACAGAGTTTCTGGGTTGGACTTGAACCTGTGTCTTCTGGTCTATATTTCAGTGTGCTACTTACTGTGCGATTCAGAACCTGACTGCGGAACAGCTCATTTTGGAGTCTGTTTAGTAGAGCAACTTGTTTTTACCAGGTGCATCTCATTATTGTTAGGTTGCTATATAAGACAGTCACACCAGTTATCTGTGCTCTGACATTGGATGTGGTTCCTGGGGGAGCTCTTTGCTGTTTTATCTGTGAATTCAGATTTGTTTCTGGACTTCACCTTTACCAGTTCCTTGGATTATTGTTGCTTCTTTAGTTTGATCCTCTGCGCATTTCTGATTTTGTTGTTTAATTGTCCCCTGGCTATTGACTCAGGCCTGTACTTTGGCTGCACCTCTGAACTAGAGTTTCCACCTTGGCCATGTTTTCCTGGACACTTATGTGTTACACACTGCAGGGTGTGTAGGGAGAAACATGAGTAGTGCTGTCCAGGGACACTATTCGTGTGCTGTCCAGGTGAGCAATGCATATTGCCATCTGCAGTCCCTGCAGCATATGTAACTCATAAGTGTCCAGGAAAACATGACCGAGGTGGCAACCCTACTCTGAACTGTGTTTGTATCTGTACCTGTACCCTGTTGGCACTTTTGGCTTTGGTGGCCCTGACTTGGAACTGTATCTTAACTTAACAAATGAACAGCTTTCCACCACTCAGCTTGTACCTTGCTGGCATTGCTGACACTAGTGCTCTAAAGTAAGTAAACTTGTATAATGCTTAAGACCAAGAAGGAGGCTTCTGTGCCTCTTGAAACTTCAATTACTACTGCAAATGAGAAAATACAAACTGCAATGTAATTTGTAAAAATATACACAGAAATATATAGAGATTATTATTCTTATTTGTTTAAGTACACAGAAACTTTCAAAACATAATACAGATTTCTAAAATCACTTTGCATGCATTACAATACAAAATAGTGAGTGCAAAGCTTACATTTAATGATACTGAAAGGACCAATCTGAAGTGTAAAGTTGTCAGGTACTTACATGAGATGGTAATGCTGCTGCTGGTTCCAGATAGATGGCAGGGTCTGAATTCCCATTGTCAGCATTTCACACAGAGGAACACCTTGTCCAGGCTCCTGCTGCTACTAACTTCAGTTGTGCATGGCAGCACTCTGCCTAGATTTAAAGGGGCCATGTCCTAATTACTGGAACTCCCACCTGGAGGCCTCAGGTGTGGACGTTTCTATAAATACTCACTCAGCCCATCACTCTGGGCTGAGTTATTGCTAACCTACCTTGTTCCTGAAAGTTTGGCAAATTTACCTTGCACCATCTTTAAATTCAAGAATACTTACATGATACCTATGTATGCTCACATTGTTCCAGAGACCAAGCATACTTATCTTAAACCAGCATATGCTCACCTGGATCCTGAAAGCCAAACATACTTACCTGATACCTATGTAGGCTCATCTTTTTCTAGAGACCAAGCATACTTAACTTGTACCTGTGTATGCTTATCTGGTTCCTGAAAGCCAAGCATACTTACCTGATACCTGTGTATACTCATCTTGTTATAGAGACGGAGCATACTTACCTTGTACCTGGTATGTTCAACTTGTTCCTGAAGCTCTATCTACCTTGTTTCCCATGACAGTCTCACCAACAGTACCCACTGGGTAGCCTGTGCCTGCTGAGTATCCTGTGTCTGCTATATCAGTGAAAGCTTTCCTTAAAGGGACATAAAACCCTAAAAAAAATATTTCATGATTTAGGTAGAACATACAATTTTAAACAATTTTCCAGTTTTCTTCTATTATCAAATTTGCTTCATTCTCTTGGTATCAAGTGTTGAAGGAGCAGCAGTGCACTACTGGTTTCTAACTGATCACATAAGTTACCCAATGACAATTGAGATATATATATATATATATATATATATATATATATATATATATAGATAGATAGATAGATAGATAGATAGATAGTTATATATATACAGCCACCAATCAGCAGCTAGAACCTAGGTTCTTTGCTGATCCTGAGCTTTTCTAGATAAACCTTTTAGCAAAGAATAACAAGAGAAGGAAGCAAATTAAATAATAAAAGTCAATTGGAAAGTTGTTTAAAATCACATGGCCCTGATATTCAAAACCTCTCTGCTCAGATGAGATATTCTAAAATGATCCTCCAGCACTGCGAGATCCCTAGTGAAATATTCAAAAAGGCAGGTTTTGCTTTGATTCTCCATGGGGCATTCCCTGCATTTCTGTATGTGATGGAGAGACAAGCTCAGAGCAATATAGCACTACATGACATGACAGTTATGCTGCATTTACACTCTGTGCTTTCTATTTTATATCAATTTCTAGTTCAGATTAAATTTAAACTTTGCGCTTTCTATTTTGTACTTTATTTTGTATACAGCAATGTATTTATTGCAATTTTACAAATTCTGATTATGCTTTCACAGTTTTTGTGTAACTTTAACAAATTAGGCTCATACTTTGGCATGTATTTATCAAGCCATGTTAGGGTGTTAGGTGTAGACATTACCATAGGAATCAATGGGATATCGGGCGGCAGAGAACATGAGCTCTCGCTGCTTTCCGACTCCCATTGATTCCTATGGTATCCGCGGCCTCCACGGTGGCGGATTGAAAAAACTTGCGTTCGGAACATCTGTAGTGATGTAAACATCGATCTGTGTCGGACTGAGTCCGGCGGATCGTAATGTTACGTCACTAAATTCTACTTTTGCCGGTTTGTAGGATTTGATAACTAAGGCAAATCAGGCTCGCCACAAATACGCTGCGGAATTACAGCGTATTTGCGGCGAGCCTGATTTGCCTTAGTTATCAAATCCTACAAACCGGCAAAAGTAGAATTTAGTGACGTAACATTACGATCCGCCGGACTCAGTCCGACACAGATCGATGTTTACATCACTACAGATGTTCCGAACGCAAGTTTTTTCAATCCGCCACCGTGGAGGCCGCGGATACCATAGGAATCAATGGGAGTCGGAAAGCAGCGAGAGCTCATGTTCTCTGCCGCCCGATATCCCATTGATTCCTATGGTAATGTCTACACCTAACACCCTAACATGTACCCCGAGTCTAAACACCCCTAATCTGCCCCCCTTACAACGCCGCCACCTAAATTATACTTATTAACCCCTAAACCGCCACTCCCGGACCCTGCCGCAACTAAATAAAGTTTTTAACCCCTAAACCGCCGCTCACGGAGCCCACCGTCAACTACATTATATTTATTAACCCCTAATCTGCCCCCTACACCGCTGCGACCTACATTATATTTATTAACCCCTAATCTGCCCCCCCTACACCGCCGTCACTATATTAAATGTATTAACCCCTAAACTTAACTCTAACCCTAACCCCCCCTAACTTAAATATAATTTAACTAAATCGAAATAAATTATTCATATTTAAAACAAAATACTTACCTATAAAATAAACCCTAAGATAGCTACAATATAACTAATAGTTACATTGTAGCTATTTTAGGATTTATTTTTATTTTACAGGCAACTTTGTATTTATTTTAACTAGGTAGAATAGTTATTAAATTGTTATTAACTATTTAATAACTACTTAGCTATAATAAATACAAAAGTACCTGTAAAATAAAACCTAACCTAAGTTACAATTACACCTAACACTACACTATAATTAAATTAATTCCCTAAATTAAATACAATTAATTACAATTTAAAAAAAATATCTAAAGTACGAAAAAAAAAAACACTAAATTACAGAAAATAATAAAATAATTACGTTTTTTAAACTAATTACAATTAATCTAATCCCCCCTAATAAAATAAAAAAGCCCACCAAAATAATAAAAAGCCCTACCCTATACTAAATTACGAATAGCCCTTAAAAGGGCCTTTTGCCCCAAAGTAATCAGCTCTTTTAGCTGAAAAAAAGTACAATACCCCCCAACATTAAAACCCACCACCCACACAACCAACCCTACTCTAAAACCCACCCAATCTCCCTTTAAAAAAACCTAACACTAACCCCTTGAAGATCACTCTACTTTGAGACGTCTTCACCCAACCGGGCCAAAGTCCTCCACAAAGCCGGGTGAAGTGGTCCTCCAGGCGGGCAGAAGTCTTCATCCAAGCCGGCCAGAAGAGGTCCTCCAGACGGGCAGAAGTCTTCATCCAGACGGCATCTTCTATCTTCATCCATCCAGTGCAGAGCGGGTCCATCTTCAAGACATCCGACGTGGAGCATGCTCTTCCAACGACATCTGACGACTGAATGAATGCTCCTTTAAATGATGTCATCCAAGATGGCGTCCCTTGAATTCTGATTGGCTAATAGAATTCTATCAGCCAATCGGAATTAAGGTAGGAAAAATCCTATTGGCTGATGCAATCAGCCAATAAGATTGAAGTTCAATCCTATTGGCTGATCCAAACAGCCAATAGGATTGAGCTCTCATTCTATTAGAGTTGCGGTGGGCTCCGAGAGCGGCGGTTTAGGGGTTAATAACTTTATTTAGGTGCGGTGGGGTCCGGGAATAGCGGTATAGGGGGTAAAACAGTTAGTATAGTGTGGGTGCTTAGTGACAGGGTACCAAGAAAGCTGAAAAAAAGCTGATGAGCAGAAAGATCGATGACTGTTAGTTAACAACAGTCCGCTGCTCATCGCACCATACTTGGTGTGCGGCTTTTTGACAGCTTTTTTGGTAACTTTGGAGAACGTATTCAGGTCTGCGGCAGCGATTTTTGGCGATCTTAGGCGAGCGCATTGGTGCTGTCGAATGCAAGAAAGTCGACGGCTTGATAAGTAGATGCCTTTGTATATACATGTGTCTTTTATAAATTAGATTGCACTTTGAATGTCTTTTATTTAAATTAAAACTGAAAAAACGACAGCTTCATTTTCCCAGAGAGCATCATTACTATCTAGGAGACAGACTATCAAACATTCTGTAGCTTGGAGAGAGATTATAGTGTTCACTTCACACGGACAGGACTGAATTTTCTAAGAAAAGTGGATGAACCAGGAAATCCCAGAGAGATGAGAGATGCCTTCCATAGAAAGCAATTACACTCTCTGGAATACAAAATTTCAAATGTGAGAGAGAAGGTAACTGGAGAACCCCTGGGGCTGATAAAAAAAGGTTCCGTTTGCATGAATTCCAAATTTAAACTGAAATGTTTTCACTACAATTTAACTTGCTTTTGTCTATATTTTAGTATATATTACTTTTCTGTTAGTTAAAATAAGTGTATTGTTTATTGTGAGCACACTTCACCTGCATACAGATGGCAATACAAAATCCTAAGACTAGCTTGTTTAAAATGCTTAGAAAAATTTCACAAGTCTTGTCAGAGATCTTCAGGCATATCCTGAAGACAGACAGATCCCCTGTGCAGCCCAAGGAACTGTCCTGTCCCTCCTACTTTCTGAAACTGTCAGTTTACAATGGAGAAAATACAAAGTGCAATGTAATTTATAAAAGATACACAGAAATATACACAGTATGATCCTGTTATTAAAGTAACAGACACTTTAAATGCATAATCAGAATGTGTAAAATCACTGCTAGATCAAAATTTAAATGTTTATATTTTAAAATACAAATGAGAAAGTGCAAAGCTTAAATGCAATAAAACTGAATGGACCCAATCTGTAGAGAAATATAAAATACAATGCACAAAGTGTAAGTGTAACAAAACTCTAATATCATGCAGTTCTATATTGCACTGGGCTTGTCTCTACTTCACATAAATAAATGAGAGTGCTGGAGAAATCTGCCATTTTTTTTTCTAAAATTCAGTATGTACAGCCTTTGTGAAGTCTGAAATACAATTTCTCTCCAAGCTGGAGAATATTTGAATATCAGGGCCTCCGTGATATTTGTGGTTATTGGAGCATAGCTTTATTTATACATTCCAACCTAGATAAATACATATACAATGTTTAAATATTTGTTACTTGAACATTTTCTAATTGTTTGTTATATACCTAGTCTGACATTTTTGATCATTAACCTCTTTTACATTAGAAAGTTACAACAAATAGTCAATCGTGTTTGGTGAGATCAGAATATACTTACACTGACTAGGTCCCTTTTTAAATAAAAAAAAAAATGTAATCTATGGAAAATCCATATTGCCTTTTCAGTGGCAAAAATGATTATCCAGCAATCTAGCAAATAACTTAGATAAATGTCTTTATGCTCCTAAGGTGATTGCAAGGTATCAAAAGACAAAACCACTGTGCAATATGCGAGTGGTTGAATAGCAGTGCTGAAATCTCTGCAATTATAGTAATTCCCTCTTTAACTTAAAAGAAAAAAAATGTATATATTTTGAATCTCAGACATTTTTAAGTCTGAAAAAAAATCATTACATTTTCAGTAATGCTGCAAACTCTCAATAATATACTGCTGTAGCTTTTTTTTTAATACAACCAGATACTGGCAGCATCAGACTGCATGTCATTAGGCACACATTGCATCCTGGGTACTGATTAAACACGTGAACACAACTATCAGATATAAAGTTGTTAGATACAAAATTGGGGAACAATAATATTGTTAATATAATAATATAACAATAACAATTGGGGAATAATTGCTGTTTTTTTAACTTCAATTAATACAAGTTATTTTTTATTTTTATTTTCCATACTACATGAGCATGTGTAAACACAATTAATAGTGCACAGAATCATACTTGTAGGACACACTCACACACAGTGAGGTTTGTCCTTTTTGTTTGGAATTAATTATTTATGCTTAAGCACTACTCTGTAAGGTGACCCAAAACATATACATAGTTATATTCACCCAAACAAGGTCCTTACAGAGAGTTATATACCTATACAATAAATGATTTAAACTGTAATGTTATTTATTAGTACTCAAAATTGGGGAACACTTTTATTGGCTCTATATTGTCCCCTCTACTGATGTGTGATATGCTGACATAGAGCATTAAACTAGAATGCTCTTGATGCTCATAATAAAAGGGCTACCAGGATGTTATAATGATTAAGAATTAAATTAACTTTAGGCACAGCCTCAATAACAGGCATACTGGATGTTTTCTCACTTCAGCATTAGTTCATTAAAGGTTGCTTCTGAATAACGTGTCAGTAGGAACATAAAAACATTTGTTTAAAGCAATGAACAAATCAAATTCTTAAAGGGTCCGACACAACTCTCAATGAGCAGTGCTGAAAATAATGCATCAGTCCTAGGGAACACTAATATAGGTAAATACACAAATTGTGTCCCAGATAGAAACAAAACCCCAACTGCTTACATCTGAATACACTATAAGAGCACAGCAGTCAATAAACATATACTTAGGTATTACCAGTCTTAATAAAACATCTCTTGGTCCAACAGTAAATTGCCAGTAAAATTGTACTCTGCGTCTTCTTTTTTCTCAAATTCAAACTTTCATTTCCTTGTGCAGCGAGGTGCAGCTGCGATTCCCAAAATGCTGTCTATGCTCCCACTGTAAATTCTATATAAAAAACACAAGGCACAAGAGTATCTCCATTCAAGGTTCCGAATAATTTATTTACAAAGGGACACCTTAAAAACCACCTAGAGAAAAGATAATAGAGGTATGTACAAAGGCTCCCCAGTCACTGCTATATAGGTGGTGTGGTTCAATGCACTTTCCACTGTTGATCAATCAGCTTCACAGCCCAGCAGATGACTGAGTGGGTACACGCACTCCTCCAACTCTCTTCTACTCCACACGATTTGTTTGTGTCCATGGCAAACTTTCTCAAGAGCCAAGGAGACCTAATCACTTAAAGAGACATTCCAATCAAAATTAAAATGCACATAAATGAATTACATCTTTGAGTAAAAACATATTTGCAATATACACGTATCTGCAAAAATGCTTCTAGTGAAAATTATCACTGTTTCAGTGTTAACATTTTTCTCTGCACGTGTATGTGAAGCATAGCTAGATATTGTCACTGCACCCACATTTTATATACTACAGTTGCTCAGAGCACCAGTGGGGCTTGTATCATGTCAGAAATTAACAAATTTACGGCTAGATTACGAGTTGTGCGTTAGGGTTAAAAAGCAGGGTTGGGACCCAACGCTGCTTTTTAACGCCCTCTGGTATTACGAGTCTTGCAGGTACAGGTGTACCGCTCACTTTTTTGGCCAGACTCGGAAATACCACAAATCCACTTACGTCAATTGCGTATCCTTTTTTTTCAATGGGACTTGCATAGTGCCGGTATTACGAGTCTGAAAAAAGTGAGCAGTAGACCCTCTTCTGTCAAGACTGGTACTGCATTTAAAAGTCAGTAGTTCAGAGTTTTACACTACAACGCCGTAGCATAAAACTCTTAACTAAAGTGCTAAAAAGTACACTAACACCCTTAAACTACCTATTAACCCCTAAACCGAGGCCCCCCCCCCACATCACAAACACTAAAATACATTTTTTAACCCCTAATCTGCCGAACCGGACATCGCCGCCACTATAATAAATATATTAACCCCTTAACCGCCACACTCCCGCCTCGCAAACACTAGTTAAATATTTTAACCCCTAATCTGCCTGCCCTAACATCGCCGACACCTACCTGCATTTATTAACCCCTAATCTGCCGCCCCAACATCGATGCCACTTTATTAAATGTATTAACCACTAAACCTAAGTCTAACCCTAAACCTAACACCCCCTAACTTAAATATAATTTAAATAAATCTAAATAAAATTATTACAATTCACTAAATTATTCATATTTAAAACTAAATACTTACCTAATAGTTACTAATAGTTACATTGTATCTATATTAGGATTTATTTTTATTTTACAGGTTATTAACTATTTAATAACTACCTAGTTAAAATAAAGACAAATTTACCTGTAAAATAAAACCTAACCTAAGTTACAATTACACCTAACACTACACTATAATTAAATTAATTCCCTAAACTAAATACAATTAATTACAATTTAAAAAAAAGATCTAAAGTACGAAAAAAAACCCCACTAAATTACAGAAAATAATAAAATAATTACAAGATTTTTAAACTAATTACACCTAATCTAATCCCCTTAACAAAATAAAAAAAGCCCCCAAAATAAAAAAAGCCCTACCCTACACTAAATTACAAATAGCCCATCAAAGGGCCTTTTGCGGGGCATTGCCCCAAAGTAATCAGCTCTTTTACCTGTAAAAATTACAAATACCGCCCCAACATTAACACCCACCACCCACCACCCACACAACCAACCCTACTCTAAAACCCACTCAATCCCCCCTTAAAAAAACCTAACACTAACCCCTTAAAGATCACCCTACCGTGAGACGTCTGGGCAGAAGTGGTCCTCTGGATGGGAAGAAATCTTCACCCAAGCCGGGCAGAAGAGGTCCTCCAGACGGGCAGAAGTCTTCATCCAGATGGCATCTTCTATCTTCATCCATCCGGCGCGGAGCGGGTCCATCTTCAAGACATCCGACGCGGAGCATCCTCTTCAAACGACGGCCGACTGAAGAATGAAGGTTCCTTTAAACGACGTCATCCAAGATGGCGTCCCTTCAATTCCAATTCGGAATTAAGGTAGAAAAAATCCTATTGGCTGATGCAATCAGACAATAGGATTGAAGTTCAATCCTATTGGCTGATCCAATCAGCCAATAGGATTGAGCTGGCATTCTATTGGCTGATTGGATCAGCCAATAGAATGCAAGCTCAATCCTATTGGCTGATTGCATCAACCAATAGGATTTTTTCTACCTTAAATCCGATTGGCTGCTAGAATTCTATCAGCCAATCGGAATTGAAGGGACGCCATCTTGGATGACGTCATTTAAAGGAATCTTCATTCTTCAGTTGGCCGTCGTTTGAAGAGGATGCTCCGCATCGGATGTCTTGAAGATGGACCTGCTCCGTGCCGGATGGATGAAGATAGAAGATGCTGTCTGGATGAAGACTTCTGCCCGTCTGGAGGACCTCTTCTGCCTGGCTTGGATGAAGACTTCTGCCCGTCTGGAGGACCATTTCTGCCCGGTTGGGTGAAGACATCTCACGGTAGGGTAATCTTCAAGGGGTTAGTGTTAGTTTTTTTTAAGGGGTATTGGGTGGGTTTTAGAGTAGGGTTGGTTGTGTGTGTGGTGGGTTTTAATGTTGGGGGGGGTATTTGTACTTTTTTTTACAGGTAAACGAGCTGATTACTTTGGGGCAATGCTCCGTAAAAGGCCCTTTTAAGGCTATTTGTAATTTAGTGCAGGGTAGGGCTTTTTTTATTTTGGGGGCTTTTTTATTTTGTTAGGGGGATTAGAGTAGGTGTAATTAGTTTAAAAATCTTGTAATTGTTTTATTATTTTCTGTAATTTAGTGTTTGTTTTTTTTCGTACTTTAGATAATTGCCTTGATTACGAGTTTTTGTCGGTAATGGTGTGCGGTATTACAGGTTTTTTTAAACCCGGTGTTAGCCTCAGAAAAGTGAGCGGAGAGCAAAATTTTGCTCTACATCTCACTGTAATACCAGCGCTGCTTACGGTAGCAGTGAGCTGGCTAAAGGTGCTCGTGCACAATTTCCCAATAGGAATCAATGGGGGAGAGCCGGCTGAAAAAAAAACCTAACACCTGCAAAAAAGC
The DNA here is from genome assembly GCF_027579735.1 of Bombina bombina. Taxonomy (NCBI): domain Eukaryota; kingdom Metazoa; phylum Chordata; class Amphibia; order Anura; family Bombinatoridae; genus Bombina; species Bombina bombina. The sequence goes on from NC_069502.1 coordinate 221,516,955, forward strand.
AGCGTTCAGCTTCTAACGCAGCCCCATTGATTCCTATGGTAAAATACATTTTATGTCAACACCTAGCACCCTAACATGAACCCTGAGTCTAAACACCCCAAATCTTACACTTATTAACCCCTAATCTGCCGCCCTAACATCGCCAACACCTGCATTATATTATTAACCCCTAATCTGCTGCTTCGGACAACGCCGCCACCTACATTATCCCTATGAACCCCTAATCTGCTGCCCCCAACATCGCAGACACCTACTTTTTATTTATTAACCCCTACTCTGCCACCCCCAATGTTGCTGCCACCTAACTACACTAATCTACCACCACCAATGTTCCAATCAGCCAATAGAATGCGAGCTCAATCCTATTGGCTGATTGGATTAGCCAATAGGATTGAACTTCAATCCTATTGGCTGATTGCATCAGCCAATAGGATTTTTTCTACCTTAATTCCGATTGGCTGATAGAATTCTATCAGCCAATCGGAATCGAAGGGACGCCATCTTGGATGACGTCACTTAAAGGTACCGTCAGTTAGTTAGTTTAGTTAAAATTTAACTAGTGTTTGCGATGCGGGAGTGTGGCGGTTTAGGGGTTAATATATTTATTAGAGTGGCGGCGATGTCCGGTCGGCAGATTAGGGGTTAAAATTTTTAATTAACTGTTTGCGATGTGTGGGGGGGCCTCGGTTTAGGGGTTATTAGGTAGTTTATGGGTGTTAGTCTACTTTTTAGCACTTTAGTTAAGAGTTTTATGTTACAGCATTAGCCCATAAATCTCTTAACTACTGACTTTAAAATGCGGTAGGAGTCTTGACAGGAGAGGCTGTACCGCTCACTTTTTCCAAGACTCGTAATACCGGCGTTAGGCAAATCCCATGGAAAAGATAGGATACGCAATTGACGTAATGATATTTGCGGTATGCTTGAGTCGCGGAGCCAGCGGGCATTAAAAAGCAGCATTGGGACCTCTCAACGCTGCTTTTTAACCCTAACACAAGACTCGTAATCTAGCCGAATTTTTTTAAATTGTAATTAATTGTATTTAGTTTAGGGAATTAATTTTAGTGTAGTGTTAGGTGTAATTGTAGCTTAGGTTTTATTTTACAGGTAAATTTGTCTTTATTTTAACTAGGTAGTTATTAAATAGTTAATAACTTTTTAATAACTATTGTACCTAGTTAAAATAAATACAAAGTTGCCTGTAATATAAAAATAAACCCTAAGATAGATACAATGTAACTATTAGTTATATTATAGCTATCTTAGGGTTTATTTTATAGGTAAGTATTTAGTTTTAAATAGGAATAATTTAGTTAATGATAGTAATTTTATTTAGATTTATTAAAATTATATTTAAGTTAGGGGGGTTAGGGTTAGGGTTAGACTTAGGTTTAGGGGTTAATATGTTTATTATAGTGGCGGCGACATTGGGGGCGGCAGATTAGGGGTTAATAAATGTATTTAGGTTGTAGTGACATTGGGGGCGGCGGATTAGGGGTTAACAAATATAATGTAGGGTTCGGCAACGTTGGGGGAAGCAGATTAGGGGTTCATATGTATATTGTAGGTGGCGGCTGTGTCTGGAGCGGCAGATTAAGGGTTAATAATATAATGTAGGTGTCGGCGATGTCGGGGGCAGCAGATTAGGGGTTAACAAGTGTAAGATTAAGGGTGTTTGGACTCGGGGTTCATGTTAGGGTGTTAGGTGTAGACATAAAAAGTATTTCCCATAGGAATAAATGGGGCTGCTTTAGGAGCTTTACGATGCTTTTTTGCAGGTGTTAGTTTATTTTTCAGCCGGCTCTCCCCATTGATTCCTATGGCGAAATTGTGCACGTATTGAGGTGAGATGTGGAGCTAAATTTTTACCAGCGTTGTCTGCAAGTGAGCGGTGAGGATAAACTGCTCGTTAGCACCGCACCCCTGTTAACGCAAAACACGTAATCTAGGTGTTAGTAATTACAAAATGATATAAGCACCTTAGGTTCTCTGAGCAAGTGCTGTGTTTAAAATGCTGGTGCATGGGGCATATTTAAATACCCCTTTGAAACAGCTATAGCTTTTATTAGAAGCATTTTTGCTAATACATATATATTACAAAAATGCTTCTATTCAAAACTCAAAAGCACCCATGTGCATTTCAATTTTAGCTGGAATGTCCCTTTAATGCCCATCCGGCTTATTATTTACCATTAGCCCCCTCCTCTAACTATTGTTGCCCAATCTGCAGCTTGGTTTGCACTATACACTCCCCTAAGTCTGCAATTGGTGGAAACGTCCATTAGGAACATTATTTACAAACTAAAGCTGGTGTTCTGTCGAAATTTCCAACCCTGTCAAAATTTCCTACTGCGCATGCACAAAATTACGCCATCACGTTCACATATGTTTCAAAAGAATGCGTGGAATGTGATTACGTAATTGTGCGCATGCGCAGTGTGTGAGGTAAGAAATTTTGCAGAAGAGGGTGATTACTAACCCCATTCCTCGTGAATACAGTGACAAAATTTTGAGCATGCGCAGTAAGATTGGTAGGAAATTGCTCGTGTTTGCATGCGCAGACTTTCACTTCGCAATTTGCAAACAGTACAATTGTTCCCATCTAGTGCTCCATCTAGATGGACACTCTCGAACCTACCTTTTGTTCGCTCTATCTTAGTCATCCAAATAATATGTGCTTCATGACCAATTAATGCGGCCTAGGTAACAACTTTAGTTTTTGTGTATTCAATTACTTATATGTTAAAAGGAACAATCCCCAGTAAAAGCCTAAGTTTATTTAGCTAGGACGCTGCTGTTACACTCTAGTATAACTGACTGAGTTAGGAGCTGCACAGCAAATCTGTTACCAGAACATACAACAGCAAATGGAAGCTGATGCAGATTCCTCCAGCGCAAGGAAAGCAAGGAACTCCATCTTCCTAACTTTCATATTATCTTTATGCATTTTGATTTTAACTGAAAGTAATAACATTTTCTGACAGCCACAAGATAACGGAGATACTGCTAGTAAGTGACAGTGATGGAATTGCTTCAATAATATGGAATCATGTGATGTTGTGACATCCGTTTAAGATTGTTGAGACCCGCTAGTATGTAAGTGGATAAATGTGTCTTGCGCTACCAATGGAAGTTATTGATTGCTTAATGATATACACACAACAGTCTGATAACAGATTTACTGTGCTGCCACCAACTCAGTAAATGCAAATTATTTGGATGACTAAGATAGAATATACAATAGATAGACTCAAGATTGTCCATGTAGATGGAGCCCTTGATAGCAACGATTTTACTGTTTGCCAATTGTGAAGGGAAGGGTCAGCAGTGCAAACACGAGCATTGCACTGAGAAAGTTTTCTCTCCATCATCGAAATTTCCTATATATATCACTGTGCATGCTCAAAATTACTTCACGGCATTCAAGAGGAATACAGGTAGTAATCATCCTCTCTGTCAAAATGTCCTACCTTGCTCTCTGCACATGTCCAAAATGACATAATCACAGTCCGCACATTCTTTTGAAAAATATGTGGAATGCAATAGAGTTATTTTGCGCATGCGCAGTAGGAAATTTCGATGGGTAGGATATAGCTTGAAATCTGGTTCCGTTGGACAGAGTATAACAAAACAAGTTACTGAAAACATTGTAAAATACATCTTTAAAAAAGCATAAAACCTTGTAAAAATCAATTTCCTCAATGGACCAAGATTTAATCGATAAATTATAAAAATCACAATACATAAAAAATAGAAAACAACACAGAAATACACTATTCATGAATGATTCAACATGGGATCACATCATTACTTGATATTAAAACACAACAAGAATTGATCTAGATTACGAGTTTTGCGGTAAGAGCTGCTTGGTACTAACTTGCACGTTATTATCCCCGCTCACTTCCCTACAGCGATGGTATTACAGGTTTACAAAAACCCGGCGTTAAAAGGCAAGAAGTGAGCGTAGAGCAAATTTGTGCTCCATACTGCACTCCAATGCCAGTGCTGCTGAAAGCTGCGGTGAGCTGGTTTTACGTGCTCGTGCATGATTTCCCCATAAACATCAATGGGGAGAGCCGACTGAAAAAAAGTCTAACACCTGCAAAAAAGCAGCGTAAAGCTCCGTAACATAGCCCCATTGATTCCTATGGGGAAACAAAATTTATGCTTACACTTAACACCCTAACATGAACCCCGAGTCTAAACACCCCTAATCTTACACTTATTAACCCCTAATCTGCCACCCCCACCATCACCGACACCTACATTATACTTATTAACCTCTAATCTGCCGCCCCAACATCACCGACACCTACATTATACTTTTTAACCCCTAATCTGCCGTCCCCGACATCGCCAACACCTACATAATGTTTTTTAACCCCTAATCTGCAGCTCCGGATATCACTGCCACTATTATAAACATATTAACCCCTAAACCGCCGCACTCCCACATCATAAACACTAGTTAAATATTATTAACCCCCAACGTCGCCGCCACTGTACTAAATTTATTAACCCCCTAAACCTAAGTCTAACCCTATCCCTAACACCCCCTAACTTAAATATAAAAATAAATCTAAATAAAACCTACTATCATTACCTAAATAATTCCTATTTAAAACTAAATACTTACCTGTAAAATAAACCCTAAGCTAGCTACAATATAACTAATAGTTACATTGTAGCTAGCTTAGGGTTTATTTTTATGAAGACTTCTGCCCATCTGGAGGACCACTTCTGCTGGCTTGAATGAAGACTTCTCACGGCTTCGTTGAGGACTTCTTGCGGCTTGGATGAAGACTTCTCCCGGCTTCTTTGAGGATGGATGTCCGGTCTTCAAAACTGTAAGTGGATCTTCGGGGGTTAGTGTTAGGTTTTTTTAAGGGTTTATTGGGTGGGTTTTATTTTTAGGTTAGGGTTTGGGCAGTTGAAAAAGAGCTAAATGCCCTTTAAAGGGCAATGCCCATCCAAATGCCCTTTTCAGGGCAATGGGGAGCTTAGGTTTTTTTAGTTAGGATTTTATTTGGGGTTTGGTTGTGTGGGTGGTGGGTTTTACTGTTGGGGAGTTGTTTGCATTTTTTTTTACAGGTAAAAGGGGCAGATTCCCTTTTAAGGGCCACTGGCAGTTTAGTTTAGGATAGGGTTTTTTTTTATTTTGGGGGGTCTTTTTTATTTTGATAGGGCTATTAGATTAGGTGTAATTAGTTAAAATATCTGATAATTTATTTTTTTATTTTGTGTAATTTAGTGTTTGTTTTTGTAATTTCGGTAATTGTATTTAATTTAGGTAAATGTATTTGATTTAAGTAATTGATTTAATTGTAGTGTAAGGTTAGGTGTTAGTGTAAGAGAGGTTAGGTTTTATTTCACAGGTAAATTTGTATTTATTTTAGCTAGGTAGTTAGTAAATAGTTAATAACTATTTACTAACTAGTCTATGTAGTTAAAATAAATACAAATCTGCCTGTGAAATAAAAATAAAACCTAATATAGCTACAATGTAACTATTAGTTATATTGTAGCTAGCTTAGGGTTTATTTTACAGGTAAGTATTTAGTTTTAAATAGGAATTATTTAGTTATTAATAGTAGGTTTTATTTAGATTTATTTTAATTATATTAAAGTTAGGGAGTGTTAGGGTCAGATTTAGGGTTAGGTTTATGGGTTAATATGTTTATTATAGTGGCGGTGATGTCCGGAGTGGCAGATTAGGGGTTAATAAATGTAGGTAGGTGGCGGCAATGTTAGTGGCGGTAAATTAGGGGTTAATAATATTTTCCTAATATTTGCGATGCGGGAGTGCGGCAGTTTAGGAGTTAATAGGTTTATTATAGTGGAGGCGATGTCGGGAGCGGCAGATTAGGGGTTAATTATTTTATTTTAGTGTTTGTGATGCAGGAGGGCCTCGGTTTAGGGGTTAATAGGTAGTTTATGGGTGTTAGTGTACTTTTTAACACTTTAGTTATGAGTTTTATGCTACAGCTTTGTAGCGTAAAACTCATAACTACTGACTTTAGATTGTGTTACGAATCTTGCGGTATAGACTGTACCGCTCACTTTTTGGCCTCCCAGAAAAAGCTTGTAATATTGGTGCTATGGAAGTCCCATTGAAAAAAGACTTTACGCAAATTGCGTAAGTTAATTTGCGTTACGGCCAAAAAAGTGTGCGGTACAGCTTTTTTGACAAGACTTGTACTAGCAGTGGTAGTGAAAAAGCAGTGTTATAACCCATAACACTGCTTTTTCACTCATAACGCAAAACTCGTAATCTAGCCGGATGTCTATATGTGTTTACCGAACAATGTTGCTACTATTTTTCCTATTTGCTGAAGATTTAATCTAAAGTGATATTAATTGTGTCGTAAAGGCTTGCAGATCAAGATCTATATTTAAACCACATTTTCTAAGGTACATTAATCGCTGTTGAGGACTGCTAGAGGGAGGAATTAATTCAACAACCGCTATAGTTATGCAATTAGGATTTTAATCATGACATATTCTAAAATGATCACATACTATGTTTTTGAAAGCTATTCTTGATGTTCTCTATATGTTCATATAGGCCACACTTTAGCTTTCTTTTGGTACTTCCCATATTATTGCAACTGCAAGGACATAAACTGCATAAATTGAAGTACATTCAACTGATGAGGACCTGGGTTTTTTCTTATCTAACATCAGACATGTTTTAATGCCTCAGGTTTAATTGTTTTTGTGGCAGCAAGAGCTTTTCCTTACTTACTAAGCTGCTTTCTTTTGTGGTGGGAGGTCAAGGCCTATTTGAGTGCAGAGCTCTTAAGAGGTGACGGTCAAGCTAATGGGTGGAGCAATGTCCCTAGGTGGTGGCCTATGGGTGCTCCCTGTGAGCCTGCTGATCATGTTCCTCTTAAGGCTTAAGTTTAAATTTAAGTTTATTTAAATTATCAAATGTTATTTAATAAAAGTAGCCAAGACCTGGTCTATACTCCAGCTCTCCCCCTGTGTCCTTTACTTAGAGTTAAGAATTAGTTGGTTAAGTTGGGTATGTTGTGTATTAGATGGTAATGTCCAATAGGAATTCAAACCCTTAAGCACATTCTATAACCTATAAATTAGCTGCTTTACGTAATATGCAGAATGTTGAAGAAAATCTTAGTTACAGAATTTGCTTTTTGACCACCCTAAGGAGTGTGAGAAAATATAACTTTAACACAGAACCAAGAGCTTTTTAAAGGGATTCATTGTTGTAATAAAAAAGCACCAAACTGAGGGTTATATGTAATAGAACTCATTGCAACATATAATATGCATAATTCTAAATGGCTTTTACCTTTTTATTTGTTATTTTTAACTTAATTTGTGCAGGTTCTATTACTTTCTGTTACCACCCTAAAATGAGGCTGAGGCCTTGTAGCTTGATGTCATAAAACTTCTAGAGTAACATGAGCTGACTTAGAGACAGTAAATATATTTTGCTCATGCTCAGAAATTGCAGAATGCAACAAGTTCAAAAAATGTCTGCTACCCAAGTCAGTTGTTTGCTATTGTTTACACAATTTGTTTCTTTTTATGTTTACTTTAATTTAATATATTTATTTTTACAGGAGCACTGTTTTATATCTTTTTAATAAATCTTTTAGTTACATTTATCAAATGAAAACTGGAATACCAGCTTCGAATATATATTCAATTCATCACAATGTGCACAAACCGAATGTACAGATAAACCTAATTATTTAAAAAAAATCTTTTTTAAATTAGATCGGATAACCAACAAATATACGTCTGCCTGGCCAGTCTAGGTTTTACTTTGTGAATTATAACATAAGGGAATTTGTAGAAGATTAAACATATTCTTTAACTAATCTAATGAACTGTGGGTCAATGGGCAAATTCGTTGAAACCTTGATAATTTCACGTTTTCAATGCAAAAGTCTAATGTTTTAGAGTTTGACCTTTATAAAATGACCTCTACTGATAGTAAAGAAATTATTAGCATTTTGCCAATATTGGACGTCATGCACATCCAAATTAGTGGTCTAGGAAGAGTCGTAGAACAGAAAGGGAGAGATCAAGTGCAGCTAACTGAAACTTCCCTCGTTTATTAAATTACCACTTGTCAGACACAAGGTGCTCTGAGGTTAATGATTTCTTTTGTTCTGTACTATTTGTTCTGTAAGTTTAGCATAATAAAGCAAAGGTGCTTTTTCATGATGTTGCTAAATATTTTCCTCCATATTTATAAGTAATTTGTTGTGCTTGCCTGAAAATTAAGCCTCTATTGTGCCACAAATTCAGTATAAATCTGATGAAAAATAGAGCATGCTGTTCATAAGCTCTTTCTTTTCACATCGGGATTGTGAGAGAGAATGAAATGTAGATATATCAAGTGAGAGCTGTAATAATAGATGTTAGTAGTAAGAGGAATATGAATATGATGCGTCTGGTTTATTATCATCAAGAGATGTGTATTTGTTTCCAGGTGCTGAACAACAGAAAGATTTGCTGAAAGAAACATAGGAGGCTGTATATTTACCACTGCCACATAGAGTAATTTAAAGACATGTATCTTAATAAATTCAGTTAAAGGTACAGTCTACCTGAAAATGCTTATTTTATGTCAAGACAGGAGGCTTCATATTTTGCATTGATCTTTACTGATTTCCAAACAGCAGGAAAGAAACAATAACATAGTAACAAAAAACATCCAATCAGCAGAGAGCAGAAATTTTAACCACACACACAAAGGAAATTACGGTTAGAACAGCAGAATCAACTCCCTTAACTGCTTATAACTCGGGGCAAGCTCCATATCTGTGAGGCGCACTCTTCTCCTAGGATCCTAAGGAAACTGGGCTATCCAAGAGGTGCGGGAGGACATCTGACTAAGGAGTCAACAAGGAGTGTATACCTACTAACACAAGTGCTGTTTAAATACCTCATATCGTGAGGTAAAACCAAGTGAGTGTGGATATTTCACCTGTTTTATGTGTACACATATACAAAACGTATTACACTAGGAGTGCCTCTGTGCGCCTATCTACTTCTATACCTTTTCAGACACTCAGGAGAGACCTCGCTCTATGGGGACTGCTCTTTATCAGAAAGGCTGCCAGGACTATTAAACACCTAACCAGTTCTTTTCTTATTAACTTATTAATCTTGTAAATGTATGGGAATATATATATATATGAAATAAGACCAATAGACCCTCCATATCCTCCTAGCGCTGAATAATATTATCTTTTGTGTGTATATATATATATATATATATATATATATATATATATATAACTTGAAATACAAACTGCTTCTTTAATTCTGCTTAACTACAATTTGACTATAATATTATCAATAACCTTTGTTTAAAATATTAAAGTTAGAAATCATACATCACCAGTCTGAACCAAATTGTAATTCAATATTTTCCAAACATCTTAGATCTCCTCATTTGAAGGAAAAGTTATTTTGCATAGATCAGGGTTAGTATTTCAGCTCCTTGCTTGAATGACTGTGTCCCAAGTATGCTCGCAAGTTATCAATTACCAGGGTAAGCGATCACCAAAAAACTGTCCTCTCTTACATTTAACCTTCCTATTTTATAATCATTAGAGATCTGGTTTGGTTACGCCCACACGGAAACCTTGTCTCGGATTGGCCCTTTGAAATTTCATTTTTAAAACAGCCAAAAAGCCTTCTGGCTGTAGTTCTCGCATTGGAACACCAGGGGGCAGTATGACAATACATACAGATTCACATTTAACCAACATTTAAAGCATTTAAAATATTTATTTAAAATGGGTAATAACTGTCATAATTTCCTTACATTATTAAGTTATATGTTTATATGTATTGTAGTATATTACATTTTTTTTATTCTGATCAATTTGACATGAAACATCAATATTTTATGTTAAAACAATTTATATTGCTAACTATTCAAGATTAATGGCATTTATATATCTGTTATATATGTATTCACACAATTACAGCATGTTTTACATTTCTAACAAATTCTGCATGCATGAATTATTATATGTCTGAGAAGTATAGAGACACAGGGGTTATTATTCCATACAGACGATCTTGTATTTGGTATCTTTTAGCCCCATCTGGAACACAGAAAACAACATATTATATATGCATTTACACATGTTTCCCATTTTACAATTGCTATTCAATCTATACAGATTTCAATCTATCTCCGAGATATATATTCAATATAGTCTGGGGCATTATTTGATATGTTTATCTGCAAAATTATCAATGTAGTTATTATTTCTTTTTCAAAATGTATTTATCTTTATTTATGCTGTCTTTTAACAATGGTTCCCAAGAGTATAATTTAAAGCATGTGTTTTCACTGTGTGTTATCCTCCCCAGACGCAATGTCTAACATTTTGTATATTCAAGTGTCAGCGTTGCACAGCAAGACTCATTTGCACCTGAGATAGCTGTTAAGTTAAATAAGCCAAATGTTTATTTCCCTCACTGGGGTGTTGAGAATAATTTTTGCATACTAAATGGGGGAAGAGCTGAACATGAGTTTGCACTTCCAATTAAGAGCAAATGCTTCCCTTTTGTTTCTTGGGACATCCTGTCTGCAATTTTAGTCTTAAGATATGCTCAGTGGGGGAGAATTAACCATGATTGAAGTCAGTTTGCCTGAAAGAAATGAATAATTTTCTACTGACCAGTCAGATCTGAATAAATACATATATTTATTAACCATAAAATATATGATTAAAATATATATTTATTAACCTTACATATACCTTGACATGACAGAAAATAAAAAAGAAGAGAGAGAGAGACATGATCAATCAGGGTGAATCGCAAGTCAGTAACGCCATGGCCCTGTTCAACGAAGTGCCTCGCCACTGGTTGATCACTGGATCCTTTCTTAAGAGCACTCCTAATTGATGTTCTATGATTGGCTAGGCATTTCCTAGCATCATCTGTGGTTTTACCCACATAAAATCTGCCACAACTGCAGTTCAACAGATATACAATGAATGTGGTGGTGCAGGTAAGGAAGTGCCTAATCTGGTATCTCTTTTGTTGGTGTGGATGTCCAAAAGAGGACCCTTGAATCATGTCGCTACAGGTGGTACAACCAGTACATCGAAAGCAGCCTTGTTTCTTCCTCTCATATAGCCAGGTATCCTTTTGATAGCTGTGATAGGGGTCAGTGATCATCAGTGAATCCTTTAAGATTCTATCTCTTTTAAAGCCCACTCTAGGTGTCTGCCAATTGTTGAATGGCTACATAGGATCACACTGCAATATGTGCCAGTGTTCTTTAAGTGTCTGACCCAATGCTCTAGTTGTTGGACTATAGGTAGTCATACAGGGTTCAACCTCTGTTGTAGTTGGATTGCGTGGGTGACTATCAGCCTCTTCCACAGATCTACTTTGTTCGATCATGTGTGGGTTGTATCCCCTCTTGACGAACCTCTGTTCCATATCGGATAATTCTTTGTTCCTCAGTTGGACTTCACTGTTACTATGAATTACCCAGCAAAATTGTGCTTTTGGTATCTATTTCAATAGAGCTGGAGGATGACTATTGGTGGCATGTAGTATCAAATTCCTATCTGTCAGTTTTCTAAAAAGTGATGTCGCCAATCGTGTTCAGCTGTGTGAACCAGTCTTTCAACTCAGTAGATGACCCACTCCAAATTATAAGGAGGTCATCTATGTATCTCCTGTTGAAGAGTACTTTGGGCTTGTGTAAACCTGCATAATGGAGGTTTCATAGTTCTCCATATAGAGGTTGGCTAATGAAGTTGCCACATTTGATCCCATGGCCGTTCCGAAAACCTGTTGATAAAACTTCCCCTCAAATCGAAAATAATTTAGCCGAAGGCTAAGATCCAGCAGTTGTATCAAATAGTCTCTCGGGGGGCCAATGTATGGATATTTGTCAAGAGCCTCAGTGACGCAACGTTTACCTGCTTCATGCGGAATTAAGTATAGGGGATAGTATAGTATAGGTTTTGGATTTATTTTACAGGTGAATTTGAATTTATTTTAACTAGGTAGCTATTAAATAGTTAATAACTATTTAATAACTATTGTACCTAGTTAAAATAAATACAAGGTTGCCTGTAAAATAAAAATAAACCCTAAGCTTGCTACAATGTAACTATTAGTTATATTGTAGCTATCTTAGGGTTTATTTTATAGGTAAGTATTTAGTTTTAAATAGGAATAATTTAGTTAATTGTAGTTATTTTATTTAGATTTATTTAAATTATATTTAAGTTAGGGGGTTTTAGGGTTAGGGTTAGACTTAGGTTTAGGGGTTAATAACGTTATTATAGTGGCGGCGACGTTGGGGGCAGCAGATTAGGGGTTAATAAATATAATGTAGGTGTCGGCGATGTTGGGTGCAGCAGATTAGGGGTTAATAAGTATAATGTAGATGGTGGCGGTGTCTGGAGCAGCAGATTAGGGGTTAATAATATAATTTAGATGTCTGCGATGTCGGGGGCGGCGGATTAGAGATTAATAAGTGTAATATTATGGATGTTTAGACTCGGGTTCATGTTAGGGTGTTAGGTGTAGACATTAAAAGTATTTCCCCATAGGAATCAATGGGGCTGCATTAAGAGCTGAACGCTGCTTTTTTGCAGGTGTTAGGGTTTTTTTCAGCCGGCTCTGCCCCATTAATCCCTATGGGGAAATCGTGCATGAGCACGTTTTGCCAGCTCACCGCTACCGTAAGCAGTGCTGGTATTGAGGTGAGATGTATTGCAAAATTTTGCTCTCCGCTCACTTTTCTGCGGCTAACGCCGGGTTTCTAAAAACCCGTAATACCAGCGTTGTCTGTAGGTGAGCGGTGAGGGAAAACTGCTCATTAGCACCGCACCCCTGTTAACGCAAAACTAGGTGTTAGTTTGTTGTGTCACTTGTGTCTGAGGAAGGGGATGTAAAATTCCCGAAACGTTACACTTGTCACAGTAAATCTGATTTTTTAAATATCCAGTGAGTGCAAGTTTTTATTTCTGCTTATATATATATATATATATATATATATATATATATATATATATATATATATATACATATGCATATATATGATTTGTGGACTCATGAGTCAAAACAATTTTTGAATCTCGATTCTCTGCTACTCATGTAGTTAGGCTAGTGATGGTGATGAAAAACAGAAAAATAATTGTAGTAAAAAGTTAAGTTGATTATTGCAGCAGATTGTTTTGTTTTCTGGGAGTGCTATAGAAGTAATTATACAGAGAATTTTTTTTTTACATATATTGCTCCATTGATTTTTGTACATCTATTTATATATTCTCCACCACAGTATGTTATGTGGGAGGCATAAATTTGACATATATAGGTAGGAGATATACTATCATTTTTACTCTACCATTTACTTGTGCTTGGTCTCTATATACTTTGCACCAACACTATACCACACTATATAGTTCTCTTATTCCCATTTGTATTAGACATTACATATTGGGCTTATTTCCAGAGTGTGGCGCCATTTGAATCTATTCCCTTTTCCTATATACTTTCTCCATTTTATATCTAACAGGTGAAGAGTACTTGGGGGCACAATTCACACTGGTTAGACATTCGAAGGCAGCCAGTCATACACTCTAGTTCAGAATTATCTATAGGGCGGATCTTCAGCGCCAAACCTAAACTCATCTTCCTATACATATATATATGTATTGCAAAATTTTGCTCTCCGCTCACTTTTCTGCGGCTAACGCCGGGTTTCTAAAAACCCGTAATACCAGCGTTGTCTGTAGGTGAGCGGTGAGGGAAAACTGCTCATTAGCACCGCACCCCTGTTAACGCAAAACTAGGTGTTAGTTTGTTGTGTCACTTGTGTCTGAGGAAGGGGATGTAAAATTCCCGAAACGTTACACTTGTCACAGTAAATCTGATTTTTTAAATATCCAGTGAGTGCAAGTTTTTATTTCTGCTAATATATATATATATATATATATATATATATATATATATATATATATATATATATATATATATATATATATATATACACACAAATATATACATATGCATATATATGATTTGTGGACTCATGAGTCAAAACAATTTTTGAATCTCGATTCTCTGCTACTCATGTAGTTAGGCTAGTGATGGTGATGAAAAACAGAAAAATAATTGTAGTAAAAAGTTAAGTTGATTATTGCAGCAGATTGTTTTGTTTTCTGGGAGTGCTATAGAAGTAATTATACAGAGAAATTTTTTTTTACATATATTGCTCCATTGATTTTTGTACATCTATTTATATATTCTCCACCACAGTATGTTATGTGGGAGGCATAAATTTGACATATATAGGTAGGAGATATACTATCATTTTTACTCTACCATTTACTTGTGCTTGGTCTCTATATACTTTGCACCAACACTATACCACACTATATAGTTCTCTTATTCCCATTTGTATTAGACATTACATATTGGGCTTATTTCCAGAGTGTGGCGCCATTTGAATCTATTCCCTTTTCCTATATACTTTCTCCATTTTATATCTAACAGGTGAAGAGTACTTGGGGGCACAATTCACACTTGTTAGACATTCGAAGGCAGCCAGTCATACACTCTAGTTCAGAATTATCTATAGGGCGGATCTTCAGCGCCAAACCTAAACTCATCTTCCTATACATATATATATATATATATATATATATATATATATATATATATATATATATATATATATATATATATATTAGCCTGTATTAGGGTTTATTGTATAGCCTGTATTAGGGTTTATTGTATAATAAGCCTGTTTTAAGGCTATTTTATATATATATATATATATATATATATATATATATATATAATATTAGCCTGCATGAAGGCTATATTATATAATAAGCAGGTATGAAGGCTATAGTAATTATAGGTTTATTAGCCAACATTAAGGATATATTGTGAGTGCAGGTAACTTATACATCACACATGCCTATGTCTCATTAATAGTACATGTGTAATTCATTTTCCCCTTTACATTTGTTTTGTCCAAACAAAACGGCTATATCAAATAGGCTATATTATAAAGGTTATAGTAAATATAGTATATTAGCCGGTATTTTTGGCTATATTATTCAAAAGGCCTGTATTAGGTTATATTAAATATAAATATGTCTGCCTGTTTTAAGGCTTCATTATATAATAATCATGTTTTAAGGTTACACTTTATATAGTATATCTATATTTGGTTATTAAATATTAGTATTTTAGTCTGTATTAAGGCTATATTATAATCAGCCTGTGTTAACGTTAGATTGAATATAAGTATAATAGCCTGTCTTAAAGCTATATTAAATATTATTATTATTTATTTTATTTTATTTTTTTATTCTTTATTTGTAAAGCGCCAACAGATTCTGCAGCGTTGCCCATGGGTACAAGGATAAAAGTACAACGGAGAAACAATACAATAAAAGACATCATTTTACAGACAAATACAGGGGCAATTGAGGGCCCTATTTCTGTGGTAACTTACAATCTAGATGGGTAGGAGTATGGGAAACAGGAAATATAATGTGAAAATTATATTAGTGAGGAGATAGATGAGGGAAACTGTTAGGTAAGTGAAGTTCATTTGTTAATGAGTCAGGGGATAAGCTTCCCTGAACAAAAATGTCTTTAGGGAATGTTTAAAGGAGGAGAGGTTAGGTGAAAGTCTGACAACTTGAGGAAGTGCGTTCCAGAGGGTTGGTTCTGCACGAAAGAAGTCCCGTAGTCTAGCATGAGAGGAGGTGATGGTAGAGGACATAAGGAGCAGGTCATTGTTGGATCTTAGGGGGCAGGCTGGAGTATATTTGTTGATGAGTGAGGACAGGTAGGGTGGGGCATCATTGGTGAGGGCTTAGTAAGTCAGGGTGAGCATTTTGAATTTAACTCTGTTGTGAATGGGGAGCCAGTGAAGGGACTCACAGAGAGATGCATCAGAAACAGAGCGTTGAGAGAGGTGGATTAGCCTGGCAGATGCATTTAGGATGGATTAAAGGGGAGAGAGGCAGGAGAGGGGGAGGCCAGTTAGTAGGTTATTACAGTAGTCAAGTCAGGAAATTACCAGTGAGTGGATTAGCTGCTTATTGGTTTCAGCACATTTAGAAATTGACGAATTTTGGAGATATTGCATAGGTAGTTGTAGCAGGATGAAGAGAGCAATTGGATGTGGGGAATGAAGGACAGATTTGAGTCAAGTGTGACTCCAAGGCAGCGGACTTGGGATAATGGGGAGATACTGGTGCCGCCAACAGTGACGGAAAATTGGAAACTGGAGTAGAGTTAGAGGGGGGATTAGAAGTAGTTTGGTCTTGGACATGTTTATTTTTAGGTGGTGAGAGTCCATCCACGAGGAAATGCCAGCAGTCGCTGATGTGAGAATTGACAGAAGGAGAGAGTGCAGGGGTGGAAAGGTAGATCTGGTTTTCATCAGCATAGAGGTGATAGTTGAAGCCATAGCTGTTGATAAGTTTACCCAGTCTAGAAGTGTAAATAGAGAAGAGTAGAGGACCCAGGACAGAGCCTTGAGGTACTCCAGCAGACAGAGGCAATCGAGAGGGGGAACCACCAGCAAAAGAGATGGAGAAGGATCTGTTAGAGAGATAAAAGTGAATACAGTGTCACAGAGCCCAAGAGAGCTGAGAGTCCGTAGGAGAAGGGGATGGTTAACAGTGTTAAAGGCAGCAGGGAGATCAAGTAAGATGAGTTTAGAGTAGTAGTCTTTGTTTTCAGCAGAAAGGAGATCAATGGTAACCATGGTGATGGCAATCTCAGTTGAGTGTTGGGGATGGAAGCCAGATTGCCGGGGGTCGAGCAATGAGTTGAAGGACAGGAAGTGGGTTAGGCGATTGAAAACTAGTTTTTCAAGGATTTTTGAAGCTAGCAGGAGCAGTGATATGGAGTGGTAGATTGCGTGGTAGATTGCAGGAGAGTTAGTGTCAAGGAAAGGTTATTTGAGTATAGGGGTGACCCTTGCATGTTTGAAGGAGGCAGGGAATGAGCCGGTAGAAAGGGATAGGTTGAATATGTGAATAAAAGCCGGAGTAAGGGTAGGAACAGAGAAGTGGTGGGAGGAGGGTGCAGAGAGTGGCAGAGGGGGAGACTGGGAGTGAAGTTGGGAGATTGCAGGCTTGTGTTGGGATGTTTCTTCGGATGGTAAGTGTTTTATTGAAAAAGTAGTCAGCTAGGAATATATTATCCTGTTGGTATATTATACAGTAATAAGTAGATTGCCTCAGTCTCATAATCTGAAGGAAATTAGTTCAAGCCTCTCTCTGGCATTTGCTCTTTCAAAATACTTCTTAAACCCTTCAAAGGGCAAAAACCAGCTTGTAAAATGAAGGCCCTTCCTCCAGTCAGGATTAATAGGGGCGATAGCACCTCATACCCGGAGGTAATGTGGGGTAGAAGAATTCTTGACCATGAGAATACAAACCAGAGTCAAACCTGAGAATACAAACAATTCTTCTGAGTCTCTCCTCATCTGCCTAGGTTTCTCCAGAGACAGCTCTCGTCCTAGCAAACATTTAGCCACCCCAACTTGGACTCTTTACTGGCAATCTTTCTGACCAGGAAGCTTAAAGACCCAAGGAAAGACCTGGAGAGATCCAGGATAAATGCCTGGATATTGCTATCCCTCTGGCCCTAAAGTTACGTATTTCTGACAAGGCTCTACTTTCCGGCTCCTCCTTGGATCCTTACATGGTTAGAGTCTGGGCTTCCAAGGCCTTTTATCTGCCAGTCAACGCTGATGTTGCGCTCTCCAATAAAAGCATAGAGCTACGCTACTGCACATTGACCCCTAGCTGACAGTTGAAACAACTGAAGAGGCAAGCTATCAATCTAAGGCCCTTTGTTCAGGGACTCCCTTCTCACTGGCCATGGTCTCAATTTCCATCCAAGCAAGGACACAATTAAGGGGTATTGGTTTTAAGGCAGAGATGGCTTGGTGGCTTCAAAACTTGGAAGCCTGGAATGAAAGGGTGCATTTTTTGGGGTCTTTACCAGACTTTATTCTTTCCTCTGAAACAAGCCTTTTAGGCTGGGGTGCTCCTGGTGAGAAGCTCTCCAATGATGGCCCTTGAATGGTAGAGGAGTTCAACCTCCACATCAATGCCTTGATGCTACTGGATCTGAATAACTAGTTCATACACCTCAACCTTTTAGAAGCTTATTTGACTGTGCAGATGTCTCTTCTTTTCTGCATGTTACTGTCAGGGTTTTTTCCCTCTTTTGTTTGCCATGTGCTGCTGGCAGCCATTTTACTCACCTCTCTTGCTGACTTGGTGCTCATTTCCTGCACTTCCTTTTATGGCCAGACTGGTGTGCATCATCCGTGTGAGACAGGATGCAGTCTCAGAATTGTGATGTCATCACTTATTTTTGTTCAGTATGCTTTGCCTTTGCGTTGTCTCAGACCTGTTTGTGAGAGTTCCTGTCTATTAACTGGCTGCCTGACGTCCTTCCTGGTTCCTAATTCCTGTCTTGTTCCTGACTATTCGCTTTGGCTCCTGACTCGGCTCGTTTGACTACCAGCTCTGGTTTTGACTCCTTGTTGGTATTTGACTTGTGGACTTTTTATTATTTTTTGCTATTAATAAAGGTGTGATTATTTTTCCACTCCTCGTCTCAGTCTGATTCCTGGCACCCTGACATTACGCAAAGGCCATGACTCTTGATGGTGCCAATAATCCACCTTTGCCTGCCATCATTTCCAGGATGGATGTACAGGATCACCGCTTGGATCAATTTGCACTAGCCCTGCAAACCCTGCTGACTCGCACTGCACATTTGGACCAAAGTGTTCCGCAAGTTATGGCTGCTCCTGTTTCCGCTGATGCACCTATCCCTACCAGGAGCATGTCCGGTTCTGCACCTCTACCTCAGCGATATGGAGGTGATCCTATTCAGTGCAGAGGGTTTTTGAACCAGATGGGCATTTACTTTTAGATGTTACCTCAGGCGTTTCCCTCTGACAGAGCTAAGGTGGGATTTCTCATCTCGTTACTCTCTGACACAGCTCTTGCCTGGGATAATCCCTTGTGGGAGACTAATAAACCTGTGATTTCAAATTACCCTGAATTTCTGTCCTCCTTTCAAAGGTATTTGATGTTACGGCTTGCTCCTCCTCTGCTCCTAAATAACTCATGTCCATTCAGCAAGGTACAATATCTGTTGTTTTAGTTTAGAATGAATAGAGCGCTGGAACTGTCAAAATCCCAAACTCCCTATAAATATAAGTTCCTTCCAACTTATATATGTGTGAATATTCAGAAGAAATTTGTGTAGATATAGGGGCGTGATACACTTAAGGGATATATTTTAATTTTAAGGGATACAGATTCTCCAATTTATTACTGAGATCAATTTTTCAATGTTTAAAGGTGAAGAGAAAAAGAGGGTTTATAAGACTTATTATGTGAATATAAACAAGTGAGAAGATAGTGCTTTGACCATTGGAAGTTATATTTTTTCAAAACAATTTTTGTACATTAATTAATTAATTAATTAATATTCAAATTGTATCTGGGAGACGTCCCATAGATATATTAACATCAATTGGTAAATACAACGTTATGTGGATAATTTTTAATCCTTCATAAATATATTTTAAATAAATCTTATGTTATTTCATTCTCACTATTTAGAGTCACTTATTATTGCTTTTCACATAACAAAAATTTTCACTTAAGATTTTAGCAACACATTATCTACACAGAAATTATTTTACTAAAAATTCCCTATATAGGAAATTTACACCATATCGCACTCTTAGGGATTAGAGATTAATAAATATATTTCCTCTAAATCTCTTAATTTTTATATTAGGTAATTAACCGTCACACACATTGTATAAATATCAGGCACTTTGAGGCAATTTATTTACCATATACACTAATTAATTCATGTACAAAAATTGTTTTTAAAAAATATAACTTCCAATGGTCAAAGCACTATCTTCTCACTTGTTTATATTCACATAATAAGTCTTATAAACCCTCTTTTTCTCTTCACCTTTAAACATTGAAAAATTGATCTCAGTAATAAATTGGAGAATCCGTATCCCTTAAAATTAAAATATATCCCTTAAGTGTATTACGCCCCTATATCTACACAAATTACAATATCTGTTGCTCAATATGCTATTGAGTTCCATATGCTTGCCTCAGAGGTAGGTTGGAACAATGAAGCCCTTGTTGCCGCCTTCTTTCATGGGCTCTCTGATGCAATCAAAGACAAAGTTGCTGCTAGAGATTTACCAAAGGATCTTGAGGCATTGGTGTCTTTTTTGATCCTAATTGACATCAAACTCAGAGAGAGGCCCTCTTTCAAGGAGCACTTGCTGAAGCCTACTGTTCTGTTGTCTCCTACGTGTTAATTCCCACCCATGTCTCTCTTTCCTCCCATGCCTCCTGGTCCCGAGTCACCAGGTACTGCTGAGCCAATGCAGTTGGGATTCACGCATCTCTCCGCTGCGGAGAGGGCCTTTAGGAGGAGGGAGGGGCTCTGCCTCTATTGTGGGTTACAGGGCCACCTTTTGAAGTCTTGTCCTACACGGCCGGGAAATGCTCACACCTAAGGTCCTGTCGGGGGCAGACCTTAGGTGGTTTATCCTCGTCCCCAGAACCGCTTAAGGAGAAACCTTTGGTCAAAGTTGTCCTTTTCTGGGTGGACTCCTCTATAGTCACTCAGGCTCTTGTTGACTCCGGTGCTGCGAGCTGTTTCATTTACAGTGCTTTTGTATCAAAGCACTCCATACCTATTTTGCCTCGGTCCGTTCCGCTTGCTATTGAGGCCATTGATTGCAGGCCGCTTCAGCCCGCACTCGTTACTCACGAAACTGCTCCATTGTCCATGGCTGTTGGGGCTCTCCATTTTTAAACCCTCTAGTTCCAGGTGATAAACTCTCCACATTTTCCGCTTTTTCTGGGTTATCCCTGGCTCCAAAAGCACAATCCCAGTCTCGACTGGCGCAGGTCTGAAATTTTGTTGTGGTCGCCTCAATGTATTTCCACTTGTCTTCGGAAACCAGTTAAAGTCTTGTGAACTTCCTGGGTATTTCAATTGCCAGAGGAGTACCGAGAGTTCCTAGACGTTTTTGACAAGGTGCATGCAGGTATGTTGCTTCCTCACCGGTCTTACGATTGTGCCATAAACCTGCAACCCAGAGCCATTCCTCCTCGGGTCGGGTGTACCCTCTGTCTGTTGCAGAGAATTGTGCTATGGATGAGTATGTTGCCGATGCTCTGTCATGGGGGATCATCCGCAAATCCTGCTCTCTTGCAGGGGCTGGCTTCTTCTTTGTGAAGAAAAAGGGTGGCGAGTTAAGACCATGCATCGATTATAGGGATCTTAATCGTCTTACCATTAAGAATGCTTACCCTATTCCGCTCATTACGGAACTCTTTGACCTCCTCAAGGGCGCTACGGTCTTTACTAAACTTGATTTGAGAGGAGCGTACAATCTCGTTAGGATTAAGGAGGGCCACGATTGGAAAACAGCATTTAACACCAGGAGCAGGCATTATGAGTATCTTGTAATGCCCTTTGGCCTATGTAATGCTCCTGCTGTTTTTCAGGAATTTATTAATGATGTCCTACGAGATATGTTGCAACAGTGTGTTGTGGTGTACTTAGACGACATCCTCATGCACTCACCCACACTTGAGGCTCATCGTTCCGATGTTACACAGGTTCTTCAGAGACTACATGTGAATAGCCTGTTTTGTAAACTCGAGAAATGTGTGTTCCATCAGACTCAAGTAACCTTCCTAGGTTATGTTATCTCCATTGCAGGGTTCTCCATGGATCCTGACAAGTTATCTGCAGTTCTGCAGTGGCCTCGCCCAGTTGGTCTTTGGTCTATTCAACGTTTCTTGGGGTTTGCCAATTACTATAGAAAGTTTATTAAAAACTTTTCTTCCTTGGTCAAACCTATCACAGACATGACCCGTAAAGAGAATGATCCACTCCATTGGTCACCTACTGCCATTAAGGCTTTTGATAGTCTTAAGACTGCCTTTGCTGCCGCTCCAGTTCTGGCTTATCCTAACCCTGTCCTGCCTTTCGTTCTTGAGGTTGATGCATCTGAGGCTGGAGTAGGTGCCCTCTTGTCTCAATGTCCTATGCCTGACAATTCCTTGCATCCGTGTGGTTTCTTCTCTAAGAAATTGTCTCCAGCGGAGTGCAATTGTGAAAATGGCGACAAGGAATTACTGGCCATAATTTTGGCACTCAAGGAATGGAGGCATCTTCTCGAGGGTACTAGCGTGCCAGTGCTCATTCTTACTGACCACAAGAATTTAACTTATCTATCTGAAGCAAAATGTTTGTCGCCCCGACTGGCCAGAAGGGCACTATTTTTGTCTAGGTTTAATTATGTGGTTTCCTACCTGCCTGGTAGTAAGAATATTAGGGCTGATACCCTCTCTTGACAATTTTCGCCTCTGTCCAAGGAGGAGTCTGTACCTACTCCTGTTATACCTCCTGACCATATTTTGGCTACCATACGTACTAATTTGACTTCTCCCTTGGGGGAGGAGATCCTGGCTGCACAAACCAATGCACCTCCTGAGAAACCTATTGGTAAGTGTTTTGTTCCTGAGAATCTTCAAACTAACTTTTGCACACTTACCACTATCCTAAAGCCGCAGGTCACCCAGGCAAGAACCAAATGATTTGGTCTGTCAGTCGACAATTCTGGTGGCCAGGTCTTCGTTCTGATTTTGCTGCGTATGTTGCCTCCTGCTCAGTTTGTGCACAGAATAAGACTCCTCGACATCTTCCTATGGGTCTTCTTCAACCTATTGCTAATGGTGAGCGTCCTTGGACACATCTTTCCATGGACTTCATTGTCCTGTGGCCTATGCTCTTGACCTTCCTCCTGCTATGTGCATCTCCAATGTTTTTCATGTCTCCCTCTTGAAACCATTGGTTTGTAATCGGTTTACCACTGTGTTGCCTCATCCCCATCCTATCTTTGTTGACAACCATGAGGAGTATGAGGTCAGCAGCATTATTGACTCTTGTATGTCCAGGGGCCGTGTACAGTATTTGGTTCACTGGAAGGGCTACGGTGCGGAGAAGCATTCTTGGGTTCCCTCCTCTGATGTTCATGCTCCCGCCCTCCTCCATGCCTTCCATGCCCGTTTCCCCAATAAGCCTTTTGTCCGCCCGCGGGGGAGGGGTCATTGAGGGGAGGGTACTGTCAGAGTTTTTTCCCTGTTGTGTTTGCCATGTGCTGCTGGCAGCCATTTTACTCACCTCTCTTCCTGACTATGGTGCATTGTGGGGGATACTGCTAAATTCCTGCACTTCCTTTTATGGTCAGACTGGTGTGCATCATCCATTTGAGACAAGATGCAGTCTCAGAATTGTGATTTCATCACTTATTATTTAAAGGTCCTCTGTTCAGTATGCTTTGCCTTTGCGTTGTCTCAGACCTGTTTGCGAGAGTTCCTGTGTATTACCTGGCTGCCTGATGTCCTTCCTGGTTCCTGATCCCTGGCTTGTTCCTGACTCTGCTGTTTTCCTTGTTCCTGATTCCAGCTCGTCTAACTATTTGCTTTGGCTTCTGACTCGGCTCGTCTAACTACCAGCTCTGGTTTTGACTCCTTGCTTGTTATTTGACTTCTGGACTTTTTATTATTTTTTGCTATTAATAAAGGTGTGATTATTTTTGCACTTCTAGTCTCAGTCTGATTCCTGGCACCCTGACAATTACTTTCGGTCCATTGGGCAAATCAGATTTGCTTTGCCTTCCATTCGGCTTCAGCTCCACTCCCTGGTGTTTCTAAAATGTTGATACTAGGGGTGGCTTGACTCCAGAACTGTGTTTTTTTCCTCTTGATTTCCCTGGACTTCAATCTACTCTTGGTACAGGACAAGGACCTTTCTCTCCCTTTCATTTGGTGGATTTCCTGGGTTTTTTCGATGTATGCAACCCAGGGCCTTCTCTTTTTCTTTAGAGGATGATCGGATCAAATTTAAAGCTAGTCTGTGCTGTCTCCCGACTCATTTTCCATCCAACATTTGTTGAGAATCTTGGCCTCTTGTCCTCTGTCATCCTAGCCCTTTTATGGCCCCTGTCCACTTCAGGACCACATCCTGTTCTTCAGTTGGTTTGGAACAATTTTATCCCAAAAATGTCCAATATCTCAGTAGTCTGTTTTTTTTTCGTCAGTGGACAGTTTCCAGCATCTAGATGCAGCATCATCTAACATTCTCAGGATCCAGAGATTCGGTTCCCTGGGCACCTGAATCACCTAGTCTGGCAGATTTCAGGGGATCCTGGTGGTCTGAAGGTCTTTCACATGTAGTGACACTCCTATGGTGGGAGCCTTGGGCCCCAGATATTTGAAAGTTCTGCTATCTGACCCAGAACAATGTGGGTTTGTCGATGTGTGAGAAGGGACATTGATCCCTTTTCTGCCTTCTCCTTCCATGACAATGTGTTTTCTCTTTCTCAAGGTTTTCTCCCTGTCCTGTGGATTGGTCCTACTCTGCCTTTTGTGGGTCATCTTCCCTTAGAAGTGTCCCTGTGGGTAGATATTGTTTACTCTGCCATCCTTTAGGACCTTTCGGTTTTTATCCTTGTTATTCAAGTCTTGGCATCTCATGCTTTATATGTATATGCATTCCACTCTGTCCTTTTCAGCGTTAAAATATTGAAAATATGAAGCCTCCTGTCTTGACATAAAATTCAGATTATTCTAACCTTGGTGCCTAAATAATCTAGATTTTATTAAAGACAGGAGGCAGATATTATCCCTCCACTTCCCCCCCAGGATATAAATAATAACCATAATAAATAATAAAATGTTTATATATATATATATATATATATATATATATATATATATATATATATATATATAGTGTGGTGGATCTATTTTATTAACCTTTGTTAACCCTAGTTCTCTGTATGTTTACTATTATAGTAGCAGTATTACTTCTCTTTTTTTTCTTTTGTTTGTTTTCAGCTTGATAGAGCTTTGCTCGCCTGGAACTGGGATGTCTACACTCTCCCCTTCTCCTGGAACCTCTGTTGAAATTTTCTAGTTGATGGACTTTCCTTCTTCTGTTACGGCAGCAAAAAGAGGAAGTTATTTCCTGTGGTTCTGTGGTTATAAGGTCTGCTCTCTGCTGATTGGAAGTTTTTTTCTGTTAATATGTTATTGTTTCTGCTGTTTGGAAGTCAGTAAAAATTAATTCAAAATATTTGCCTCTTGTCTTTAATTAAATCTAGATTGTTTAGGCACCAACATTAGAATACTCTGAATTATTTAAAAGGATAGGTAATCCCTTTTTTCCCTTGTTTTGCATAACCAACACTGTTATAATAATACACGTTTTATATCTGTGATTACCCTGTATCTAAGCCTCTGCAGACTGCACCCTTATTTCAGTTCTTTTGAGAGACTTGCATCTTACCCAATCAGTGCTCTCTCATAAATAACTCCATGGGAGTGAGCACAATGGTATCTATATGTTGTTAAAATGCACTGAGATAGGAGGAAGCCTTCAAGGTCTTAGAAATTAGCATATGAGCATACCTAGGTTTAGCTTTCAACAAAGAATACCAAGAGAACAAAGCACAGTTGATGATAAAAGTATATTGGAAAGTTGTTTAAAATTGCATGCACTATCTGAATGATGAAAGTTTCACTTTTACTAAACTGTCCCTTTAACTTATTGCTTTCTATAATGCATATGAAAAAGCAGCAACTGAATGTGTTAAAAATACTTTTGCATAAGAAATATTAAAGGGAAAGACACATTTTTTCTTACATGATTCAGACAGAATACAATTTTTTTTTAAAAAAAAAAAGCTTCCATTTTACTTCTATTATCAAATTTGCTTCATTCTTTTGTTATTTTTAGCTGATACTAGGTAGGTAGCGTGCGCATTTCTGGAGCATTACTTGACAGGAAATAGTGCTGCCATCTAGTGCTCTTGCTAATGTATAACATCACTGCAAAACTGCTGCCGGCCGTATAGTGCTGCAGACACGTGCACTCTCCTGAGCTTACTTTTCTAGTTTTCAACAAAGGATAACAAAATAAAAATAGAAAGCTGTTTGAAATTGTACATTGTAAAAGAATTCTGAAAGATTTTTTTTTTTGTGGGGGGTGTGTTATGTCCATTTAAGTGGTTTAAAAATCAGCATTCAAATTAAATGGCTGGTATGGACAACTCCTAAAGCTATATTGATAGTGATGTCGCGAACATAAAATTTCGTTCGCGAACGGCGAACGCAAACTTCCGCAAATCTTTGCGAACGGGCGAACCGCCATAGACTTCAATAGGCAGGCGAATTTTAATTTTAAAACCCACAGGGACTCTTTCTGGCCACAATAGTGATGGAAAAGTTGTTTCAAGGGGACTAACACCTGGACTGTGGCATGCCGGAGGGGTATGCATGGCAAAACTCCCACGGAAAATTACATAGTTGATGCAGAGTCTGGTTTTAATCCATAAAGGGATAACATGTAAACATTGGGTATTTCTGAACTCAGGACAAAATTTAGAAACTATTTAGCATGGTTTTTTTTTGGTGGTTGTAGATGTGTAACTGATTTTGGGGGTCAAAGTTAAAAAAGTGTGTGTTTTTTTCCATTTTTTCCTCATATTTTATAAAAAAATTTATAGTAAATTTTAAGTTATAGCATAAATAATGGTATCTTTAGAAAGTCCATTTAATGGCGAGAAAAATGGTATATAATATGTGTGGGTACAGTAAACGAGTAAGAGGAAAATTACAGCTAAACACAAACACCGCAGAAATGTAAAAATAGCCTTGGTCCCAAACGGACAGAAAATGGAAAAGTGCTGTGGTCATTAAGGGGTTAATGTACACTACTGTTACACCAGATATGAGTTGCACTGGTGTGACACTGTGCCCTGGCAGGCAGGCCCTGAAACGCACACGTGTGAAGGAAACTGACTGCTATTATTTCACAGTCAAAAAAGTGTTGGTTTTTTTTTTTTTTTTTTTTCACATATCATTTTTATTGAAATTGGGTTGAGCAAAACACACATCATCAGACACCAGCAGTGCAGTTACAGAAAAGAGGAAAACATACAATACATATCCATGATATTAATGATGCACAGATCATCTGCAGTCGTTACAGCAAATTAAAAAGAAAACGGGTTATAGTACAGTGGTTGATGATTCACTCCTAGCTGTTTGTCTCTGCAGTATATTTTTATTAAGCATAATTTCTGACCTTTCCATGTGTTCACTCAGCCCTCCTTTTCTTATTTTCCAAAAAGTTAACCTATCTATCTAATACCTAACTGAGGTAAACTAAACATCAAATCTATCATAAAACTTAAGGGCATGCTATGTGATCATCTAAGGTGCACCAGCTTGTGGCCCAGCGGTGGTGGTGGAGGAAAAAAAAAAAAAAAAAAAAACGGGGGGGGGGGGGGGGGGGGGGAAGGAAGTGAGAGTGGAGGGTAATGCTGGGGGGGGGGAGAAGGGAAGCAATCTCAACCCGAGGGTATTGTTTCTATGAATAAGTGTTCCCATTCACCCCTCAGTTCCCCCTCAACAAAAACAGTTAAGTCTTTAAATGGTATCAGGATCAGTCTCTGGATTTCTAATTCAAAGGTTAGTATAAGTCTGCGCCACTAGCGTAGGAAGAGGCCCAGTCTATTTTGCACGTCCAACCTAACATCCATCTGTTCAATAAATATCTGTAATCTGAGTAGATTTCTGAAGCCTTGGAAAGAAGGACCCCTTCTCACCGTCCAACTTTTTAGAATGCATTTTCTGGCTATAAGTAGCACCAAGCTCAGCACCGCATCCTGTTGCTTATTCTGTCGTGCCCAGTGTAGGAAAATGACCGTTTCAGGCTGAAGTGTGAATCTTATCTGTAAGATTTGATTAATCCAGTATTGGATTTTACCCCAATACTGTCTAACTGATGGGCATTCCCACAGGTAGTGTAAGAGGTTAGGAGCTTCTATGGAGCACTTTGAACACTCATTAGGGCGTGAGGGTATCCATTTGGCCAGATGCTTTGGAGTAAGGTAAGCTTTATGGAGAAAGCGCACCTGGGTTTCCCTGAACATGGCAGACAGAGTGGTTGACTTAGTTCTTTCCAGTCCTACCCGTATATCCTCCCACGTAATTCCCCCAATCCCTTCCCTGATCCAACCCTTCCGCAGCTTCTCGTGTATGCCCTCTGAGTACCGATGTATGAGCGCCTGGTAAATTTCAGATAGGGAGAATCTCCCTATCTGATAAAGAGTTTGGGTAACCTTGAAGGGAGAGCTCTCCCAGAGTTCCGGTGTGCTTCTTATTAAGGTAGTGACATAGTGTCTCACCTGCAAGAAGGCGAAGAAGTGGGTCCTGGGGAGGTCGAACTCTCTTTGTAAGGCCCCAAAGGTCTTTATTTCCCTTGAAAGTGGGTCCCGTAGTTGTTTAAGTGATCTCAATCCTCTCTTTTCCCAAATCAGGAAGGGCTGTGAATCAGAACCCGCCGGAAAGTCTGGGTTTTTTACCATTGGTAAGTAACTGGAGGCACCACATGATTTCTTCAGGAATTTGTGGGCCTGGTGCCAGGCCCTTAAGGGTCTGTAAATAATGTGCTGAGGCCTAGTGTTTTTACTGTGCTTATGTTTGTGATGTGTGGCAGATATGCCAGAGAGATATTCCCCAGGACAGCCTGCTCCAGAGGATACTGACAGAAATGGTGTGTGCCTACCTGCCAGTCCAGCACCAGGCGAATTGAAGCAGCCCAATTGTACAATCTGAAGTCTGGCAAAGCCAGGCCTCCATTGAGGAAGTTCATACTCAATTTTTCTCTTGAGATACGTGGTTTGCCCCCCCGCCATATGAAGCGGGTTGCTGCTGAGTTTAGCATTTTAATGTCTGCCTTGTACAGAAGCAAAGGCAACATCAAGAGCGGGTAAAGGAGGAAGGGCAGGACCATCATTTTTAGCAGGTTAATCCTGCCCGATAACGAGAGAGGTAGGGATCTCCAGCTATTCATCTGAGTTTGTAGTTTCGTGCAGATGGGCGTTAGATTGTTAGCATATAGTTTGTTAGGATTGGCAGAGATCTTAACGCCTAGATATGTGATGTCCCTTCTAGCCACCGTGAACGGGAAGTCTCCATCCCCAGAGAACTTTTGGTGTTACCATAAGATCTCCGATTTCTGTGTGTTCACCTTGTACCCGGAAAACCGGCCAAAGTCAGTAAGTGAATCCAGAACCGTCAGAATATGTGTTTGAGGATCTTGAACAAACAACAGCATGTCGTCCGCGTACAACACCAGGTGTTGCAGTTGACCCAAGACATTAATGCCAGGAAACGCCTGCCGAAGCGTGATCGCCAGAGGTTCGAGGGCTATGTTGAAGAGTAGAGGCGACAGAGGACAACCCTGTCGCGTTCCTCTGTGGAGCTGAATATTGGATGAGAAGGTATTATTAACAATTATGTTGGCATAAGGAGAGTGATATAGGTTCCTGATAAATTCAGGGAACGGGCCTGAGAAGTTGGCCCTGGTCAAGGTATTAAAAAGGTGGTCTCATTCAACACGATCAAAGGCCTTCTCTGCGTCCAGGGACAGCAGGAAGGCCTCCTTACCATTTTTAACTGAGTCATTATGTTTGTTGGTCCAATAGTGTTGTATGACTTGTAGGACATGGCGAACATTTACCACCGATGACCTTGCGTGCATGAATCCCGTTTGATCACTGTGAATAATATCTGGTAAGATATATTTGAGTCTCTCGGCCAATAGCTTTGTCAGTATCTTGTAATCCGAGTTTAGTAGCGAAATCGGACGGTACGATTCTGGTAATAAGCTATCCTTACCCGTCTTTGGGATCAAGGTGATGTATGCTGCGGAGAACTCAGGTATCGGTGCTCTCTCCCCCCCCAAAATACGAAGTGTAAAGAGCTGCTAAAACTGGGGAGACTTGTCCCTTAAGAAGCCGGTAGAACTCCACCGGTAGCCCATCAGGGCTCGGGGCCTTGCCCAGTGACATTGCCATTATTGTCCTCTGAATCTCTTCCTCTCCTATGTGAGCATTTAATTTCTCCAACTGAGACTCTGAGATCTGTGGGATGTTAATACCTTCCCAGAATTTATCCCTCAGCTCCACATCATTTGAGCGTTCGCTGGAATATAAAGTAGAGTAATATGTTGCGAACGCTTTCGCAAAGGACTCTGCATCCCTTACAATTTTGCCCCGGGTTCTCAATGCCGCTATGTGTTTAGAGGATGTGGAGATGTTTACCAGGGTTGCCATCAGTTTCCCGGATTTATCCCCGAATCTATAATATTTGCCTCTGGATCGTAATAGATCCTGTGAGGCCCGGCTAGCCAGCAAAGCATCATATTCCTTTTTCAAAGTAATATAATTGCCGTGATTCGGGACAGAGGGTGTTGCACAGTAGGTGCGGTAAGCCTCAGCCAGGGCCTCCCTCAATCTCTCAAGCCTTTCCGTACACTGTTGCTTTGTGCGGGCTAGAAAGGCGATGATGTTACCTGCCAGGACCGCTTTAGCTGCGGACCAGAACAGTTCAGGGGAATCCATGTGTTGGGCATTATTTGCCCGGTAATCATCCCAAGATTGTACCAGATAACTTTGAAATTCCTGTGAGTGAATGAGATGCTTCGGGAATTTGAGAGTACGTCTGTTAGAAACCGGGGGGTTCCCATCCAAAAAGAGCGCTATTGGGGCATGGTCTGAGACCACCACTTCCCCAATCTTGGTGTCAATAACGTGTGGAAGCATAGAGTTTGAGACCAAGAAGAGGTCTATCCGAGACAGGGTAGGGGAGGCACGCGACGCGCATGTGTAGTCTTTTCCATCAGGATTAAGCTGTCTCCAAATGTCTACCACATCCAGGGAATCGCCCAGAAGTGCAAAAATATCTTTTTCAAATTTTTCTGAGGGTCTGGTAGTCTTACCAGGTGGCCTTTTTTGTAGCCTATCACAATGAGAGTTGGGAGTGAGGTTAAAATCCCCTCCCAGAATAATATGAGTGCCCAAATAGGGAGTGATAGCTGCCACAAGGGTGTTCCAAAAGCTTCTATCCCTCTGATTGGGGGCATAAATGTTGCATAGTGTATAGGATTTTCCTGCAATATTTATCTGTACTAGTATGTATCTACCCTCTGGATCCTTGAGTACTTCTGTTATTTCGTATTCAAGTCTCTTCCCCAGCAGTATCGCTACTCCTCGACTAGCCAAGCTATATGATGCATACTCAACCCTCCCCACCCAGTCTGATTTCAATTTATCATGTTCGGGATCTAGAAGATGCGTTTCCTGTAGGAACGCTATGTCTGCTTTCTTTTTTCTGAGCTGAGTGAGAATAGTTTTTCTCTTTATTGGGGAGTGTATGCCTCCAATGTTCCAGGAATAGAGATTAAATTCTAGTTATTCTGTCAGATCCCATGAGTTTGCGCAATTGAGTATATGTGTGTAAGGTGTGGATATAGCCAAGATAGTGACCAGGGAGTTGGAGGGAGGGTAGGAGAGAAAGGAGGAGAAGAGGAGAAAAGAGAAAAAAAAACAAAAAAAAAACCACAATACACCACCACCAACCTCATCGCATTGTACAGGCTCCCGGTTCAGCCTCCCTCTGCGACGGGCCACCGCTGGGCCCCAGCCTATGTCCGATTGCATGAGCTGTTCTATGATATAAAAAATAATGTTTATTATCACATTTAACATAGCAACCTGATATTGCAAGTGAAACAGCTTTCTTACAGTAGTACACTTCAAATAATGTGTAAGACACTTTACAATCACTCGAGCATAAACATTTATCCCATGAACCTCAGCCGAATCTTTCTGCTGAGTGGTGTGGCATTTTTTTCCTCACCAGTACAAGCATCCCTGCAAGGACAACAAACCTTTAAACATAACTTGTGCATAATAACTCAAATTGTAACTCTTTACACAAATCCTGAGCCATCATGTAATATTTACTTAGTTTCATGACTAAAGTGTCGTGCTATAGACACACATCCAGTTATTCTCTTCAGCCTAGGTCCCCCCCATCCTGTTCCCTGACTGGGCTATGCGCAGGGGAGTCTCCCTTCTCTACAAATTCTTGGGCTTCCAGGGGGGTGTTGAAGAATTTTGGTCCCCTAGGGGTAATGATTTTCAGCCTAGCAGGGTATAGAAGAAAGGCCTGCTTGCCCTCTTTGTGCAACTTAGAGCAGATAGGTGAGAACTCTCTGCGCCTGCGCGTGAGGTCTGCGGAGGAGTCTTGAAATAGCAGCAAGCGTGCATTTTCAAAAGTTAGATGATCCAGCTTTCTGTATGCTCTCATGATGGCTGTTTTTGTTTGAAAATGTAAAAATTTGATCATGATAGGGCGGGGCTGCGATCTGTCTACGCCTGGCTGCTCTGCTCCTACCCTATGTGCTCTCTCAACTCCTCCATCTAGATCTCTAAGTGGGATGTTTAGTAAAGTGGGTAGTGTCCTTTCAACAAACTGGAGTATGTCACCTGGTTTAACCTTTTCTGGGAGGCCCAGTAGACGCACATTATTGCGTTGCGATCTGTTTTCCAGATCGTCTACTTTAAATTGTAAAGTAAGAGCCTGTCTTTCCAGATTCTTAATTTTATTGGTGGTGGCTACATTGCTATCTTCTAGGTCAGAGATTCTACCCTCTGCCTCAGCCACCCTGGTAGAGAATTGCTTGACATCGTCAGTGAGAGTGTCAACCCCTCTTTGTAAATTATCAATTTTAGGCATAAATAGCATCGAAATCTGCTTTACTATAGGGTGTGTATCTATCTGACTGACTTCCTGAAATGGGTCTGCATTACAACTTTGGGAGGCCTGTTCTGTGACTGCTCTATTTTTTCTCTCACTATTTTTGTTGCGGCTTGACATTGCGTGGTTAGTTAAAAATCTCTCCATGTACCCATAAAGCAAATAAAAAAAAGGAAAAAACAACAGGGTAGAAGCTACAAGGTTAGTTATAGAATAATACAGTGAGATTAAATGCAGTGACCCTAGTTTAAGCCAAACTACGCTACACAGTGACTATGTTGCAAAGGAGTGTTTTTCCTGAAAACTTGAAAAAAAACCCCTAGTGAGCAGGTGTTGCAATACCTGTCAGTATGTATCACACATAGGATCAGTTATCCCTTAAAAGAAAGGTACAGAGCACAAATTACAGCTTTCAACTGTCACGTAGTTTCTGATTGTTTGTGTTCAAGTTAACATATACATTCACTCCATACAAATAAAACCAATCACTCCTGCTTCATTCCTGCATTTTCCACACACACAGTTAGTGATCCTTTAACCAGTTCTGAGTTCCGTTCCTATAATGACACAGTATACAGGGTAGGACAGATCTATAAGAGAGGGCAATATGGCAAAAATCTCCCAGCCCTGTGTTTAAATGGGTCTGTGCCTATTAAAGCTGTCCCAGGCACAATCTTGTAAAAGTCAGTCACTTCTGATAAGATCCAGTGTCCCTTTGTGTCGAGTCCCACACTTTGCAGCCTGCTCTTCACAGGGGCCAGAGAGATATAAACAGTGTCAGCCTAGGTGTGTAAACTGCCACGAGGCGTGATGTGACTTAATATGTGGCTATGTAGTCCCAAAGGTCCCACCAGAGGGACAGAGATGCTTTTAGCAACTGTACCAGGATCTTGCAGTGTTCTGTGTTGCAGGGTTTATCCCTGGGGCAAGAGGGGTGAAAGCGGTCAAGGTCTAAACCTCAGGCAGTGTTCCATTATCACTATTGTTATGGAGGGGCATAAGAGGGAGAGGGAGGATATATGTGAAAGGGCCCTTTGGTTCAAGATCAGCGTATGAGGCCCAGCTCTTGAAATGTCCCGCTCCCTCCGCCACCCTGTGCTTGGTGCTGTTTGGTGTGGACAGCGCTTACCCTCTGCCTTTGCCTCCTTGTTCCCTGTTCAGCTGTTACCCAAGATGGCGCCGTTTTTCGCGCCAAAAGAAAATTCTGTGCCTGTGAGTCGGCTGCAGGGCCATGGGCACCCCCTACCTTCAACAGTCTCTCCGAGGTCACTTTAGTGCACTGTCAGGTAGGATCGCAAGTGGAGTTTGAAGGCGTGCAGGAATTGGTGGGGACTCCCGTATCAGCGTGCCGCCATGTCCCTTTCCTCTTACCGGTTTCTCCTTGCCTTCCGCTGCCGATGTTCCACTTGTTTGCAGTCTCAAAGCTCTTGTCCACTCTCCGCAGGGTCACAGGGAACCTCCACCCACCTCGGCTATGCTTTCCTGGAGTCTGTGTCCTTAGCGGCCTTCCGGTGGTGGAGCGATGTAGCGCTCACCCGATCTCTGTGGCGGTCCAACAGGTTAAGGACCCCACTCCGGGCAGCAACATCTGCCAAGGAGAGATTGCTGGATTGTTTTTTTTTTTTTAAATGTACACTACTGTTACACCAGATATGAGTTGCACTGGGGTGACACTGTGCCCTGGCAGACCCTGAAACGCACACGTGTGAAGGAAACTGACTGCTATTATTTCACAGTCAAATTTCTAGTTTTTTTAACCCCTTAACGACCGAGGACGTGCAGGGTACATCCTCAAAAAAAAGGCAGTTAACGCCTGAGGACATACCCTGCAAGTCCTCGGTGTGGAAAGCAGCTGGAAGGGATCCTGCTTGCTTCCAGCTGCTTTCCGGTTATTGCAGTGATGCCTCGATATGGAGGCATCCTGCAATAACTTTTGGTAGCCATCCAATGCAGAGAGAGCCACTCTGGGGCCCTCTCTGCACCGGAGATTGGTGGCTTTCCTCGTTGGTGGGTGGGATCAGACTAGGAAGGCGGGTGGCAGCCATCGATGGCCCTGGTCATATGGAGGGGGGCGGGATTGTGGGCGGGGATGGCACGCAGGGACGCGCGCACGTGCACGGGAGGGCGGGGGCGGGCGCTTGCACAGGGAGGGAGCGGGTGGGAAACCGCTACACTACAGAAAAATCTGTAATAAAAAATGTTGAAAAAAGGGATAGTAAGTAAAAAAAAACTGATCAGTAAGTTGGTGGGGGGTTGTCTGTGTGTGTGGGGGGGGAGCTACACTACAGAAAAAAAAAAAACTAACAAAAAAAGACCTTTTTTTTGCAAACTGGGTACTGGCAGCTGCCAGTACCCAAGATGGCCCACAATAAGGCAGATGGGGAGGGTTAGAGAGCTGTTTTGGG
Source organism: Bombina bombina (assembly GCF_027579735.1). Taxonomy (NCBI): domain Eukaryota; kingdom Metazoa; phylum Chordata; class Amphibia; order Anura; family Bombinatoridae; genus Bombina; species Bombina bombina. The sequence continues at coordinate 221,552,125 of NC_069502.1, forward strand.
GGGGATCAGGGAGGTTTGGGGCTAAGGGGGATGCTACACCACAGCATATGTAAATATGCTAAAAAATATATTATTTTTAAAAAAAACTTTTATTTTAGTACTGGCAGACTTTCTGCCAGTACTTAGGATGGTGGGGACAATTGTGGGGTGGGGGAGGGAAGGGAGCTGTTTGGGAGGGATCAGGGGGTCTGATGTGTCAGGTGGGAGGCTGATCTCTACACTAAAGCTAAAATTAACCCTGCAAGCTCCCTACAAACTACCTAATTAACCCCTTCACTGCTAACCATAATATGGTTGCATGAAATATACCAAAATGGGCCTAGATCAATAATTGGGGTTGTCTACTACCCTACACTAAAGTTAAAATTACCCCAAAAAGCTCCCTACATGCTCCCTAATTAACCCCTTCACTGCTAGGCATAATACACATGTGGTGCACAGTGGCATTTAGCGGCCTTCTAATTACCAAAAAACAATGCCAAAGCCATATATGTCTGCTATTTCTGAACAAAGGGGATCTCAGAGAAGAATTTACAACCATTTATGCCATAATTGCACAAGCTGTTTGTAAATAATTTCAGTGAGAAACCGAAAGTTTGTGAAAAAATTTGTGAAAAAGTGAACGATTTTTTGTATTTGATCGCATTTGATGGTGAAATGGTGGCAAGAAATATACCAAAATTGGCCAAGATCAATACTTTGGGATGTCTTCTAAAAAAATATATATACATGTCAATGGATATTCCGGGATTCCTGAAAGATATTAGTGTTCCAATGTAACTAGCGCTAATTTTGAAAAAAAGTGGTTTGGAAATAGCAAAGTGCTGCTTGTATTTATGGCCCTATAACTTGCAAAAAAGCATAGAACATGTAAACATTGGGTATTTCTAAACTCAGGACAAAATTTAGAAACTATTTAGCATGTTTTTTTTGGTGGTTGTAGATGTGTAACAGATTTTGAGGGTCAAATTTAAAAAAAGTGTGTTTTTTTCCATTTTTTCCTCATATTTTATAAAAAAATTTATAGTAAATTATAAGATACTAGTACTAAAGCCCGTGTACACGGGCCAATTTGTGCAGTACAGCGGTCCCACCCCTTGCTCTCACCCCCTCTCTATTGCTCTCTCTCCCCCTCTCTTTTGCTTTCTCTCCCCCCTCTCCTTTGCACTCTACCCTCTTTTGCTCTCTCTCTCCCCTCTTTGGCTCTCTCTGCCCCCATCTTTGGCTCTCTCTCCCCCTCTCTTTGGCTCTCTCTCCCCCCCTCTTTGGCTCTCTCTGCCCCCTCTTTGGCTCTCTCCCCCCTTTCTTTTGCTCTCTCTGCCCCCTCTTTTGTTCTCTCCCCTCTCTTTGGCTCTCTCTCCCCCCTCTTTGGTTCTCTCTCCCCCCTCTTTGTCTCTCTCTGCCCCCTCATTGGCTCTCTCTGCCCCCTGTTTGGCTCTCTCTCCCCCCTCTATTGTTCTCTCCCCCCCCTCTTTGGCTCTCCCTCCCCCCTCTTTGGCTCTCCCTCCCCCTCTTTGGCTCTCCCTCCCCCCTCTTTGGCTCTCCCCCCTCTATTCGGCACCCCGCCTGACCACGCCCCCTCACGGTGACACCTGCCCGACCACGCCCATCGCTGTGATACCCGCCCGGCCACGCCCATCGCGGCACTCCGCCAGGTCACGCCCATCACGGCACTCCGCCCGGCCACGCCCATCGCTGTGACACCTGCCGGCCATGCCCCTCGCCGCACCCGGCCACGCCCCCTGACACTCTGCTTCAGCCTTACTCTGTGCTGAGTGCTGAGTGTCAGGATTCAAATGGCCAGGTATGTTTGTCACGTGCAGTCTCTACTGCGCATGTCTGCATCTGACAAACATACTTGGCCATTTATTATATAGGATGATGAAAATAATGGTATCTTTAGAAAGTCCATTTAATGGCGAGAAAACGGTATATAATATGTGTGGGTACAGTAAATGAGTAAGAGGAAAATTACAGCTAAACACAAACACCACAAAAATGTAAAAATAGCTTTGGTCCTAAACGGACAGAAAATGGAAAAGTGCTGTGGTCATTAAGGGGTTAATGTACACTACTGTTACACCAGATATGAGTTGCACTGGTGTGACACTGTGCCCTGGCAGGCCCTGAAACGCACACGTGTGAAGGAAACTGACTGCTATTATTTCACAGTCAAAAAAGTGTTTTTTTTTTTAAAATGTACACTGCTGTTACACCATATATGAGTGGTGGCACTGCGCAAGTGGGCACAGTATACGCTGTGAGCCTGACACACACTCTGGCAGGCAGGCAACTGCAATTAGATTACACAGGGAAAAAAATAAGCAGACTGATGTTCTAGCCCTAAAAAGGGCTTTTTGGGGTGCTGTCCTTACAGCAGAGATCAGATGAGTCCTTCAGGACTGTAGTGGACACTGAATACACTAGCCTAGCTATCGATTTCCCTATTAAATCAGCAGCAGCTAAACTGTCCCTCCTCTCACTAAGAATGCAGCTTCTGAATGAATCTAAAATGGATGCTGTCCAGGAGGTGGAAGGGTCTGGGAGGGACGCTCTGCTGCTGATTGGCTGGAATGTGTCTGCTTACTGTGAGGTACAGGGTCAAAGTTTACTCAATGATGACGAATAGGGGGCAGACCGAACATCGCATATGTTCGCCTGCCGCGGCAAACGCGAACAAGCTATGTTCGCCGGCAAACTATTCGCGACATCTCTATATATTGATGGTTAGTGACAGACGCCCATAATATCATCAGGAAACTGCTAGTTTTTTTTAACAAAAGAACTTCCATTAAAAATGTTTTTAAAACAACTTCTGTTAGGTAAAGCAAAGAAAAAAGAGTACAAGGTCCTTTTAAAGAAATATTAAAGTATTTTTTTTATACAGCAGCATAGTATATATATTTACAATGGCAAGGCCGATTTAATGCAGAACATTTTCATGCAATTTCTTTAAACTTCTGCTTTCTTTTACATGTAACAAATTGTTGTACTGTGATTTCACAGTACTTTTTATTAAAAAATTACAGAAATATTCTAAAATAATGAGTAGCGTTATGATAAGTTGTTTGACAAAATTACATTAAAGAGACATTAAAGGGGCAGTAAACTCCTTGAGATCTGTTTTTGAAATGTTTAGTTATGTGTAATGAAACAACTTTTTAAAATACTTTTATTATTTATTTTATCTACTTTTCATGTAATTTAAAAAACTCCTAGAACTTGAAATGCACCTGCTGACTTTTCAAAGCTAACTCTGCTACATGTCTATCCCTAATTAGCTTTATAAGAACACAACTGCAAAAGAATGCGCTCTAAACTAACATTATAACTGGAGCTAACCTTGTTGTTTGTGGAGTAAAGACCCGGGGCGTAATTACATATGCGGCATCGCCCGAAAAAGCTGGCGTAGACCAGTTTTTAGTCGGATATTGCTATCACATATACGGCGCCGCATATAAATTCGGCACGTATATTTCACCTATCGCCCACTAATTTTACTCCCATAAACTAGCATAGAACCGCGTTGCAAGTCGGTTTCACATATTCAGCGCAAGGACTTACGTGGTGAAAATTGTGTAAATTTACTCCATTTTCCCCTCGCCTCACATAGGCAGGCGCAGCAAGCCTTGCACTGAAAATGTGAGCACCGTAACTCCCTGGAAGTTCTAACTAAAAGCTAACGCATGTTCAATATCTAACTACCTGTCAACGGCAATCCCCCACTACAATAACTAATAAAGAATATTAACCCCTAATTCGCCAACCCACGCATCACAAAATAGCTAACATATTAACCCCTAATCCGCCATTCCCCCACATCGCAATCTACCTATTAACCCCTAATCCACCAACCCCCACATTGCAAAGTATCTAATAAACATATTAACTCCTAATCCGCCAAACCCCCACAATGCAATAAACCTAATAAATCTATTAACCCTTAAACCGCCAACCCCCCACATTGCAATATGCCTAATTAAACTATTAACCCCTAATCCATCATTCACCCACATTGCAATGTACCTAATAAAAGTATTAACCCCTAAATCCACCAACCCCAACATCTCTAACTACCTAATAAATCTATTAACCCCTAATCCGCCATCCAGAACACTGAGAATTGAATTCAAGGTACCCGTTTAAAAATGGGGTACCTTGCATTCCTATTGGCTGATATTTTCAAATAAGCCAATAGGATGAGAGCTATTGAAATCCTATGGGCTGATTTGAACAGCCAATAGGATTTCAGTAACTCTCATCCTATTGGCTGATTTAATAGGAATGCAAGGTACCCCAATTTTAAACGGGTACCTTGAATTCAATCCTCAGTGTGCGGCAGTTATTGTACAAGGAGGATCTCCATGCTGTATGGCTCCGCAGTCGCCGGTCTTGTTCCACGGTCACCTGCGCTCCATGTTCACCTGCGCTCCGAGTCGTTTTGGTCTTGGATGAAGCTAGAAGAGGTCCCTGCGCTGGAAGAAGATGTTGCCGCCTCCAAGAAGACTTTCATTATGTCTCATGTTTCCCTGTAAACCGGAAGTTCTAAAACCTCACTTCCGGTTTTACGATATTAATACATACACATGTTATATCCATAAATTTGTAATCTCTTATGTGCATAACATACTGCATAAGTGTGAAGTACAAAATAACATCTTAATTAGACATAATTAACATTACTAATTGTACAAACATTGAGACAATACCGGAGGTCCATGTGATTTACATCACTTCTGGATTCGCAAATTATTGTGACCTCTATCACAGCCTTCCCATTCCGGTCAGGTTGTGCCTCTTAAAAAAATGTGTTTTAAAATGGTGAATCCTTTATACAGCAAGCCATGTGCTGCAATACCATCACAAAAACATGTGTAACCGTATGTCAATACATGACATCATATCCGGTTTGTGCAAACCAGAAACAGTGTGGATCCCTGTTCCCGGAAGATATTGTGTCACTATCATTCTAAAGCTGCTATATTTTTCAAACATTTATGGATACTCTAATTAATGTGTACCAGGTGTGTATATGTTATGGATATGTGTAAAGGGTTTTGTAATTTATATGGCTATGGGGATGTATTGGCATATTAACAATAGTGTACATAGTGATAATTATACGTTAATATCCAATTCACACATAGTACACTAACAAATGGTTCCAATATATATGTAGTAATTATCCACTATGGTCCCTTTTTGACCCTATGTTAGTAAGATACTACACAGCTACACACACATACATACATACATAGAGCATAGGTCTAGGGAGTTAGCATGTGGACGTGCAAACCAAATAGGTCTGCCAGCGTACATGCATCAACCATAAACATAGAGCTGGGACACACCTCCAGTCTAAAGACTGAAAGGAGCCACTTTCATGTCCCCAACCATTACCACTCTTCTGCCCCATCTATATATATATATATATATATATATATATATAAATGAATTAAGTTGATTATTACTTCAGACAGCCAAGGTTAGGCATGGAGTGATAAAGCCCATAAGTGGGTGAAACATGTTGAGGTTCTGAGGCTGTTTGTATACGCTCTGAGATTTTAATCATTTGGCCAAACGTAATATACGAAAGAGACACTCTTTGCACTTGAGATTGGTGTTATCCGATCCTGCGTACTGTGTACTAAAGAGCAGGCTTGAGTACTACTGATCAAGTATTGATATTCCTTTTGTGAGCGGACTTGCATCAGGTGGTATTTGGTGTGTGACATCATTCGTGGCAATCGCCATTAAGAAGCTATCACCGGAGCAAGGAGGCTGCTTCTAATGGCTTTTGAAGACAGATGATTTGCGCTGAACTATGGATAACAGAGGTATCGTAAGGTGTTTGCACTCACCAGCCGCGTTAGGCTGACTCTCAAGCAGGAGGGTAATATACTACATACATGGTCAAATACTGACTATTTACTACACTAATACATCATCTACCAGTCACTTTAAGCTGATCTTCAAGTAAAAGGAGAACATACATCACTCTTTAGAGTACAAGGTCAAGTACCTACACATCATCACACCTATAGGGGCCTATTTATCAAGCCGTCAACTGCAAATACGCTGGAATTCCACAGCGTAATTGTCACAAGCTTGATTCTCCTTATTTATCAAAGCCTACAGACCGGCAAAAGCAGAATTTTGTGACATAACATACAATCCGCCAGTTTCAGTCCGACACAGATCGATGCTTACGTCTCTACAGATGTTCCGAATTCAAATTTGGCACTATCTGACTACTTTTGCTAGTTATCAAATAACTACCAGGTACACTTGCCACTATTCCGGCCCATCGTACCTGGTTTTCAATCCGCCGCCCTGGAGGCGGCGGATGCCATAGGAATCAATGGGAGTCTGAAAACAGCAAAAGCTTATGTTCGCTGCTGCCCGATATCCCATTGATTCCTATTGGAGAATAAAATTTAAGTTTACACCTAACACCCTAACATGTTCACCGAGTGTAAACACCCCTAATCTGCTGCCCCTACACCTCCGCCACCTACATAAAGTTATTAACCCCTATCCCGCCACTCCTGGACCCCACCGCAACTAAATAAATGTATTAACCCCTAAACCCCTGGCCTCCCACATCCCTAGCACTTACTAAACCTATTAACCTTTAGACCGCCAGCCCCCCACATTGCCATAAACTAAATTAAACTATTAACCCCTAAACCTAACAACCCGCTAACTTTATATTAAATATTAACTTATCCCTATCTTATTATAAATTTAAACTTACTTTTAGATTTAAATTAAACTATATTAAACTAGTAATTAATTTAATCTACCCTAACTATTATACTAAATTACATTAAACTATATTAAATTAATAATCAACCTACCCTAACTTTTATACTAAAATTACAATAAACTATATTAAATTAATAATTAATCTACCCTAAATTTTATAATAAAATTACAATAAATTACAAATTAAATTAACTATATTATATATTTAAACACCTAACTCTACTCAAATTATTAAAATCTACACTAAAAATTACTAAGTTACAAAAAACTAACAACTAAGTTACAAAAAATAACAAACACTAAGTTGCACAAAAAAATAAACACTAAGTTACAAAAAATAAAAAAGAAATTATCAAAGATTTAACCTAATTACACCTAATCTAAGGGCCCTATGAAAATAAAAAAGTCCCCCCAAAATAAAAAAACCCTAACCTACAATAAACTACAAATAGCCCTTAAAAGGGCCTTTTGCTGGGCATTGCCCCAAAGAAATCAGCTCAATTAGCTGTAAATAAAAATACAAACAGTAAAACCCACCACCCACACAACTAACCCCCAAATAAAATCCTAATCTAAAAAAACCTAAGCTCCCCGTTGCTCTGAAAAGGGCATTTGGATGGGCATTGCCCTTAAAAGGGCATTTAGCTCTATTGCAGCCCAAACTCTAACCTAAAAATAAAATCCACCCAATACACCATTAAAAAATCCTAACACTAACCCCAGAAGATTCACTTACAGTTTTGAAGATCCGACATCCATCCTCCAAGAACCTGGCAGAAGTCTTCATCCAAGCGGCCGAAGTCTTCCTTCAAGCCCGCAGAAATCTTCACCCGGACGGAATCTTCTATCTTCATCCATCCGGCACGGAGCGGCTCCATTTTCAAGACATCTGACGTGGAGCATCCTCTTCAAACGAAGTCTTCTTCAGAATGAAGGTTCCTTTAAATGACGTCATCCAAGATGGCGTCCCTTAGATTCTGATTGGCTGATAGAATTCTATCAGCCAATCGGAATTAAGGTTGAAAAAATCCTATTGGCTGTCGCAATCAGCCAATAGGATTGAGCTGGCATTCTATTGGCTGATTGGAACAGCCAATAAAGTTTATTAAAAGACAGGGATGAGTTAATATTTAATATAAAGTTAGCGGGTTGTTAGATTTAGGGGTTAATAGGTTAATTTAGTTTATGGCGATGTGGGGGGCTGGCGGTTAAGGGTTTAATAACTTTATTTAGTTGTTGTGGGCTCCGGAGTGGCGGGATAGGGGTTAATAACATAATGTAGGTGGCGGCGGTGTAAGGGGCAGCAGATTAGGGGTTAAAACCATAATGTAGGTGGCGGTGGGCTCCGGGAGTGGAGGGATAGGGGTTAAAACATTTATTAGAGTTGCAGTGGGCTCCTGGAGCGTCGGTTTAGGGGTTAATAACTTTATTTAGTTGCGGTGGAGTCCGGGAGCGGTGGAATAGGGGTTAATACATTTATTTAGTGGCGGTGGGCTCCGGGAGCGGCAGGATAGGGGTTAATAACTTTATTAGAGTGGCGGTGGGCTCAGGGAGTGGCGGGATAGGGGTTAAACAGTTTAGTATAGTGGCAGTGTTTAGTGACAGTATACAAATAAAGCTGGGAAAAAGCCGAAAAGCAGCGAGATCGATGACTGTTAGTTAACAGTCAACGCCCCGTACTTGGTGCGCAGCTTTTTGACAGCTTTTTTGTTAAATATGGAGAACGTATTCAGGTCCGCGGCAGCGATGTTAGGCGATGTCAGGCGAGCGTATTGGTGCCAGCGAATGCAGCACAGTTGACGGCTTGATAAATAGGCCTCATAGAGTGTATCACTTGATATCTACTTTATATTTAAATTGGGAGACGTCCCAGGACTGTATTGATCCCCTCAAGTGTTTGGGTAACCTTGCAAGAGTTAAACTACCAAATTCCACTCTATATATTCTTGTTGATATTTTCTGCCGATGTTTATATAAATGCTACAATAATTTTAAATATTTTTTTTTTTTTTTTAAATAGTTTTTTATTGATGGTTTTGTATAATAACAAGACGTAAATGTGGTACATCAATACTACATTACAGAATTATGAATATCTACATAGCAATATTAGCAGAAACATCATGTCATGCAATATTTGTCCATTTATAACTGAAAACCAACTTTTTATAGAGTTTTAAGACAACATAACAACTGTAGCTATTAGTCCAGGCTCTCGTGTCAAGACACATTCTATGAGAACATGGTAGCTACTGAGAGGACCCAATCTGCAATGAGCTGTGGTGATGCTCATATGTCTAGTTTATTTGATTCTCTGTATTTTGTCAATCTCCTACTACATTAATTAGGTAGGACATATATGTGGAGGGGGGGGGGGGAAGGCGTCCTGAGGGGAGGGAAGAGAGAGAGAAAAAAAAAAAAGGAGGAAGGGGGTAATACATTCATTTAGAGGAGTTAGATCCTTCTTTTTCTATCCATCTACTCCAACTCTCGTAGTAAGTGTCTAGCTTGTTCAAGGAGCCATATACGTATTTCTCCATATTTTTAAGGTAATCTACAATATCCTTTACTTTCTTTAATGACGGGGGGAAGGTTGCTTCCAATCTCTAGCTATAGCTAATTTTGTAGCTATCAGTATATACACAATCAGAGCTCTGTCAGACTCAGATGAAGTCAAACTACCCTGATGCAGGAGACCCATGGCCGGGTGTAAGGGGAAAGACAATCCTATATTACTAATAACTGCGATACGTTTCTCCATAGGCCTGAGATCTTTGGGCATTCCCACCAGATGTGGATATGTGTACCTAGATTCCCACAATTTCTCCAGCAGAGAGGTGAGGCTGACCTATAGTATTTGTTTAGGGTTACCGGTACAAGATGCCATCTAGTGATAATTTTGTAATATAGCTCCCATAAGGTTGCACAGTGCAAGTATTTTTTAGTTCTAAGTATCTCTCTAAGCCAAATGTCTGTCTCAATATCTACTCCAATGTCTCTCTCCCATGCTCTAAACTGATTTAGCTTGACTGGATCTGTTGGAGATAATAGAAGGTTGTAGTTAAATGATAGAGGTCCCTTCCATGCCTTGTGGATATTCCATCTCTGTTCCCATTTGGTTTGTTCCCTCACCATCCGTCCTGTTAGGCCCCAAGATCTTAAGTAACTAATTAGTCTGAGGAATTCAAAGTGTAGTGATTCAGGGAGAGAGAACTTCTGTTTAGCTTCCTCAAAAGAGATTGGAGAGCCCTTACTAAGAAGAACTTCGATCGGAAGGTCTGCTGTCTCAGTCCATGTTCTAATATGGGTCTGGGAGAGGGTGATCAGGATGCTCCAGATACTATAGGCTGGCGAGGGGTGGGGGGAGATAGTTACTACATTCTTTTTTTGATCCCAGAGTTTTAAGGCTTCGAGTATCAGAGGGTGAGTTATTTTCAATGTTTGTCTCATATGTGTTGGGATCCATGGTAAATCTACGAGTAAGATTCCATTGGGTAGTAAAGATTGTTCAATATCCTGCCATCTATATGAGTTTGCTTTGATACTCCAACCTAAAATATGTGAGAGCCTGGCTGCGTCATGATATAATAGGACACTCGGAGATGCTAACCCACCTCTTTGTATTGGTTGTTGGATAATTGAGGATGCTATTCTGGGCCTTTTGCCCATCCAAATATATGAATTAATGATACTTTGGTACTTATTCAAAAGAGGTCTGGGGACAGACACGGGAATGCATCTGAATAAGTATGTCAATTTTGGAAGCAGGGACATTTTGACAGCCGCTATCCTACCCGTCCACGAGAATTCTCTAAATTCCCAACTCGCTAATAACTTCTGGCAGGCGTTCTGAAAAATTTCTGGAAATAACCGCTTCCAGGATGGGGCTTAAGTATATACCCAAATGTTTGATATATGTGGGAGACCAATGGAAGGCATATTTCTTTTTTAGGCCAGACAGTTCTGGGGCAGGGATACAAATATGTAAGGCCTCAGTTTTAGCAAGATTTAATTTATAAGAACTGCATTGTGAAAATCTCTCAATAGTTTTGAATACGGACGGAACTGAAATAGTGGGTGAAGTAAGTAGAAGTGTGACGTCATCAGCGAAAAGAGCTATTTTATGGCAGGATTCACCTAACTGTATTCCAATGATGTCTTTATTTATCCTTATAGCCTGGGATAGAGGTTCAATGGACAGGGCGAACAAGAGAGGGGATAGGGGGCATCCCTGTCTAGTTCCATTTAATATTTTAAATGGCTTTGATTTAAAGCTCGGACCACTGACTATAGCATGAGGATTAGAGTATAAGACACGGGTTGCTTTTATGAAGTTAGATGGAAGCCCAAAGATCCTAAGTACCTCCCATAGGTAGTCCCACCTGACCCTGTCAAACGCCTTTTCGGCATCCAAGGACAGGGCCAGGAAAGGGACCCCCTTAACTTTAGCTTCATACAGAGTAGATATAATTCTACTCGTATTATCTGGGCCTTCTCTGTTAGGTATAAAACCTACTTGGTCTGTATGAACGATCATGTCTATTACTCTAGAAAGCCTGTTAGCAAGAATTTTAGAATAGAGTTTAGTATCTATGTCGATCAAAGAGATGGGTCTGTAACTTTGACACAATTGAGGATCTTTATCGGGCTTTAAGATAGTTATTATTTCAGCAGCTAAAAATTCCTCAAGGCATGACCCTGTGTTCATGAACTCATTGAAGGTCCTTGTCAAAATAGGATAGAGAAGCTCGCCGAATGTCTTAAAAAACTTCCCCGTGAAGCCATCAGGTCCCGGAGCTTTGTCATTTTTCAATTGCCCAATTATTTGCTTCACTTCCTCCATTGAGAGAGTTGCATTTAAAATATCAGAGGCTTTATTGTCGATTCTCGGTAATCCCAAGCTCGACAAAACACTCTGGATCTCTGGTATAGATAGGGCGTATGGAGCCGACTCTTCCTGAATGTTGTATAGGCTAATATAGTATGATTTAAATATCTCCCCTATTTCCTTTGGAGCTATTGCTATTTTGTTTTTATAGCTAATTGAGGGAATACTTCTCTGGGCCTGTCTGCCTCTAAGCTTGGCTGCAAGTAGGGAATTGGCTTTGTAACTATAATAATAGAATTTTTGTTTAAACTGACTGAGAGTTTTTTGTACTTTACTTTGTTCTAAGGTAAGTAATTCCATTTTTATAATTTCTAACGATTTAGCCCCTATCAGGGTATGGTTTCTTTTCTGTTCATCTAATTGATTTCTATATAAGCAGGTAAGCTCTGCCAGTGTTCTACCTGTATCTTTGTTATGTTGGGCAGCCTTTTTAATCAGAAAGCCTCTGATATATGCTTTCAGGGAGGCCTATACCATTTGAACCTCGGTCTGTCCATTATCATTGATCTTAAGAAACTCCCTCAACTCATTTTCTAGCTCACCAGACACCTTGGGAATTGCAACTAGCCAATTTGGATATTTCCATTTTCCTCTGGGAGCTCTCAAAGGGTTTGAGAATGTGGCGATTACTGGGTCATGATCAGACCATGATATTGTTCCTATCTTAACGCTAGTGATCTCGTCTAGGGAGGTAGCTTCCACAAAGATATAGTCAATTCTAGAAAACATTGTGTGTGATTTGGAGTAGTATGTGAAATCCTGATCAATGGTATGGTTGGAGCGCCAAGTGTCATATAAATTATACTGAGTCATTAATGACCTAAATGCCGCTGCTAAAGAGGATATCGGCCTATCTGACCTAAGTGGCTTCAAACCCTTTCTATCTATTTTTGGATCCCATATTAAGTTAAAATCTCCTCCAAGTATTAATGTGCCCTGTTTAATTTTGAAGATGAGTTTTAAATTTTTTTTCAAAAAAGGGATCTGTTTGGTGTTCGGGGCATATAGATTGGCCAAGGTGTACACATAGTCGTTCAATTTACATATAAGTATCGCATATCTAGCGTTCAGATCTGACTCCTTATATAAAACTTCCACCTTTATATCTGCTTTGATTAGTATGGCCACTCCTCTAGTTTTAGAAGAGTGTGAGGCCTCTACCCTAATCGGGAAATTTTTGATCGAGTATGGTATCTCTCGTGAGCTAGTCCAATGGGTCTCCTGCAAAAAGGCCACATCTGCCTTAAGCTCTCTCAGGCTTTTACTAAGGAGGCTCCGTTTTGTAGGGGAGTTAAGTCCCTGTACATTATGCGTTATTACTTGGAGATGCATGAATGTAGAAAGAAAGAAAGAAAAAAATAAATAAAAAAAAATAAAGGGGGGGGGGGAGGGATTGAGGGGGAGGGAGGTAGGGAAGGAAATAGGGGAAAACTAGTTGTAAAGAGGAGCTAGTGTGCTGGTAATATTATGCGAGTACTAGAGCATTTAAGTAAATTGTCCCTACTCAAGACTAGAAGAGAGGGAGAACTAATTTGTTGTAGATGAAATTTGTCAACTTAAATATTAGCTTTTTGTTTTAAAGGGTCCAGATACAAGGAGTTAAGTATGGAGCAAGGGGGGAATCAGGGAAATGCCAGCGGATAAGCACCGCTTTAATATCAAATATATAAGTCTATATAACAATAGTAATAGAATACTAAGGGTATAAGGTATGAGCATCAGCAATGGTGGTATTATCTATTATGGTCAACTGCAAAAAAGAAGAAGAGGGGGGGCGGGAGACCATAAGAATGGTAATTGACACGGTCAATTAGTTAGTATGTAATATGCTACGGGGTGTGGTACTGAGCTATATAGTGGTAGAACAAAATATATAGTCTATGTCAGAAGGGGAAAGAATAATAAAATGGAAGGAAGAAGGGGTAGTGAAGCCCCAATTCAATGAGGTTGAGAATTAGTTTACTATTTGAGAGAGACATATCTCCTTTAGTGTGGGTTTTACATAAATTAAGGTGTACTATGTGAGAGATTCTAGGGTATGTTGTAGGAAAGAGAAAACTCATATATGAACACTAGAAGGTTTCAACTACCTATTGAGGAAAAATTCTTAAAGAAGTCCCAATGGTATCTACATTTTCAAAGGTATAAGCATTTAAATAAGGCTCCTCACCTACAATCACACCATATCATGCTCGGGTTACATAAATATATATTTAACATGTCTGTTTCAGGTGGGAGTCCATGAGAGAAAATATATATACCAAACATTTCACAAACACATAGCATAATGAGGTATGGACAGAAAACCTGATTAACTGTATTGAGGTATAATGAAGGCAAAAGTACATGTGGCTGTGAGGTGTGTGTGGAGTGGTGTTCACCTGTTTGTTTATTCGAATAAATCTACTGCAATGATTTAATGCTCTGTCTCTCACAAGACTTTTATTTCTACATATGAAATTGGTTAAGAATTGCAGCATTTGGAGGTTGCTGCGAAAGGAAATACAAGTCACATGCTTTCCACAGGTAATGCTGTCCGGTGAAACGGTTTACAACAGTAACTCCGCCATCTTGCATGAGTGAGGCCGGATAACAGTGAGTAACCAAGCTTGTCCATTATTTATTTTTTGAGAAGGTTGACTTCGAATACTATCACTACTTCTGTATACTAAGAGTAATACAAGATCCTATACCTGTAATAAGAAGTGTGAATATACACCTATAACGAGAAATGTGACAAACCTTGTGTTCTGCTTTTACTTGATGCATTTGCTTAAATACCTGAGAATAACCAAAGTGGAGTATCCTGTGTAGTGGTTTCTAGCCCTGACAATATACCGGCTATATCTACACTGTTAGAGAGTGACAGTGTTATATTCAAATACTGATCATAAAATAGCTAATGGCATTGAACTATATCTTTCTGTGGTCTGTTACACAGTGTGCATGAGTTTGTATGTTTATGCAAAAGTACAGTGCAAAGATTGTCACCCCACGGTTCATAATAACAGCAAAAACTATAAGTAGGTGTATAGAGTGTCGGATATAGTGGAACAGAATCTTATCCGTTAGGGGTATATTCAATGCACTATATAACTAAAATAATAGTAGGAGGTATTCAGGGTTAGGATAGCTATAAAATAGTGTATGGAGATAGTCAATTACCCTCGGTAAGTAGCTTCTATCAGTAAGAGCCATACTAGTGTCTATATCTAGTAAACATGGCCAAAAGTATCCATAGATATATCCTCCCATAGCCTTTCATGAGCCTTCATTATACTATTATATACACATTGATTCATTTTAAATATATCACTAAATATTGTGACTAGATTTCTGTATTCAACTTATTGCCTAAAAACATTGCATATACAGTAAGTCACCAACATTATAAACCTTGGTAATAAAACGAAGTTAGTGTTATTTAACCAGAACAATTAGAATAAACCAGTTGGAGTTCAAAACAATAGGTAAAGTACAGGAAATCCAGTGTGTACTTTGTAACAGAATGGTATTAGTTTACCATTTCTGGTATACAATCTCCTAGTATGGATCAAGAGGGAGTGACAGTAATTTTTACATTCTCAATGATCTGAGGGGCAAGCTATAGTTGAGCCTGCCCACCACTTCAAGAAGGTTCCTGGTCAGACAAAGTTCTTCTTTTAAAAGGTGGGGGTGAGCTCTGGGTTTTGGAGCCCACTCCAGGGCTGTAGCTCTGAGCAGAAGAGGGTGAGCTTGAGAAGAGGGGCCTTGGGCGAGATCCTTTTGGGGCCCCGGTTGTGGATCCAGATTAGAGGATAGAGCTGTGGGAGATTTCTGAAGGAGATCCAGTTTCCCTAGTACCTCCATTCCTTGTTTAATGTTGAATATGGTGTAAGTATTGCCATCAAATTGAAAAAAGAGTTTCACAGGAAAACCCCATCTATATTTTATTTTACGTAAACACTGAGTAACTGGGAAAAATGACCTTCTTTTGGCCAGAGTGTGCGTGGAAAGATCAGGGAAGAACTGAACCTCCTTGTATGGCTCAGGTAGTTCTTTGTTGAGGAAAGCTGCTTTCAAATTTTTTTCTTTAAAGTCGTAGTAATGTAGTCGGACAATTACATCCCTCGGTTGTGCCTGGTTAGCATTTCGTGCTCTCAAAGCTCTATGAGCCCTATCAATTCTGTAATCTGAGTCTTGAGGGGAGTTCAACAGAGCGATAAACATATTCACTAGATATTGTGGGAGTTCATTCGCTGCTACACTTTCAGGGATTCCTCTGATGCGTACGTTATTGCGTCTAGATCTATCCTCTAGATCGGCTAATTTACCCTCTAGGTCAGAAATTAGCTCAGCTAACGTTTGAGTGTATGATAGAAGATTTGAATGATCCATAGCAAGATCGTCATGTTTACGCTCTAAGATGTCTGATCTCTCTCCCAGTGTTGCTATATCTCGCTTGAGCTCAGCAACGGATGACTTGAGTTCTTGCTTCATAGAAGTGTGGTGGGTATCCATTTTGGCTGATAGGGAGTTGATAAGTTCTCTAAGAGAGGCTGTTTCGGCGCTGTCTGAGAATCTAGTACCTGAGGGATGTGTTGATATTTCATCTTCTTGTCTCATAGGAGAGTCTCTTGAATCCTCATCAGATAGATCTCTCTCCGTGGTGAATTTGCTATGAAAGTGGTCGGCTACAGTTCTTTTAGGAGCATCTGCCTGTCTATGTTTTTTCCTGTTGGAATGGGACATCATGACAGGTGTCAGTAAATATAATTGTATTAATGTGAGATAATGGACCAGGAAGACTTCTTTATTATGTTTGAATTGGGGCCCCAGACCACCTTCTATTTAATACTTTAGCACATTTTCACTATGTAAAAGTATAGGTGGTAAAATATGTACCTGTATAGAGAAAAAAAAAATAGTGAAGTAGGGTCTGCAGCTATTCCAGTTTACAGTTTACAGTAGAGGTGTACCCAATCGAGTTCAATATTAACAGTAAATACCAATCCAGTAAAAAGCTAGTCCACTTTCAGTGTGAAGGACCTAAAGTGGTCCTCTCTTGGGGGTGTTGTCACTATATGACGATTTTGGAAAAAGGGAAAGGGATATGACCCACCGGCTCAGGTCTGGTGAGAAAGGGGAGGAGAGGACACACCAGGAGTTAAGATAGAAGGATTAATCTCTTTCTTTTCCTTTCCCTTCTTTTTCCCTTTTAATAAAGGTTAAAACCACAATATGACAGAATCAATGTGTATATAGCAAAATAAAACTCTGGAGCCCTGAGGAAACAAAAGAGTAATGTCAATACACAAAATTAGATTACACTCCACCTCAGGTTATGGGCCTGAGGACAATAAGGCTGACGCAGCAGCCTTTATTTTCTAAATTTGTGGCAGAGATGTCTAGTGTCCGCAGTTCATATATATGAGCATATGTTGTGGATGTAGTTGTCAGAAGTTGAAGATGCGGAAAGTATTAGACCACTCAGTTATAGTAGTTGGAGTAAAAAGCTCAGAGTAAAGCAAAGAAGTTATCTGCAGTATGCAGGTATATTTTGCTAAAAGAAAGGTAGGGCTCTTGCAATGAAGGTGTTACAACTCTGAGATTCTTTAATAACCTTTAGCTTCAACGGCAGAGAAATTAAACTTGCAATCAAATCACCCTAAACTTGGACAGCACACATGAATATATAAGAAAAAAAAAAAAAATAGGTTCACTTTATGTCTTGGAAAGGAATCTCCCACAACCTTGCTAATTGCTTGTAGGAAGCCTTTTGACAAAGTCTCCGTTATGTAATATTAAGCTTGGCACTTCTATTTAGTGTTAGAGTATAAACCTTTTAATTTTCCAATTTTGTAATGCAGGCAGAGATAGATAGAGTATAAAAGGTGCTCAATATATTGATCTGACCCTGAGTAGGTATCAGTCTGTGGTCACTGTTGTCTCTGCAGTTATATATTTACAGTCAGCAAAATAAAGGTACTTTGCAGGTTTTCCTAAGACTCAAGTTATTAGTTGCAGGTATTCAGATAAAGGTATTTATTTATATTTATATCAAGGAAGTTCTTAGCACTGAGTAGGCTGTTTTGGTCAGGCAAAACTATTTGGTGCCTATGAAATACTCAATATGTGAGGAACTTGTCTATTGAGCCAATAGAGGGGAATTGTAGTTTATCCCAGTAGTCTTAGTGTCAAGAAATGAGCTGAACTTGGGAGAAATGTGACCTAAAGCGCTACTCCGCTAAAGAGACAGATAATTCAAGGGCCGGTGCAGCCTGTGTATAGCTTGTTAGTGGCACTCAGTTAATTATGGAGTGCCTTATATCTGAGTCACTGGGGTATCAGCAGGGTGTGAGAGGGCAGAATGTGCAGCTGTTTGTAATTGCTTACTTTTACCTCACTCTCCGGTTTGTATGTGGACGTTCAGATCAGCTCCTTACTGTGTGGGGATTAGATGTACTCCAGACGGCCGGGACACAAAATGGCGATTGTTCGCGCCAAATCCCTGATGGCGCAATTCAGCCTGCAAGATCCGCTAAAGGGCCCTTCAGAGCCAGGCAAGGGTCAGACTACGATCGGGCTCAACTTCACTGACACCCGACTCTCAGTTGTGACAGCAGGATCCAAGATGAGGTAAAACTTTGAAGTCGGCTGTGCGATCCGGCCGTCTGAAGCCACACCCGCCTGCTGTGCTGATCCGCTGCTCCGGAGCGGAGCCCCGACCCTCCAGGTAGCAGTGATGGGCACGCTGGGTAGTAGATAATATACACACCGGACCTAGGCAGCTGTTGTGTCTAAGCACTTCTTGCGGTGGTGAAGTGCCTGTGAGTAGCGCACTAAGTGTCTCTTCCTTACAATTCTGTTAGTTCTCAGTTTTTGGTATTCCCCTAATGAGGCTAGACCACTATATAAGGTGATATAAAATAAAACAAAATTTATGTAGTATAGACGTTCTAACTATGTCTAGAATAACTAGCTAGGAGAGAGCTCTTTTAGAAAACGTCTCCCCTGTTTGATGGCTGGCTCCGCCCCCCCTTTAAATATAATTTTAAATATCTTTTTTAACAATTGTCTAACACTTTATGCATTTTTTTAATATTATACTGTGCTTCTTATTTTAATTTAATTTTTATCCTTTGATTAATGTGACCCCGCTTTTAGCCCCTATCCATGCTGTGATTTAGTTATTTAAGTCCATTGGGATGGATAGTGTCTAACCTAAACATCCACTCTGCTTCTCTCTCTTCAGGAGCAGTTTATTTCTGTCTCCACCACGTGCTGGTTTGGGAATATGGTCAATCAGAATCACCCTGACTGTTGCTACAGGGTGTTTAGCTTCCATCCAGCCACGGGCTGTTCCAATTCTCCTTTCTTAATCGCTTGTCTCATTGCCATCCTATGGTTAGCCATGCGTTCCCGGATTGTCCCCTAGGCTTTCCTATATAATGCTTCCTGCATGGGCAAATTAACATGAATACCCCGTGTGTAAAAGTACAGGTGATAGAATGGTTAATATTGTATTTCCTGATATTATGAGAATGGTTGATTTAGAAAAGAAGCATTGAAATCTTATAGGAATGGTTTCAACAGTACCAACCCCGCAGTTAGATTCAAGATGTGTGTATATATAGATCTGTGTAAAAGGACTACTTTGGACTGAAAGAGAGAATACGACAAAAATTATAAAGGAGAGAAATACAATATTCCCTACATACACAGAAAGTCAATCGTGTTCCTCATTATTATTATTATTATGTTCTGCATTAGAGGCAGCTTTAGCTACTGTAAGCTAAGCCACATGTTTCATCCTATTTATTTGTGCTTGGAAGGAGACTGATTTCTTGCCACTTTATAAAACGCAGTACCTGTTCGAGGGCAGCAAAGACAAATACACTTGAAAGCCTATTGTTTACGGAGAGATCTTTGCTTCTTGCATAATTTCCTTCAAGAGAGTAATATTTTAGCACAATATTATTCATTGGTGTGTACAATATTTCTTTCTGGACAATGGTGTGATTTAAAAGGCTAATGAACAGACCTAGCGCTCAACAGTTTGATAAATAGGTGAATGTATTTCTCAAGAGATTTTCTCTCCGGGAACGGAGATAACTGATGGTTTGTACAAAGCAAGGTTACTCTATAGAAATTGCATACCTGGGACACAAATCAGATAACAATTATAAAGACTTCCACTTATACAAATTCATTTAGGGGCATGGATTTTTGTTGTTAAAAAAGAAGGAATATAACAGTGTGTCATGATCGGTTATGGTGAATATATAGAGGATGTTAGAGAAAGACTGACCATAGCAGATCCAGGCAGCATAATGAATTACTGAGTGACTGCCCCTATTGCCTTACTGCTTGCGGATATACTTTAATCCACCCCTTAAAGGGACATGGAACATGAAAAGAATTCTATCAGCCAATCGGAATTAAGTTAGAAAAAAATCCTTTTGGATATTGATAGTTTAGTTTAGACTAGGGTGTTTATTTTATTTTGGGGTTTTACTTTTTATTTTGATAGGGCTATTAGATTAGGTGTAATTAGTTTAAAGATCTTGTAAATTGTTTATTATTCTCTGCAATTTATTGTTTTTTTTGTACTTTAGCTAATTGTATTTAATTTATTTAATTGTATTTAATTTAGGTCATTTATTTAATTATAGTGTAGTGTTAGGTGTTAGTGTAACTTAGGTTAGGTTTTATTTTACAGGTACTTTTGTATTTATTTTAGCAAGGTAGTTAATAAATAGTTAATGACTATTTAGTAACTATTCTACCTAGTTAAAATAAATACAAACTTGCCTGTAAAATAAAAATAAACCCTAAGCTAGCTACAATGTAACTATTAGTTATATTGTAGCTAGCTTAGGGTTTATTTTACAGATATGTATTTAGTTTTAAATAGGAATTATTTAGGTAATAATATTAATTTTTATTTAGATTTCTTGCAATTTTATTAAAGTTAGGGGGTGTTAGGGTTAGACTTAGGTTTAGGGGTTAATACATTTAATATAGTGGCGGCAATTACCTAAATGTAGGTAGGTGGCGGTTCATGTTAGGGTGTTAGGTGTAAACATAACTTTTATTTCCCCCATAGGAATCAATGGGGCTGCGTTACTGAGTTTTACGCTGCTTTTTTGCAGGTGTTAGACTTTTTCTCTGCCGGCTCTCCCCGTTGATTCCTATGGGGAAATCGTGCACAAGCACGTACGACCAGCTCACTGCTGACTTAAGCAGTGCTGGTATTGGAGTGTGGTATGGAGCTCAATTTTGTTCTACGCTCACTTCTTGTCTTTTAATGCCGGGTTTATAAAAACCTGTAATACCAGCGCTCATTAGCACCGCATAGCTCCTAACGCAAAACTCGTAATCTGGCCATTAGTTTCTATAAAAGATTTTAGTTTCTACAACAAAATTGTTGCCCTCATGTTTAAACCAAGGTTTCCATTATCAAATCTCTTATGTGAAGTACAATTAGGGACAGACATAAATTGCAGTGTTAAAGTAGCTAGCAAACAGGATTTAATGTTTGCACAGTTTGTTTAATTTAAAGAAAAATTAAACAATTTTTTTTTCATGATTTAGATGCAATTTTAAAAGACTTTTCAATTTACTTCTATTATCACATTTACTTTGTTCTATTTGTATCCTTTGTTGAAAAGCACTCCTAGGTAGGTTCAGTAGCAGCAATACACTATTAGGAGCTCTCTGGGGATTGGTGGCTACACACATATGCCTCTTGTCATTGTCTCACCAGGTGTGTTCACCTAGGGCCCATTAGAGCATTGCTGCTCTGGCTATAACTATGTTAACCCCTTTGCAATAATAAAACACGCTAACACATTACTGCACTTTTTAACACTTTAATGCTATTTGAGTCTAGGAGGCCTATTTATCAAGCCGTCAACCGCAAATACGCTGGAATTCCGCAGCGTAATTGTGCCAAGCTTGATTCGCCTTATTTATCAAAGCCTACAGACCAGCAAAAGTAGTATTTTGTGATGTAACATATGATCCGCTGTCTCAGTCCGACACAGATCGATGCTTACGTCACTACAAATGTTCCGAATGCAAATTCGGCACTATCTGACTACTTTTAGAAGTTAACAAAAAATCTACAAGGTATGCTTGCCACTATTCCGGCCCAGTGTACCTGGTTTTCAATCTGCCGCCCTGGAGACAGCTGATGCCATTGGAATCAATGGGAGTCTGAAAGCAGCAAAAGCTCATGTTCGCTGCTGCCCGATATCCCATTGATTTCTATGGTATAATAAAAGTAACGTTTACACCTAACACCCTAACATGTGCCCCGGGTCTAAACACCCTTAATCTGCCACCCCCTACACCACCGCCACCTACATTATACTTATTAACCCCTAATCTGCCGCCCTGCCACCGACGCCACCTACATTATACTTATTAACCCCTAATCTGCCGCTCCAGACACCGCCGCCACCTACTAAATAAAGTTATTAACCCCTAAACCTAACAACCCGCTAACTTTATATTAAATATTAACTCATCTCTATCTTATAATTAATTTTTTTTTTCAGTATTTTTTAAAAAAATTTTGAGACATTTGCAATACAGTCATAATGAAAAACATAATTTATCAATATTACATGAGCGGTAACAATAGCCAATAAATTCTGTGTGATGGTGGGACGATCTAAGCATAGACCTAAGTGTACAATATGAGAACTTAAACCTCACAGTTTCCAGCGAAGTGCAATGTCCTTCAACACAACAGGAAAACAACATTGGCCTTCAACAATAACATATAATTATGACAGTGTAGTAGCCATTCAGTAGCAAATAATTAACAAACATTTCAATGGTGACTCACAAGCAGCGTATATAGATCAACAATATAAACAGCTCAGTGAATTATTCTGTGTTCAAAGATCTCTAACTTAGAAGATATCTCTGAATGGAATAAGAAGAGGAAAGGAAAAGAGAGAGGTAAAGTATAGTAGAAAGAGAGAAGAAGGAAGAGAGAAAAAAAAAGGGGGGGGGGGAGACGGGTGGAAGGGAGGGAAGGAAAAGGGAGAGGAGTTACCATGATGAGAGCAGGTGGGTAGTAAATAATTACAGTTCCTTAGGGACCAAAGGGTTTTGGCCATCGGATCTTGAAGCACTAAGGTTCGCTGTCCCAGACAAGAGTTACAAGGGCAGTTGACTCTAAGAAGAACTAACCAGGGCTGTAATCCCAAACCAAAGTATGTTGATCTTCAGAGCTATGAACATGAGAGACATAGGCTTCCATTGATTTGAGATATTTTAAAGTTTCCACAATTTGGTCCCAGCATGGGGAGGCCGGCTGTAGCCACATCCTAGCAATGGATAGCTTGAGTGCGAGGAATAAATAAACACAGAACATTTTCTGTGGGACAGATAATTTGGGAGGCAAAATGTGGAACAAGCCCACACTCGGTGTAGTTGGTATTAAAATACCTTTTGTGTTACAGTATTGAACTGCCTTCCGCCATAGCGGTGCAACTGGGCAGGACCACCAGATATGAGCTGGGGTGCCTAAGGCATCACAACCTCTCCAACACTTTAGGGAGTTGGTGTGCGAGATTTTAAATAGGCGGACCGGCGTCAAATGCCACTGCTAAAGTACTTTGAGAAACAATTCATAGAGGGTGACACAGTGCACCGTTTTTTTAGTTAGTTGAGCCGCTAAATGCCATATCTGCGGATCATGGGTTATGTTTAGGGAAGATTCCCAACATTTTATCGGTAAGGATTTTTAAAAAATTGGAGGGCGTAGAATGTCTTGATAAGAAGACGAGAGCAATTTTTTAAACAAGATTTTGAGATCTCATTTCACCTCCCATTTAGTTTTAGATCGTGGCGGGTCTTTGTCAAAGCCCCAAGATTTAAGAAAGCTCCGTAATCTCCAGAACTCAAAATGAAGGAGGAGTGGCGGGTTGTACTTCTGGAGAAAAGCTTTATACGAAAGTAGATGGGTCCCTTCATATAGGTCGGAAACATTAGTGATACCTAGGTCTAACCAGAGGGGTGGATGGGTGTCTGGTAATGCCAGAAGGAGGCCCTTTATCTTGTGAGATGGGGATGGATGGGGTGCAATTGTGGGTAGATTATGAATTTCATCCCAAAATTTTAAATTAGCAGTTTCATAGGATTGACTAAAACCATTTGCGGCCTAGTGTGCGTAGGGAGCCAAATCAGATCTTCGAGGGAAACCCCCGGTGGAAGTGAGGCCTGTTCCAATTCTGCCCATCTACTAGAAGCCGGGAAGCCCCACTGTGTCACATGCGAAAGACGAACAGCCTCATGATAGTAGAGAATGTTAGGGGCAGTTGCCCCCCCTAGAGATATAGGTTGTTGCAAGGTGCTTGTGGCAATTCTAGGGACTTTATTACGCCAGATAAATTTATTACATTGTTGTTGAAATTTGCGGATGAGGGACTTAGATATCAGAATAGGCAAGGATCTGAAGAGGTAGGTCAACTTGGGTAGGAGACTCATCTTAAATGCGGCTATGCGACCCAACCACGATAAGGAGGGAGCATTCCATACTTCCGTGGCCTTTGCTATTTCAGATAGCAAAGGGGAAAAGTTTAAGGAGAGAATAGGAGGAATACTATGCGACAGGAAATGCCTAGGTGTCTAATGTGTGAGGTGGACCAACAAAATTTATATCTCCTCTTCAACTTAGTCAATGTATCCTCAGAAATATGTATAGCATAAGCCTCTGTTTTGGAGACATTAAACTTATAATAGCTAATTAAAGCAAACTTCTCCAATAGAACAAAGAGATGCGGTAAAGATTCAACTGGGTCTGAGAGCAATATCGTCAGATCATCAGCAAATAAGGCTGTAGTTTGGGTTGTGTGATATATATCCACTCCCTTTATATGGGAAGATGTCCTAATGGCAGCAGCTAGCGGTTCCATCACAAGTGTGAAGATGAGCGGCGACAATGGGCAGCCTTGTCTTGTTCCATTCGTGATCCCGAAGGGATCAGAGCAAAACCCAAGTCCTCTGACCATAGCCGAAGGACTAGAATACAGAGCTGCTATAGATGTAATAAAAGAAGTCGGCAAACCAAACCTTCTCAAGACTGCAAACATATATTCCCAGTTCACCCTGTTGAAGGCCTTTTCTGCGTCCAACGACAGGGTGACACATGGTAAGCCTAGTTTATGAGCTGCAAAGTATATATTTAATAATCTTCTGGTGTTGTCAGGTCCTTGACGACCTTTGACAAAACCCACTTGATCACAATGGATTAGAGATGGCAGTAAGAAATTGAGGCATGTAGCCAAGATTTTTGCATATAACTTAACATCTAAGTTCAGCAATGAGATTGGCCTATAGCTGGAGCATTCTGTGGGGTCTTTCCCTTGCTTAGGTAGCGTAATAATCGCGGGCTGTAAAAATTCAGCCGGGAAAGTGCCGCTTGAGCTTGCCTTGGAAAAGAACCACAACAAAGGAGGAACTAGCTATGCCTGGATTTTTTTATTAAAGACATCTGAAAATCCATCTGGCCCTGGTGATTTAAGGGCTTTAAGGGAAAGGATAGCGGTTTTAATCTTGCCACTAGAAATGGGGGTCTGTAGAGCCTCTACTTGGGATTCACTAGATACAGGGAGATCTAGCTCAGATAGGAAATCGTTGATACTGTCTAGAGTGAGAGGTGGGGTCGCTTTATCCATTGATAGTTTATAAAGGGACATATAATAATTCGCAAAAGCTGTCCCTATCTCGCGCGGATGAGTTACGTATTGACCTCCCATTTTCAGAGAATGTATGCGAGCCGCCGCCGTACGTTGACGTAACCGATTGGCTAAGAGCCTGTCCGCCTTGTTACCTTTATAATAGAAAATCTCTTTAAGTCTAAGAAGCCTACTCGCCGATCTCTCTGTTTCCAATTGGACAATTTTCGTCCTAAGAGCTACTAGTTGTTCATGCAAGCTTGGCGTTGGGTCATTTTTATGTTCAGTAGTGAGTTTGCGGAGAGTTACTGTTAATTGAGCCAGAGATTTACCTCTAGTTTTCTTTTGTGCCGCTGCAATTTTCATAAAAGACCCTCTCACATACGCTTTTAAAGATGCCCATAATGTAAAATTGTCCACTTCTCCGTTGTCATTAATTTGGAGAAACTCAGTAATATCTTTAGTAATACATGCTACTGTATTGGGGTCTGAAAAAACAGATGTTGAAAGCCGCCATGTTGGTATACATTGTAATTCCAAAGGTGATTTAAGAATGATGTGCACAGGGTCATGATCCGACCAAGGGCATTGGGGGATCCACGATCTGGAAATGCAATCCAAGAGTCTTGGATCACAGAAGAAAAAATCTATCCGCGAATAAGAATGGTGGACTGACGAAAAATAGGTATAATCTTGTGAGGTTGCATTAAGAGCCTGCCAAACATCAAACAGATTGAATTGACACATGAGATTTTTGAATTTGTATGATAAGTCCACTACTGCTTTATCATACTTACGGGTTTTATCCAATTTTTTGTCCAAAAAGGGGTCCCAAACAGTATTGAAATCCCCTGCAAGAAGAAGTGAGTCCTGTCGTAAACTATCCAGTTTATGTAGAAACTTACATAATGTCAGTATATGTTGTTTATTGGGCCCATAATAAGAAGCCAGCGTATAAATCACACCATCCAATCTACAGATGAGAATTAGATACCTTCCCTGCAGGTCCGCTTCTAAATGAATGGGTTCATATGCTATATCCTTGTGAATGAGAATAGCAACCCCTCTTGATTTTTGGGAAAAACTCGAGGTCTCCACCACCGGGAACAGCTTAGATTGTAAAGGAACTTTCATACCTCTTAACCAATGGGTCTCTTGTAGAAAAACCAAGTGGGCCCTGCTCTTATATAGAGATCTCAATAATATCTTCTTATAATTAATTTAAACTTACCTTTAGAATTAAATTAAACTATATTAGACTAATAATTAACCTACCCTAACTGTTATACTAAAATTACATTAAATTATATTAAATAAATAATTAATCTAACCTAGCTATTATAATAAAATAACATTAAACTATATTAAATTAATAATGAATCTAACCAAACTTTTATAATAAAATTACATCAAACTACAAATTAAATTAACTATATTATATATTTTGAAACCTAACCCTACACAAATAATTTAAATCTAGACTAAAATATGACTAAGTTACAAAAAAACTAACAACTAAGTTACAAAAAATAACAAACACATAGGCCTAGATTTGGAGTTTGGCGGTAGCCGTGAAAACCAGCGTTAGAGGCTCCTAACGCTGATTTTCGGCTACCGCCGGTATTTGGAGTCACTCAAAAAAGGGTCTAACGCTCACTTTTCAGCCGCGACTTTTCCATACCGCAGATCCCCTTACGTCATTTGCGTATCCTATCTTTTCAATGGGATCTTTCTAACGCCGGTATTTAGAGTTGTGTCTGAAGTGAGCATTAGAATTCTAACGACAAGACTCCAGCCGCAGAAAAAAGTCAGTAGTTAAGAGCTTTCTGGGCTAACGCCGGTTCATAAAGCTCTTAACTACTGTGCTCTAAAGTACACTAACACCCATAAACTACCTATGTACCCCTAAACCGAGGTACCCCCACATCGCCGCCACTCGATCACATTTTTTTAACCCCTAATCTGCCGACCGCCACCTACGTTATACTTATGTACTCCTAATCTGCTGCCCCTAACACCGCCAACCCCTGTATTATATTTATTAACCCCTAACCTGCCCCCCACAACGTCGCCGCCCGCTACCTACAATAATAAACCCCTAATATGCCGACCGCAAAGCGCCGCCACCTACATTATAGCTATGTACCCCTAATCTGCTGCCCCTAACACCGCCGACCCCTATATTATATTTATTAACCCCTAATCTGCCGCCCTCAACGTCGCCTCCACCTGCCTACACTTATTAACCCCTAATCTGCCGACCGGACCGCACCGCTATTATAATAAAGTTATTAACCCCTAATCCGCCTCACTAACCCTATAATAAATAGTATTAACCCCTAATCTGCCCTCCCTAACATCGACGACACCTAACTTCAAACATTAACCCCTAATCTGCCGACCGGAGCTCACCGCTATTCTAATAAATGCATTAACCCCTAAAGCTAAGTCTAACCCTAACACTAACACCCCCCTAAGTTAAATATAATTTAAATCTAACGAAATTAATTAACTCTTATTAAATAAATTATTCCTATTTAAAGCTAAATACTTACCTGTAAAATAAATCCTAATATAGCTACAATATAAATTATAATTATATTATAGCTATTTTAGGATTTATATTTATTTATTTTTATTTTTTTTTTCAAATAGCTTTTATTTGTTTTTTAACAATATATAACAATAAATGGGGACTCGCAGGACCCCTGCAAATTTCAGTGCAAAACATGTAGAAAAGTGTTAAGGAAAAATTACAACTGAGGTATTCAAGTCTCAGAGATGGAGCCAGTACATTTTCCAAACAGCTGTAAAAGAAGGATAAGAGGGTGGGGGGGGGGGGGGGGAAGGGTTCATCTGAGAGGATGGGAGGGAGAGGGGGGGAGGGGCGGGGGGGGGGTATACTACAGGGGGTCGCTAGAGGCACCTGGTGCAAGGAATCTTAATCTCTAACCTGGGGGAGCCATGAGGTGTTATGTATATCTGTCCAGTCCGCCCAAACCATTTCAAAAAGGTCACTTTTATCCAGACTGTAAAATATGTCCTTTTCCATGGCGTGTAAGTAAGCCATTGTTTTGAGGGTATCAGGCCAGTGGGGGGGGGATATTTTTTTCCAGTGCCTGGCGATATTAGTTTTAACCGACGACAGGAGATAAACGCAGAGAATCTGCTGGTGTTTAGGAAGGGCCTGTAAGTTTAGGTGCAGAAGTGCAGTGGCAGGGGTTTTTGGCAGCTGAATCCCTAGAGCAGACAGAGTACGGAAGCAGATATTCCACAGGGGGGTCAACTTAGGGCATTCCCACCATATATGAAGCATATTTCCGTGGGAGCCACATTCTCTCCAGCAATGCGGAGAAGATGTCGAAAACATCTTAGATAACCGAGCAGGGACCAAATACCATTGGGAGATAACTTTATAATAGGTTTCAAACATTGTCACACAATGTAATGATTTTTTAGTTAAGGTGAGGGACCTCTGCCAGGCATCTGCCGGGATTTGAGAGTGAAGAATAGTGTCCCACTTACGTAAATGTGGGGCCAAGTCTGGGGGCACAGTACCGTCCAGCAAGCTATAGTGTCTTGAAAGAGGTTTGTGGAGTCTACGTCCTCCTTTCCAAACAGTCTCCCATGGGGTAAGCTGACGCGGAGCAGAGGGAAAGAAACCCCAGCTAGAGAGGAAACTCTTGATCCTTGTAAACTCAAATAAGAGGTAGGGTGGGATGTCTTCGCCTGGTCTGTCTTTAGACAGCGATAGATATCCGTCCTCGTTAGTCTCTGACCAAAAGTCTGAAACAAGTTTTACGCCCAGTCTAGCCCACGTATTGGGGTGTGTTTCTGTTAGACCTGTAAAGAGGCCTGGAATGGAAGTAATCGGGGAGGGGTGCGGCGCGATTAGTTTACGGTGCCGGATCTTATCCCATACTGCCAGGCATTCCAAAACTACAGAGTTATGTATCTGTAGGGTTCTGAGGCTATGGACCGGAGTCCAGATGAGGTCTTTTAGGTAGATATCGAATGGTAATGAGGCTTGCTCAATGTCTCTCCACCTGTCTTGTGAGTGAAGCACTCCCCACTCGGAGATGTGCGTGAGCATAGCACCCTCGTAGTACTTTACTATGGATGGGGAAGCCAGACCACCAAGCTGGACAGGGAACTGCAAAGTTCCGTGGGCTATTCTAGGTGTTTTATTTTGCCAAATAAATTTTGTGCACTCACTTTGAAACTGCAACAAAAGATGAGTGGGAATTCTGATTGGGAGGCATCTGAAAATATAGGTGAGCCGAGGGAGGAACGACATCTTAAGGGACGCTATGCGGCCCATCCAAGAGATGTTCTTATGATCCCAAACATGTTTTAGCACTCTCAGGTCCGCCAAGAGGGGTAAATAGTTATCCTTAACCATCTGTTTCAAGTCGTTAGAGATTCGGACTCCAAGGTGGGTAATCCCTTTGCTAGACCATTTAAAGTCAAACTGACTTTGGAGGGCTGAAACATATGTTTGGGGGAAGCCCCATAGGTAAATTTCCGTTTTGGGGGTGTTCAGCTTGTAAAAGGAAAGGGAGCCAAAGACCTCAAGAATCTTCAGAAGTCTAGGTATTGTGCGGAGCAGATCTGCAGAGAATACAGTCACATCATCCGCAAACAGGGCGATGTTATGTTTGGAGCCAGAGAGTGTGATTCCTACTATGTCCCTATCAGTACGTATTGTTTCCGCTAGCGGCTCGATTGCCAATGCAAACAGGAGCGGAGAGAGTGGGCAGCCTTGCCTCGTGCCATTAAAAATGGGGAATGAGGACGAGTGGAACCCTACCCCCCTGACCGTTGCCGTGGGGTTAGAGTATAAAGCTTGGATCGCGAGGCGAATGTCAGATGGGAATTTAAAGGCGACAAGAGTTTCCCACAGGTAACTCCATCTAACCCTATCAAAAGCCTTCTCGGCATCCAGAGAGATAACCGAGAAGGGCTTGTTCATTCTTGTCGATTCGCAGGTGATATTGATAAGGCGCCTAGTGTTATCTGGGCCTTCACGATTAAGTACAAATCCCACCTGGTCTGGGTTGACTAGGGTGGGCAGAAGTTTGCATATTCGATTAGCGAGAAGTTTGGAATAAATTTTTATATCAACATTTATAAGCGAGATGGGCCTATAATTGGGACAGAAGGAGGGGTCCCTATTTGGCTTGGGAATCATGATGATTTCAGCCTCCAAGAATTCTCGATTGAAACTACCCTCTTGCCTGGCAGTATTAAAAAATCTAAGAAGAAGCGGGATTAGTTCTTGACTATAAGTTTTGTAGAACTGTGCGGGGAACCCGTCTGGGCCGGGGGCCTTAAGAGGTTTAAGGCGCTGAATGACCTGCTTGATTTCCAGCTGGGTAAATGGGTTGGACAGTGACTCTTGTTGTTCCGTGGTTAAGGACGGCAACTTTAGGGACTCTAGAAATGTTTTAATCTGTTGTGTGGAGGCAGGGGCTTTAATTTCATTGCCCTCAAGGTTGTAGAGTTTAGAATAATAGTCTGAGAAACATTCCCCTATCTGTGAGGGTAGTTTATGAGTTTTGTTGTTGTGAATGATTTGGTGTATGCGGGAAGAGCTATTCCGCTGACGCAATTTGTGTGCTAACAGAGTGTCGGCCCTATTGCCCTTATAATAAAATAATTGCTTAAGTTTTCTAAGGTTCTCTTGGGTGCGCCTCAACTCTAGGTGGTTAATATGTGCACGTACGGCTGAGATCTGGGAGGTCAGTTCTTCAGAGACTTTAGCTCTATTGGAGGATTCAAGTAGCCGAAGCTTGCAGTGGGCTTGGGCTAAGGAGAGTCCAGCAAGTTTCCTAAGGCGAGCTTGCTTACGGATAATATAACCTCTGGAGACCGCCTTGATGGCGCCCCAGAGGGTATCATCAGATGTCTGACCATTGTCATTAAGTCGAATAAGTTCTATAAGATCTCTGCGTAGTTCTTCCCTGAAGGGGATGTCTGCTAGGATGTTATGTGGAAGAGACCACCTACTTTTATGAAGACAGGGGTCACTAGTGTGAAGATCTACAAGCACCGGGTCATGATCTGACCATGAGCAGAGGGGAATACTAGATTGGAGTACTGAGTCCAGGGTCGTTGCCGAGCAGAAAATATGGTCTAACCTAGAATAGGTTTTGTGTACCTGGGAGAAGTGGGTGAAGTCCCTGTCTGTGGTGTGTAATGATCGCCAGATGTCAAAATAACCAAATTCAGACATGATGGATTTAAAGCGTGTGGAGAGGAGAGTTAGTTGGGGGGTGATCTTGGTTGGGGATAACGTCTTGCGGTCTAGTTTAGTGTCCCATATCATGTTGTAATCTCCCGCTATTATAACTCTGCCCTGTTTGTGGTGGTCAATTAATCTCAGGATTTTTCTAAGGCAAGCAGGCTGTTGGGTATTGGGAAGGTATATTGAAACTAGGGTGTGCGTGACGTGATCAAGCTTGCAGATTACTATAGTGTATCTAGCCTGGGGGTCCCTTATTACCTCAATTTCCTCATATGCTACCCTTCTGTGAATCAGGACCGCAGTCCCTCGAGCTTTTTTTGTAAATGAAGAGCATTCTATGGTCGTGTATGAGCGAGAATGAAATCTATGGGGAGCATCTAACAGCCAGTGCATTTCTTGTAGAAACACAATATCGGGGTTATGGTGATTAAGCATGCGAGTGAGTAGGCTCCTTTTGAAGGGAGAGTTTAAGCCCCTGGAATTATGTGTGCATACTCGTAATCGGGACATAGTTCACTTCTAGCCCAGGGGGGTGGGTGGGCAGTGGGGATATCCGGAAGGTTTAGGTTAAAGGCTTGGACAGAGGTATGTAGGGGGAATGGGGGGAGGGGGAGGGTTATTCAGAATGTGAGGTGGAAATGTACTGACAACACAGGTGGAAATAGTCCACCTAGGCGGAACCCTGGTGTGGGTTAACCTATGGGGGGGGAGCTAAGAGCAAATGTGTGAGAGGAGCTGGAAGGTCCAGCCCCACTCCGCTAGCTAAGTAACTAGACAATGGGGAATGAAACAAGGTGCAATAAAATGTAAACCTGTGGGCCCCAAAGAGGGCGTGACAAAAGCATAATTAACTAAAATGAATACAGGAACCTGATAGGAAACATTGGATACAATAAGCTATCTACATGTACATGCCAACACAAAGCAAAATAATCTGGTTTGATATAATTAACGATTGCATAATTTGGATAATGCGGACCCCATTTAAAGACACAACATAATAACAACAAAGGGTGAGAAGATTGGGGTGAGGGCATTTTGTCGAATCGTGCCTGTAAAAATATATAGCATAGTGAGCTCAGAGGGCTGACATGAAACGACAGAATGTGACGAACGATGTGGAACTCGTATTTGCAGTTAATGCAGACTTCACTCAGTAACACGTCTGCGTGTCAGCATAAGATAAAATGAGCAGAGGTGAGGACATTATATCGTGTCATGTCAGTATTATGTAAGACTAGGTGGGCTGAAAGATCTAACATGAAACATCAGGAGGCAATGGACAGTGAAAACACATAAGTCTAACATGAAACAATGGCAAATGGGCATATATGAGTGAGAAGTCACATTTTTCAGACACTATGGCTCCTACTCCGTTACTTGTTAACACATCAATACAAGGCAATGAGAGTGGGGGAAGCATATTATATCCTATCAGACCTGCAAAATATAACAGAAGTTGTCTCATGTTCAGGTGGGTGGAGACTCTAGTTGGATTTCATCAGTAGATTGCTGTGTTCTCATCCTCTTAGGCCTTTGTTCCTTAACCGACCATTCGGGGGCTGTGACTCTCAGCTTAGATTGTACAGCCGGAGGTCCCCGTGAGTCTATTGCCATGAGGCCCCATTGGCCAAGGAGAGAAGTCCCTTGAGAAAGAGAGGTCACGGTGATTGATTTGTTGTCTTTTGTGATTATTAGTTTAGTAGGGTAACCCCATCTGTACTTAATGTTCTCCCTGCGAAGAATCTGTGTGACTGGCTGGAAATATCTCCGGTGTTGGAGAGTGTGTGCGGATAGATCGGGCAGCAGTTGTATGTCTTTAAATCTTTCTGATGTTTGCGGCTTCCGAAAGGCCGCCTGCATGAGTCTGTCCTTAAAGATAAAACTGTGGAAACAGACTATGACATCTCTCGGCTTCTCCTGAGAGACAGTTCTAGGACGTAGGGCTCTATGGGCCCTTTCCATGGTGTCTGTCAGCCCCTCTGTTGGTCCCAGCAGTTCTTTAAACAGATCTTTCAGGAAATTTTGTATCTCTGCCGGTTGGATATCCTCAGGTATTCCTCTAAACCTTATGTTGTTTCTGCGTGCCCTATCCTCCACATCGGCCAGTTTGAACTCCAGCTGGCTGATTTGATCCGCAAGAGATTCTGAGTAGGACAATAAATTTGTATGGTCAGTGGCAAGATCGTCCTGTTTTCTTTCCAGGGAGTCTACTCTGTCACCTATCTCAGAGATGTCTTTACGGAGTTCAGCATGATTGCGTTGGATTTCCTTGGTTATGGAGATAGTTTGGTTTGCAAGCATTTTTTTAAGTGTAGCTTCCGTTATTAGGTGTTGTGATTTCACTTGAGGCGTGAGGTCAGGTTGGGAACCATCTCCCAGAGACTCAGACTCACTCAGACCTTCATTGGAGTCCTCATTCTGGTCTTTGGGGTGTTGCGTGAAATGATCCTGGACTGTTTTTTTCACAGAACCTGGCAGCTTCGAGTGTCTCCTGGCGTTGTGTGGCATTTTCATAGGAGGAGAGATAGCCTCTGGCTGAACCAGTGAGCCCGAATTGGGGATAAATGAGAGGATAATACACATGCACAATAGTGTTACATAACGGAGTAGGGCCAGCCGTCCACCCGTAACCTCTATCTCCCCATAGCGGCGTTTATGGGCCACATACTGCCCCACAAGACTTTGTATGTATCAAAAGATGCCAACTTAGGTGGAGAGAGAGGCCAGGCAGGCGTCTTATTAATATTACCCTTATACTTGTAGAGAGATGCCTCTGAAAATTCTGAAGGGGGGGTAAGCCCCCCGGACTCGGGGAAGGAGGGATACGACCCGGAGGAAGGGGAAAAGGAGAGTGGTAGTGACCAGCCCGCGTAAGCAGGCCGGAAAGGATGAGTCCGAGAGGAGGGGGTCAGTGGTAGAAATTGAAAGCAACACACATATGGGCGACTAAGCCCAGAGTACCTGAAACAGTTATTTCTGCCAGTCAGCGCACAAGGTGAGAAGCGAAATATGCTCTCACTATTATTCAAAGAGTTACATAAGTGCGGCAAACGGGCAGGAGCAACTGGATCCAAACAAGTTAAATATCAAGCGTCCTGTGAAAGGAAAAGAGTAAGTTAAGCAAGGTCACCACACTAAATAGTACACAACAAGACACTCCACTCTGAGCTGGGCTGCAGAGAAACAAAAGCTGACGCAGCAGCACAATAAGACACAATTCAACAGCAGTGGCCTCAGTTCATGAGAACAGCATTAATTAAGAACAAGGTTTGTCACCTAGTAGGTACTGTGCTTTAAGGGACTTGAAAAGAGTCCTGGGGTGTAGCCTTGCAGTTGTAACCTTGGGTCCTAGTTCTGAACCAGTGAGAAGGTTTGGTTTTTATTAATAAGGAGAATTAGATAATCTGCAGAGAACCTGCTTAAGAGGGTGAGAAAGTGTTGTTGTTGTGATGCAGCCGGGTGGACTGAAACATAAATTTTGCTTGCCAGTGAAAGTCCTTCTCCAAAGGAAAAAGAAGAAAATAATAATGCTGAACAGTAGGTCAGAGCTTCACTTTTATTTTAAACGACAGTCTCCAGTGTTTCCCTGTTGCAAAAGGAGGGGATACAAATGTGGTAGAAGCACTCCCCGCAGACTAGTAAGAATATTAAAGTCAGCTATGAGGGGATATTGTGAGATCCTTTATGGGTTTAGACAGGAGATGAGAGGATTCCCCTTACAAGCATGTGTCCCCAAGGTAATGTTCGTTAGGAGGCTGGGTGGGACCTGGCCTGGCTAGTGGCGCACAGTGGCGTGGATCACATTTGAAGGAGAGGTGTTGTGTGGTGTCTTACCAGCTGCTTTCTCTTACCTCTCTGTAGCAGCGACTTTCTGCGAAGGCCCGGACAGATGGGGTTCGTTAGCTGGTGGGCCGCGCTACAGGGATGTTGTGTAGACACAGGCCCCAAGATGGCGGATGTTCGCGCCAAATGATCCCGGCCCGTCTCCGCTAGGCGCACCTCCGTAGGCCGCAAACCTCTCAGTCCCGGGCCGGCCACCGCCGGATCAGTCTCAACCGCCGCACACCACCGGACTTACTCGGTAAGGCCTTCTGTTATGGGTAATTGGTTCACCGGAGGTGTCGGCTGGTCCTCCGTCGCTGACGATCGCAGGTGGTATCACCCCTGTCGCACCGGAGCGGAGCCCCGACCCTCCGTGCAGCAGGGGCAAGCGGTCAGAAAGGTGCTCGTTCCCGGTCTAGGACCATGTAAGTGCGGGAGTGTAGGGCGGCCGGACAGCTCCTCCGGCAGATGTAAGGCTTCTTCCTAGGCGGCAACGTAGAGGGAGCAGGTATTGGCTCAGCCACGCTCAGTGAAAAGCTAAAAAAGCTTTGAATCCCCACAGACAGTCACAGTGATCAATCGGGTGTAAAGTCTGGGATAAAATATTATAATTTTAGCAGTTTGGGCGTTTAAACCTAACTTTAAAACACTTCGTAAGGGAGAGCTCTTTCAAAACACGTCTCTCTAGTTAGGCAGCCAGCTCCGCCCCCCCAATTTATATTTATTTTACAGGTAACTTTGTATTTATTTTAACCAGGTACAATAGCTATTAAATAGTTAATAACTATTTAATAGCTAAAATAGTTAAAATAATTACAAAATTACCTGTAAAATAAATCCTAACCTAAGTTACAATTAAACCTAACACTACACTATCAATAAATTAAATAAAATACCTACAATTACCTACAATTAAACCTAACACTACACTATCAATAAATTAATTAAATACAATTCCTACAAATAACTACAATGAAATAAACTAACTAAAGTACAAAAAATAAAAAAGAACTAAGTTACAAAAAATAAAAAAATATTTACAAACATAAGAAAAATATTACAACAATTTTCAACTAATTACACCTACTCTAAGCCCCCTAATAAAATAACAAAGCCCCCCAAAATAAAAAAATGCCCTACCCTATTCTAAATTACTAAAGTTCAAAGCTCTTTTACCTTACCAGCCCTGAACAGGGCCCTTTGCGGGGCATGCCCCAAGAAGTTCAGCTCTTTTGCCTGTAAAAAAAAACATACAATACCCCCCCCCCAATTACAACCCACCACCCACATACCCCTAATCTAACCCAAACCCCCCTTAAATAAACCTAACACTAAGCCCCTGAAGATCTTCCTACCTTATCTTCACCATACCAGGTTCACCGATCGATCCAGAAGAGCTCCTCAGATGTCCTGATCCAAGTCCAAGCGGGGGGCTGAAGAGGTCCATGATCCGGCTGAAGTCATCATCCAAGCGGGAGCTGAAGAGGTCCATGATCCGGCTGAAGTCTTCATCCAAGCGGGAGCTGAAGAGGTCCATGATCCGGATGAAGTCTTCTATCAACGGCATCTTCAATCTTCTTTCTTCGGGAGCCATCATCTTCCATCCGACGCGGAACATCCTCTTCTCCCGACGCCGACTAGCCGAATGACGGTTCCTTTAAATGACGTCATCCAAGATGGCGTCCCTCGAATTCCGATTGGCTGATAGGATTCTATCAGCCAATAGGAATTAAGGTAGGAATATTCTGATTGGCTGATGGAATCAGCCAATCAGAATCAAGTTCAATCCGATTGGCTGATCCGATCAGCCAATCAGATTGAGCTCGCATTCTATTGGCTGATCGGAACAGCCAATAGAATGCGAGCTCAATCTGATTGGCTGATTGAATCAGCCAATCGGATTGAACTTGATTCTGATTGGCTGATTCCATCAGCCAATCAGAATATTCCTACCTTAATTCTGATTGGCTGATAGAATCCTATCAGCCAATCGGAATTCGAGGGACGCCATCTTGGATGACGTCATTTAAAGGAACCGTCATTCGGCTAGTCTGCGTCGGGAGAAGAGGATGTTCCGCGTCGGATGGAAGATGATGGCTCCCGAAGAAAGAAGATTGAAGATGCCGTTGATAGAAGACTTCATCCGGATCATGGACCTCTTCAGCTCCCGCTTGGATGAAGACTTCAGCCGGATCATGGACCTCTTCAGCCCCCCGCTTTGGCTTGGATCAGGACATCGGAGGAGCTCTTCTGGATCGATCGGTGAACCTGGTATGGTGAAGATAAGGTAGGAAGATCTTCAGGGGCTTAGTGTTAGGTTTATTTAAGGGGGGTTTGGGTTAGATTAGGGGTATGTGGGTGGTGGGTTGTAATTTGGGGGGGTATTGTATGTTTTTTTTCACAGGCAAAAGAGCTGAACTTCTTGGGGCATGCCCCGCAAAGGGCCCTGTTCAGGGCTGGTAAGGTAAAAGAGCTTTGAACTTTAGTAATTTAGAATAGGGTAGGGCATTTTTTTATTTTGGGGGGCTTTGTTATTTTATTAGGGGGCTTAGAGTAGGTGTAATTAGTTTAAAATTGTTGTAATATTTTTCTTATGTTTGTAAATATTTTTTTATTTTTTGTAACTTAGTTCTTTTTTATTTTTTGTACTTTAGTTAGTTTATTTCATTGTAGTTATTTGTAGGAATTGTATTTAATTTATTTATTGATAGTGTAGTGTTAGGTTTAATTGTAACTTAGGTTAGGATTTATTTTACAGGTAAATTTGTAATTATTTTAACTATTTTAGCTATTAAATAGTTCTTAACTATTTAATATCTATTGTACCTGGTTAAAATAAATACAAAGTTACCTGTAAAATAAATATTAATCCTAAAATAGCTACAATATAATTATAATTTATATTGTAGCTATATTAGGATTTATTTTACAGGTAAGTATTTAGCTTTAAATAGGAATAATTTATTTAATAAGAGTTAATTAATTTCGTTAGATTAAAATTATATTTAATTTAGGGGGGTGTTAGTGTTAGGGTTAGACTTAGCTTTAGGGGTTAATACATTTATTAGAATAGCGGTGAGCTCCAGTCGGCAGATTAGGGGTTAATAATTGAAGTTAGGTGTCGGCGATGTTAGGGAAGGCAGATTAGGGGTTAATACTATTTATTATAGGGTTAGTGAGGCGGATTAGGGGTTAATAACTTTATAATAATAGCGGTGCGGTCGGCAGATTAGGGGTTAATAAGTGTAGGCAGGTGGAGGCGAAGTTTTGGGGGGCAGATTAGGGGTTAATAAATATAATAAAGGGGTCGGCGGTGTTAGGGGCAGCAGATTAAGGGTACATAGGGATAATGTAAGTAGCGGCGATTTACGGAGCGGCAGATTAGGGGTTAAAAATAATATACAGGGGTCAGCGATAGCGGGGGCGGCAGAATAGGGGTTAATAAGTGTAAGGTTAGGGGTGTTTAGACTCGGGGT
The DNA here is from genome assembly GCF_027579735.1 of Bombina bombina. Lineage (NCBI taxonomy): Eukaryota > Metazoa > Chordata > Amphibia > Anura > Bombinatoridae > Bombina > Bombina bombina. The sequence continues at coordinate 221,591,005 of NC_069502.1, forward strand.
ACATGTTAGAGTGTTAGGTGCAGACTTAGGAAGTGTTTCCCCATAGGAAACAATGGGGCTGCGTTAGGAGCTGAACGCGGCTTTTTTGCAGGTGTTAGGTTTTTTTTCAGCTCAAACAGCCCCATTGTTTCCTATGGGGGAATTGTGCACGAGCACGTTTTTGAGGCTGGCTGCGTCCGTAAGCAACTCTGGTATCGAGAGTTGCAGTGGCGTTAAATATGCTGTACGCACCTTTTTTGGAGCCTAACACAGCCATTCTGTGGACTCTCAATACCAGAGTTATTTTAAAGGTGTAGCCAGAAAAAAGCCAGCGTTAGTTACGTGGGTCGTTACCGACAAAACTCTAAATCTAGCCGTAAGTTACAAAAAAAAATAAACACGAAGTTAAAAAAAATAAAAAATAAATTATCAAAGATTTAAACTAATTACACCTAATCTAATAGCCATATGAAAATAAAAAAGACCTCCAAAATAAAAAAAACCCTAACCTACAATAAACTACCAATGGCCCTTAAAAGGGCCTTTTGCTGGGCATTGACCCAAAGAAATCAGCTCTTTTACCTGTAAAGTAAAAAAAAAAAATACAAACAACCCCCCCAACAGTAAAACCCACCACCCACACAACCAACCCCTCAAATAAAACCTACCTAAAAAAAACCTAAGCTTCCCATTGCCCTGAAAAGGGCATTTGGATGGGCATTACCCTTAAAAGGGCATTTAGCTCTATTGCACCCAAACCCTAATCTAAAAATAAAACCCACCCAATAAACCCTTTAAAAATCCTAACACTAACCCCAGAAGATCGACTTACAATTTTGAAGATCCGACATCCATCCTCCAAGAAGCCGGCAGAAGTCTTCATCCAAGCAGCTGAAGTCTTTATCCAAGCCCGCAGAAGTCTTCACCCAGACGGCATCTTCTCTCTTCATCCATCCGGCACGGAGCGGCTCCATCTTCAAGACATCCGACGTGGAGCATCCTCTTTCATCGACGTTTTCTTCGGAATGAATGTTCCTTTAAATGACTTCATCCAAGATGGCATCCCTTAGATTCCAATTGGCTGATAGAATTCTGATAGAGTGGCGGTGGGTTCTGGGAGTGGAGGAATAGGGGTTAATAACTTTATTTAGTTGCGGTGGGGTCTGGGAGCGACGGTATAGGGGTAAAATAGTTTAGTATAGTGTGGGTGTTTAGTGACAGTATACAAATAAAGCTGGGAAAAAGCCGAATAGCAGTCAGATCGATGACTGTCAGTTAACAACAGTCCGTTGCTCATCGCCCGTACTTGGTGAGTGGCTTTTTGACAGCTTTTTTATTAACTATGGAGAACGTATTCAGGTCCACGGCAGAGATGTTAGGTGAGCGTATTGGTGCCGTCGAATGCAGCACAGTTGACGGCTTGATAAGTAGGCCTCTAGATATTCATTTACACCTCATCAGACCTCAGCCTCAACCAAACCAGACTTTAAGATTAGGGATAGAGGGTAAACTGCTCAGTAATATGGAACAGTACAAAAGATTCTTGAGATCTACTGGATATTAGCCAAGCGCAAAGGCAGAATTAACTGTATACCTATATAATAACTTGTACCCCACACTGGTGACTTTTAAAAGGAAGATGGAAAATGATGAGGGCTATAGATTTTAAGTTTTGTGCACCTTCGTTCATCTGAAAAAAGAAACTTAAATCATTATCACCATCCTATTGCGCTTATGACTTAGCTCTCAATTGTAATTGCTCAAACGTAACCTTCCCTTGATAAAGCCAATACGGTGAAGTGTACGTCGGATGTTACGGGCTTATGTCACCAGGAGAGTCAAGCTTACTGTTTGAACTGCTTGTAACAGTTTTACTCACGTTGAAAGATGGCTTTTTTTTATTCAAATGTGTAGCCGTCATATGTACTGCTGATCACACGAGTGATGATTTGTCCTTTTTTTATTAATACATTTGTATGTAACTTATTAGGATTCTGTGCTTGTGTGATAAAGGGCTCCTCTTGAATGATGGTTTCTGTGTGTGCCTTTGGGTCTGTGAAGGGAAGGCTACACTTGAGAGAGAAGTCATCAGCTCAATAGGATATGAGTGCGGCTTTTTACATATGTGAATTTACAGTTCATTTTTCTATTTGAGGTTTTTGCTACAAGGGAGAAGAAGATTACCAGAGATGATGTATTCATTTTGGGACTATATCCTTTAGTGCAGGGTTTTTCAAACTACGGGTCGGGACCCATTACTGGGTCGCAACACCATGTTTACTGGGTCATGGCTTGTGTGTCTGTTGTATGAGAGCCTATGTGGTGTGTGTATGTGTTGTATGAGAGTGTGTGGTGTGTATGTGTGTTGTATGAGAGTGTGTGTGGTGTGTGTGTATGTGTGTTGTATTAGAATGTGTGTGGTGTGTGTGTGTTGTATGAGAGTGTGTGATGTGTGTGTGTGTTGTTTGAGAGTGTGTGATGTGCGTGTGTGTTGTATGAGAGTGTGTGGTGTGTGTGTGTTGTATGAGAGTGTGTGTGGTGTGTGTGTGTGTTGTATGAGAATGTGTGTGGTGTGTGTTGCATGAGTGTGTGTGTGGTGTGTGTTGCATGAGTGTGTGTTGTATGAGAATGTGTGTGGTGTGTGTTGCATGAGTGTGTGTGTTGTGTGTGTGTTGTATGAGAGTGTATGTGGGGTGTGTGTTGTATAAGAGTGTGTGGTGTCGGTTGTCTGTGTTGTATGAGAATGTGTGTGATGTGTGTTGCATGAGTGTGTGTTTTATGAAAGTGTGTGGTGTGTGTGTGTTGTATGAGCGTGTGTGTTGTGTGTGTTGTATAAGAGTGTATGGTGTTTTTGATGTATGAGAGTTTGAGTGGTTTGTGTTGTATAAGAGTGTGTGTTGTGTGTGTGTTGTATAAGAGTGTGTGGTGCTTTTGTTGTATGAGAGTGTGTGTTGTATGAAAGTGTGTGGTGTTTTTGTTGTATGAGAGTTTGAGGGGTTTGTGTTGTATGAGAGTGTGTGTTGTGTGTGTGTGTGTGTTGTATAAGAGTGTGTGGTGTTTTTGTTTTATGAGAGTGTGTGTGTGTTGTATGAAAGTGTGTCCAAAAATAATGATATAGCTGCACCACCAACTGTATTAAAACATCATTATTTTATTGTGCCACTTAAAAATAGTCTGTTTTAAGTGGCACAATAAAATAATGATGTTTTAATACAGTTGGTGGTGCAGCTATATCATTATTTTTGGACTGACTTCTTGGGACCTTGGTGCAGGTCCAATAGTTGGCACACCTGCAAACAAGCTGATTTATACCCTTGGTGCTTGTGCAATTTTTTGCTTTCTGTTGTATGAAAGTGTGTGTAGTGTATGAGAGTGAGGGTGTGTTATTACGTTTTACAACTTTTTAAAGTATGACTACAATCAGGAATAAAGTATACACATATTTAGTCACTTTGCCAAAAATTGCAGCTATCAAGTTGTATATTACTTACTAATATTTTCAAACCAAGCATAAAAATAGGGTCACAAAGATTTGTGGTATCATTGCACTGGGTCTTGGGGAAAAAAAGTTTGAAGAACCCTGCTTTAGTGCACTCATTTACATAGTTATTTGTATCACTTTTATTTATTTTGTGTATAAGTTGTATCTTATTTTTATTGCATTATCATCATCATATGCCTAACTGTATAGTGAAGGCGTAGAATTTCCTTGTGCCTTAATAAAATTGTTAACTATTTATGCTGTTTGTATTAAAAAAATGTATTTTTTTAAGAAATGTAAATGAAAATCTTAATGTCACTCTACAATGAAAAATTCTTAATTATTTTTTATGTTTATATCAGGGGACTTTTATAGTGCATAAGACAGACAAGCCCTGTTTTTATTCTGTTTCATATTCCAATCACAGACATAAAACCTAAAGTTAAAACAATATAAAATACTAGTCCTAAAGCCCGTTCACACAGGCCATTTTTTGCAGGGTACAGCGGTCCCACCCCTTGCACTCTCTCCCTCCCCCTCTCTTTTGCTCTCTCTCTCTCCCCCCTCTCTTTTGTGCTTTTTCTCCCCCTCTCTTTTGAGCTCTCTCCCCCTCTCTTTTGTGCTCTCTCTCTCTCTCCCCCCTCCCTTTTGTGCTCTCTCTCTCCCCTCTTTTGCGCTCTCTCTCCCCCCCTCTTTTGCGCTCTCTCTCTCCCCCTCTCTTTTGTGCTCTCTCTCTCACCCCTCTCTTTTGCCCTCTCTCCCCCCGCTCTTTTGCGCTCTCTCTCCCCTTCTCTTTTACGCTCCCCTCTCTTTTGCTCTCTCTCTCTCCCCTTCCCTTTTGCTCTCTCTCTCTCCCCTTCTCTTTTGCTCTCTCTCTCCCCTCTCTTTTACTCTCTCTCCCCCCTCTATTTTGCTCTCTCTTTTTCTCTCTCTCTCCCCTCTCTTTTGCTCTCTCTCCATCCCTCTCTTTTGCTCTCTCTCTCCCCCTCTTTTTTGCTCTCTCTCCCCTCTCCTTTGCTCTCTCTCCCCTCTCTCTCCCCCCTCTCTCTCCCCCCATCTCTCTCCCCCTCTCTCTCCCCTCTCTCTCTCCCTCCTCTCTCTCTCTCTCTCTCTCTCCCTCTCAACTCTCTCTCTCCTCTCTCTCCCCTCTCTCTCTCCCCCCCTCTCTCCCCTTCTCTCTCTCTCCCCGTCTCTCTCTCCCCCTTCTCTCTCTCTCCCCCCTCTCTCTCTCTCCCTCCCCCACTTTCTCTCTCCCTCCCCCTATCTCTCTATCCTCCCCCCTCTCTCTCCCCCCTCTATCTTTCTCCCCCTCTCTCTCTCTCTCCCCCTCTCTCTCTCCCCCCCTCTCTCTCTTTCCCCCCTCTTTTGATCTCTCTCTCCCCTTTCTTTTGCTCTCCCTCCCCCTCTCATTTGCTGTCTCTCTCCCTCTCTTTTGCTCTCTTTATCTCCCCTCTTGATCTCTCTCTCCCCTTTCTTATGTTTTCCCTACCCCCTCTCTCCCCTCTTTTGAGCTGTTTTGAGCTCTCAGTCTGCACCGCCTTTCACGGGCCCGCCCAGCCCTGCCCCTTCATGGGCCCACCCGGCCCTGCCCCCTTCACGGACCTTCACGCTCGGCCACGCCCCCTTCATGGACCTTCACGTTCGGTCATGCCCCAGTCATGTTTGGCCCCTCCCCTGCCCACGCCCACTTCTGCTTGCACCGCAGATCAGGTAAGGACTGTAAAGCCAGGTGTGTTTGTCCTCGTGCTGTCTCTACTGCGCATGACAGCTTCGGACAAACACACTTGTCCTTTTATAGTATAGGATAAGTAACAAGGAGGGCCATTACACAAAGGGGGGCAGGGAGAGGAAAAAAATTAGTGTTGGCCACCTTTGAAGTTTTTGCATTTGTAGAGGTGCTGGGTAGATCTGATTCTTTATAACCGTTTCTTTAATAATTATGTACATTCTGCCAAAGCTTTTTTTGTTGTAAGCCATGTACAGTTATCAGAGATGTATGTAAAATGTGTCGGGGGGGGGGGGGTATCTTACATACAGAAACTAGAGACCACCTTTACCGAAGTTCCGGTGGATCATTGAGATTGAGTTAAACAATAGCACATCGTTTTATGTTTAGCCAGCGCTGTTTTGTTGGTGCTTTAGAAAACTTTGGATATATTACATCCTCTTTCCTGAACCTATGTGAGTCGTGGTCTGATGAGTCTATTAGATATTTTGTTTATTTTGTGTATTTCTTCTGCTCCGGCTGTGTTGTTGCTTCAGTTTGTGGCTTTAGTGAAATATTATTTATAATCACTACAAGACTTAGTGATATGTATGAGATAAAATAATTAGCACATATAGGGAAAGCTGTGGCTGCCACAAGGGAACTGCTGATCTAGAATTAAAACTTTTGAATTCTATTTAGTTGGAGCATTTTTTTCTCACTTTTGTTTCTATTTACAAGTTAATTTATACATATTGGCACTAGATGGTTCCAGCATATGCAGTTTTCACGTCCACAGTGTTGCTCCTGTTTCCATGGCAACCACTATCAATTAATAATAAGCAGCAAGTGCAAAACTGGCTATAGACCATGAAAGATGTATATATTTTTTTATTCATAATTTTATTTTTACTATAAATGTTTGTATAAGAGGAAAGTACAATGCAATCATTTCCTCGGGCCTTATCATTGTTGTTACTTATTACACTTAATTGTATACACAAAGGCTCTACGTGACTAAAGCCAAAATGGTTTACACTTCCACATTGCTATTTTTTATTTTTTCAAGATAGCAGCCACTGATAAAAGTGAAGGGGTGACAGTATTACCCATACACCCTGATAAAGTCCATAGTAACACAACTCATTAGTGAGTTAGGCTCCTAGCGTTATCACCTCTTAAAGGGACAGTTTACTTAAAAATGTTGTAACAAAGGAAAACAAAAGAAGGCACCTCCTAGTGCAGCATAGTTTCATCAGATTTCAGAAGGCTATAGAGAAAGCAATTGTACTCACAATGGAAGCAGCACTATTAATGTGCTTGTTCTCGCCTGTTGAGATAGTTCAGTGTCCCAGCTCACTGACACCGGATGTGGAGTCGATTATCCCTGCTCATCCGAACGTGGAGAATCATTAATATAGCCATGCACCAATAGAAATAAAGTTAAAATCTGTTTATTGTTAAAACTGTAAAACATCAGTAAATATCTAATAAAGAGAGCAGGGTTACAATCCTTGCTTCCTGTAGAGCTGAACCGCCTATTTCCCAGTTCTACATAACCAACACTGTTATATTAACATACCTTTACCTCTATGATTACCTGAATCTAAGTCCCTGCAGACTGCCCCTTATCTCAGTTCTTTATTTGTGTGTTTAGCTTTTTATAATCTTGCATTTTAGCCAATTAGTACTGCATTTTATGAATCCATTATCATTCTCCACAGGAATGAGCTCAATGTTCTATGTATCTATATTGCACACATGAAATAGCACTGTCTGGCTGTAGTGCTAGATTTTAAAATACTGAGATAAGGTGCAGTCTGCAGTTGCAGGCAATCTTAGAGGTTATAAAGTATATTAATATAATAATGTTGGTTATGCAAAGCTGAGGAATGGGTAGTAAATGTGTTATTTATCTTTTTAAACAATGCAAAAGTAGATTGTCCCTTTAAGACTTGCTAATTTTATTCTCCTTTGGTATATTTTGTTAATTATAAGGTTAATATTAAAGGAATAGGAAACAAACTTTTTTTTATCATTATTTAAAATCGTAAAATAACTTTATAATTTGTAATCTACATCTATTAAATATTTTCTTTTGTTTTCGTGTATTTTTCTATTAAAAATAATATTGCTGCCAAACCTACTTTTTTTTACTCATTATGCAATTTCCTATAACAGTCGTCTGCATAGGAAGGACCATCATGGTGCCCCACATGAACAATTTATGCTCTTCATAGACTCACGCATGCACATAGGAGATCCCATCTCAGTTCTACAGCGCTAAGGGGAAGTTGTTGTGCAATTGTGATCTCCGAAAGCCATTGACATTGGCACCTAGGTGTGTGATTATTCCCCTAACATTGTAGGCATAATTCTATTTGTTTGTTTAGTCACTAGAGTGACTTATATTAGTTTAATTTGTTTGTGATACTTAAACCATCTATTTTTTTCAAATTCTACCTTAAAGTTCTTCACATCAATTTGAATGGAACCATTGTGATTTCAGCTCCATTGTCACTTTTTCTCTCCATATTTGTAATTCAGTTATTAGGCTATGAATTCAATTTTAAGTGCAATTTAGCTATCCAGCACATTTTTAGCAAGGTAGGCTGTGAATTACATCTGTCACACCCTGTGGATTGAACAGTGGTTTGCTGGTTGCTGCTACAAGCTGCTTGTTGCAAGTTAGTCTTTGTTTCTTCATTACTCTCTGGCACAACATACCTACATCTGTGGCTTTAACTTCAGACTATTTAAATCAATAATTGTTCTTTAATTCAGATAGAGAATACAATGTTAAACAACTTTATAATGTACTTATATTATCTAAGTTGCTTCATTCTCTAGGTATCCTTTGTTGAAGAACCAGCAATGCACATGGGTGAGCCAATAACATGAGACATATTTGCAGCCATCGATCAGCAGCTCCCGAGCCTACCTTTTTCAACAAAGGATACCAAGAGATCAAATTTAGATCATGGATGTAAAATTTCATGTTCTCTCTGAATCATGAAAAAAATGGGATTCATGTCCCTTTAATGTCTGCTGCCTGTATTTCACAACAAATTTGCTATTTTTGCCACTTCTAATGCCAAGGTGACTTTTGTGATTTCTCTCCTAAAAGGAAAGACATTGACCTCTCCATATCTGAAAAAGGATGACCCTCTTTTTCAGGTTTCTTATCTCTCTGCAGGTGGTTTTTTATTAACCTGACAGGGCATTAGTAGCTGAATGAACACTTCTTAATATTTGCTAGGGTAAAGGAGCTGTAGTACAATATACAATTGAATTTAGCAGCTGAGACAGATTGGAACCCTGGAACACTCTGTGCAGCTTTTTAAAAATGTCTCTCAGACTATATAGAAGATGAGCTAGATCTGCCAGAATCCCCTGAAGATTTATATTGAATTGCGTTTCCATCTCAATATCAGTTTTAGGGAAAAACAACATAAATGGGAGCAGTCTTGCAGGGTATCTCATCCCAATATTCATTTGGCACTTCATTGTTTACCTCCTCCTGAACCTGAGTCTACTATCCAGCCAGTACCAGAAGTACTAATGGAGGTTGGAGATCTCAAGCTGTCTGAAGCTGAAAATTTTAGAAGGTGCTCCCTTGGTCTCTGTCTATATTGAACACTTAGTTTCCAGCGTATCCAGCACCTGGGAGCAATCGGTGTGCAAGCTATAGGGGTTCTGCACAATACCCCAGGTTAAGAAGCAAGAAAGGAAAATAGCCGCACCACCAATGTTCAAAATGGCAAAGAATCTTTATTAAGCCAGACTGTAACTCAACAACAGCGTTCTGGACCCATGTCCTTAGTCATGTATGGTTAAACAACCACTGACATCACCTTTAATACCCACTCCCAAATACCTGAACACAATCCACTTATTAAACACACCTACATCTGGTGGTCATGTGCATAACATGTTAGAAAGTTAATGCCTTCAAGTTCACAGCAAACATATGTCTAAGGAGTACTTTACAAAAGAACATAATATTTAGGCAATATATATATTCACATAGCATATTATCATAAAAATATCGACCAATCTAGTTCTTTATTCACCCCCCTGGAGTCAAAGTACCAAGCTAAAAAATCCAGAATGTCTCTCTTTTTAGAGTAATTTAATATGATCCCCTCCCCTCCTAGGATGTTTAACCTGTTTTAGAAATTGAAATCTCAACTGACAAATTAAGTCCAGCTGATAAAAATGATGAGCTATAGGGGCATCCAATTTCTTAGTTCTAATGTTGCTTTTATGTTGGGTAGTACATTTATATACTGTACAGATGGCCTCACCTACATACCCCAACCCACAAGGACATTTAATTAAATAAATAGCAAAGTCAGTATTACTGGTGTGATAACCCCTAATATCATATTGCTTACCCATATTTGGGTGGGTAAATGTTGAACCCCTAATACAACTATTGCAGTTCAAACAGTTGAGACAGGGGAAGCATCCCAGATTCTTTCTCCCAATAAAGCCTTGAGTGAGACACTTAGATGGACCAATATCTGCCCTTACCAGAGTATCTCTCTAATATGTAGAATTTGTAGAATTCTCTGATTTTTTTTTACTACAGGGGGAATGCTGGCTCACTTGGTATTATCAAGTGTACAACACAATTTTATTTAAAGTGATGTTTTAGGGTGTTCACCCCTTCATCAGACCCCCCGAAATGTCACTTTTAATAAAATTGTGTTGTACACTTGATAAGACCAGAGAGTGCTTTGTCCACCAGCTCTATCAACTTTTCTTAGCACTCTGTGATATGTATATATATATATATATATATATATATATATATATATATATATATATATATATATCCTAGGCTGGTTATTTCAAGTCGCACAGTTTTTATTATACATCATATTCTCAAATAGATAACACTCTGAATATGCAAAAAAAATTCCTCTTCTTTACCTTACAACAAGGGAATATTACCTCCAAGTATGAGCTGAACATGTGAAATAGTCAATGCTGGTATGGGGTGAGTTTAGAGGTGAATAAACCTAACATATTGGTTCTGGTTTATTTTACTATGGTAGAAAGATTTTGACAAATAGTGGTTGAATAAAAAATTTAAAAAAGTAAAAGAAAATGCCTTTTGCTTTATATTTACTGATCGTTTGGTTATAAAATAATGGTAATGACTGACATTAGGACATCAGAGTTAAATCACATTCACTTCGATTACAAGTTTGCATTCGTGTTTTAACGCTGAAAAATGGTAATTTCAGCGTTAAAATAGCACCGCAGCCATTACAAGTCTTGACAGTATAGCTGTACTGCAAGCCTTTTAGCCTGTAACGCCTGTCAGCCCCGCACTCGTAAAAATGGTGTTTTTTCATGGGACTTCAATAGTGCAGCCATTACGAGTTTTGGGTTCTGGCTGAAAAGCTTGCGTTACAGCCTATAATGACAAGATCCATACCGCCTTCTGAGATCAGTAGTTATAAGTTTTACACAACAAAATTGTTATATAAAACACCCATAAACTACCTATAAACCCCTAAAACAAGGCCCTCCCACATCGCAAATACTATATTAAAGTTACTAACCCCTAATCTGCCGCTCCCAACATCACCGCCACTAATAAAATGTATTAACCCCTATTCCGCCGCTCCCCGACATCGTCACCACTATAATAAAGTTATTAACCCCTAAAACGCCACCCTCTCGCATCGCAAACACTATTTAAATATAATTAACCCCTAATCTGCCATCCGCCCACATTGCCCCCACTATACTAAAGTTATTAAGCCCTACACCGCCACCACTATAATAAACCTATTAACCCCTAAACCGCAAGTCCCCCACATTGTAATAAACTAATTTAAACTAGTGACCCCTAAACCTAATGCCCCCCCTAACTTTATATTAAAATTACAATTTGCCTATCTTAAATTAAATTAAAACTTACCTGTCAAATTAAAAAAACTAAGTTTAAACTAGCAATTAAACTAATATAACTACTAAACTAACATTAAACTAACTCCCAATTAAATAAACTATATTACACATTTAAAAAAATCCTAACACTACTATACAAATTACAAACTATCTAATTACAAAAAATAAAAAATACTAAATAACAAAATATAACAAACACTAAATTACGAAAAATAAATGAAATGATCAAAAATAAAAAAAATACACCTAATCTAATAGCCCTATAAAAATAAAAAAGCCCACCCAAAATAAAAAAAACCTAGCCTACAATAAACTACCAATAGCCCTTAAAAGGGCATTTGTATGGGCATTGCCCTTAAACAGGCATTTAGCTCTTTTGCATTGCCCTGAAAAGGGCATTTAGCTCTTTTACGAAAAGCCCAAACCCTAAACTAAAAAAAACCCCACCCAAATAAGTTAAAAAAGTTGCTGAAGTCCCACTTGAAGGATCTTCATCCGGGCAGCTCCATCTTCATCCAGGCCGCTCCATCTTCATCCCGGCGGCGTCTTTTATCTTCATCCCAGCGGCACGGAGTGGGTCCATCCTTAAGATATCCGGAGCAGAGCATCCTCTTCATACGGTCTCCGCCGTATACTGAATCTTCAATGCAATGTACGTGATTCAAAATGTTGTCCCTTGAATTCCTATTGGCTGATTTGATTTTGGAAATTCAAATCAGCCAATAGGAAGAGAGCTACTGAAATCCTATTGGCTGTTCAAATCAGCCAATAGGATGAGAGCTACTGAAATTCTATTGGCTATTCAAATCAGCCAACAGAATTTCAGTAGCTCGCCGCCTGGATGAAGAAAGAGCTCCTTCAAGCAGGACTTTAGCAACTTTAAGTGGATCTTCGGGGTTAGTGTTAGGATTTTTTAAACTTTTTTGGGTGGGGGTTTTTTTTAGTTTAGGGTTTGGGCTTTTCGTAAAAGAGCTAAATGCCCTTTTCAGGGAAATGCAAAAGAGCTGAATTCCCTTTTAAGGGCAATGCCCATACAAATGCCCTTTTCAGGGCAATGGGTATATTAGTTTTTTTTAGATATTTTGTTTTATTTTGTGGGTTTGGGGGGGTGGGGGTTTGTAATGTTAGTGGGTCTTTGTAAAATATTTTTCAGGTAAAAGAGCTGATTACTTTAGGGCAATGCCCTACAAAGGCCCTTTTAAGGGTTATTGGTAGTTTATTATAGATTAGGTTTTTTATTTTGGGGTGTTTTTTTTTTAAATGGGTATTAGAATAGGAATAATTGTTATTATTTTTGATCATTCGTTTGTCATTTTGTGTAATGTTTTCTTTTCGTTTTGGTGTTGATTTTTCTTTTAAGAATAGATATTGTTTATTTTTAATAGGCAGCAAAAGAGCTGAATGCCATTTTAAGGGCAATGCACATACAAATGCTCTTTTCAGGGCAATGGGTAGGTAGGTTTAACTTTATTTCTATTTTGTGAGTTTGGGGGGTGGGGGTTTGTATACTGTTACAGGATGGGTTTTCTTTTTTATCAAAAGAGCTGTTAACTTTAGGGCAATGCCCTACAAAAGACCCTTTTAAGGGCCCTTGGTAGTTTATTATAGATTATGGTTTTTTATTTTGGGGTGTTTTTTTTAAAGGGTATTAGAATAGGAATAATTGTTTATTGTTTTGGATAATTTTGTTTGTTATTCTTTGCAATGGTAGTTTTTTTTTATTTCTTGTAATTTTAGTGTATTTTATTTTTTGTAATGTTAGGTTTTAAGGTAGGCAGCTTAGGTTTTATTTCAAAGGTAAGTTTGTATTTATTTTAACTAGGTAATTAGTAAATAGTTAACTATTTACTAACTAGTCTACCTAGTCAAAATAAATACAAACTTACCTGTGAAATAAAAATAAAACCTAAGCTAGCTACAATATAACTTTTAGTTATATTGTAGCTAGCTTAGGTTTTATTTCACAGGTAAGTTTGTATTTAGTTTTAAATAGGTATTATTTAGTTTATATTTTATTTACCAAAAATAAAAAAAGAATTCATTTTGGAATGTATTATGTACATTTTACAACACAATTATTTCATTTACCAAGATTGTTATTATTTACAGACTAAGGGTACGGCCATGGGTACCATTTTACAACACAATTATTTCATTTACCAAGATTGTTATTATTTACAGACTAAGGGTACGGCCATGGGTACCAGGTTCGCCCCTAGTTTCGCGAACCTCTTCATGGGGTTGTTTGAGGAGAGGCATATCCATATCTTTATAGAGAAAAGCTATCCTCCTTTCATCTTAGATCAAGCACTAACGAGAACAATGCTTTTGGATAGAAACCAAATACTTCAGGAGAAAAAAGAAAAAACAGTTTCCAATACCAAAACATCAGACTATAAGGGGAACATTATGTTCATTAGACAATACAGCAACAGGTTTCAGAAAATACAACAAATAATCAATAAACATTGGCACATCATACAAAGGGATCCCATACTCAAGAACATTGTTAAAGATAAACCCAGAATAGTTTACAGAAGAGCACCTACCTTGAGAAATTAATTAGTTCCGAGTAAAATAGTGAAACACGTCCAACCTTACCATAAAGAAAAAAACAAACACACCAAAGGCATCTTTGGCCTTCAGTGAGTATACAAATGTGGAAAAACACAATGCAATTCTTGAAAATATATTAAATCTGGCACAAAGACTTTCAGATCATACACGACTGGGAATTCTTTTCCAATTGAGGGTTTATTTAATTGTGATTCCATTTTTGCGATATACTTAATAGAATGCATTTGCGGTCTACAATATGTAGGCCACACCTCCAGGAAAGTGAAGACCCGTTGGGGTGAACACCATCGCAATTGTAAGAATTTCAAAAAAACTAAGATCAGGCATAGTATACCCAATCATTGTCTATGGAAACATCAGGGCAATCAACATATCTTCAAATACCACCCTATTGACTTTATACCTAAATCCTCTGACAATAACAGGTTAAATAAATTAAGACAACGTGAGACGTTTTGGATTTTTTAATTGAATACTTTGTATCCAGCTGGTTTAAATGCCAATTTGGATTTAGCGGCTTTCAACTGATAAATACAGTTACCTTACAGATTATCTAATACACAGACATTTTTGACAGACAGTACAGATCTATTCTATCAGTTTTATTTATCACTCTAAATATCAATCTTTCTAACTGTTAAAATTAATTTACATTTGTAGCCATTATACACAACAAGTGGGTTTTGATCAAAAGATTCCCCTCTTCAAAGACTCATTTTTTATAGATAATGCAGATACACTGCATAACATCACACATTCTTGATAGACTAACAATAAATACGGTGATTCAGATAACATTTCCACATGCTTATAGATCAACAATAGATATGATGACATCACAGACACATTGCACAAACATTTACACTGCACCAACAACACATATTCATTCCAAACATACATATATTCAAATATGGTGTTTTCTCTGATAGACCAACAATGAATATGGCGATTTAGATAAATTCTTGCATATGTATATAGACCAGCAGGAAACACGATGACCCAGATAACACTTGGATATGCACACATTGGTATCCAGTGTTCACCATAATTAAGCATGCACTGGCCATCAATAACATTCATACATAGATTACACCACAACACATCCACTTGACACCTTTTTATAAGAATACACACATATCTTTCACTATATTGATCTTTATCATTTTCCAGCACCAACCGTAAACACAAACGGAATACTCACACATTAGATCTCACATATTACATAAACATGAGAAACATACCGAATCAGAGATGAAAATATCAGTTATACTGACTACCTGTTTTGATACATGTCACATTAGACACATATTGCTTCAGCGCTCCCAGACACTCTAGACAAGAGAATCATAATGGTACATTCAACGATAATTTTCATGATGTCACAAAATACTAAAGCGCAGAGACAGGATGTGTACACATTCCCATCAGCATTTCATTTTTATAGGAATTACAGAGTAGGACACATAAAAGTTTGGACAGTTATCAAGTTTCACATTAGGTCAGGTGTCAGGTTCATATACATACATACTTTTTTATATCTTATATTAAGTGCCGGTTCACACACATTCGGCTAGATTTAGAGTTTTGTTGGTAAAGACCCGCGTAGCTAACGCTGCTTTTTTTCCAGCGCACCCTTAAGACAATGCTGGTATTTAGAGTTCTCTGAAGGGCTGCGTTAGGCTCCAAAAAGTGAGCGTTGAGCCGACTTTACCGCCACTTCAACCCTCAATTCCAGCGTTGCTTACGGTAGCAGCTAGCTGGAAAAACGTGCTCATGCACAATTCCCCCATAGGAAACAATGGGGCAGTTTTGGCTGAAAAAAACCTAACACCTGCAAAAATGCAACGTTAAGCTCCTAATGCAGCCCCATTGTTTCCTATGGGGAAACACTCTCTAAGTCTGCACCTAACACCCTAACATGAACCCCGAGTCTAAACACCCCTAACCTTACACTTATTAACCCCTAATCTGCTGCCCCCGCTATCGCTGACACCTGCATTACAATATTAACCCCTAATCTGCCGCTCCGGACACCGCCGCCACCTACATTATACCTATGAATACCTAATCTGCTGCCCCTAACATCGCCGACACCTACATTATATTTATTAACCCCTAATCTGCCACACCAAACGTCGCCGCTACCTTACCTACACTTATTAACCCCTAATCTGACCTCACCACCACTATAATAAATTTATTAACCCCTAAACCGCCACACTCCTGTCTCACAAACACTATAATAAATAGTATTAACCCATAATCTGCCCTCCCTAACATCGCCACCACCTAACTTCAAGTATTAACCCCTAATCTACCGACCGGACCTCGCCGCTACTCTAATAAATGTATTTACCCCTAAAGCTAAGTCTAACCCTAACACAGTTTATTTAATTGTAGGTAATTGTAGGTAATTTATTTAATTAATTTATTTATAGTGTAGTGTTAGGTTTAATTGTAACTTAGGTTAGGATTTATTTTACAGGTAATTTTGTAATTATTTTAACTAGGTAGCTATTAAATAGTAAACAACTATTTAATAGCTATTGTACCTAGTTAAAATAAATACAAAGTTGCCTGTAAAATAAATATAAATCCTAAAATAGCTACAATATAATTATTCGTTATATTGTAGCTATATTAGGGTTTATTTTACAGGTAAGTATTTAGTTTTAAATAGGAATACTTTAGTTAATAAGAGTTAATTTATTTCGTTAGATTAAAATTATATTTAATTTAGGGGGGGTGTTAGGGTTAGACTTAGCTTTAGGGGTTAATACATTTATTAGAGTAGCAGCGAGGTCCGGTCGGCAGATTAGGGGTTAATACTTGAAGTTAGGTGGCGGCGATGTTAGGGAGGGCATAATAGGGGTTAATACTATTTATTATAGGGTTTGCGAGGTGGGAGTGCAGCAGTTTAGGGGTTAATACATTTATTAGAGTAGCGGCGAGGTCCGGTCGGCAGATTAGGGGTTAATAAGTGTAGGTAGGTAGCGGCGACGTTGGGGGTGGGGGCAGATTAGGGGTTAATAAATATTATTAAATAAAATAAGTGTGGGGAGTAGGCTGTTTTAATTTAATTTAAAAAGACTGAGTCAAAAATTTAGACACAGCAGAACCTGTTTAAAGGTTTGAAAATGCAGACCCTTAAAATGTATATTGAATAAACTTGAAAAAAGAAGAGATTTGTAGTGACTTAATAAGTAACTACACAAGAGACAGGGATATCAGCATTTTCTTTTTAATTAGGTTATAATAACCTTAGCAATCATCCCTATTTGGGAAAAGAAAAAGCAAACAGTGCAATAAAGTTCATGCAAGCCTATACCAGTTAGAGACCCCTAATCTGCTGACCGCACACCGCCGCCACCTACATTATCCCTATGAACCCCTAATCTGCTGCCCCTAACATCGCCGACACCTACATAATATTTATTAAATAAACTTTAAAAAAGAAGAGATTTGTAGTGACCTAATAAGTAACTACACAAGAGACAGGGATATCAGCATTTTCTTTTTTTATTAGGTTATAATAACCTTAGCAATCATCCCTATTCGGTAAAAAAAGACCTCGGTTTATGGGTACATAGGTAGTTTATGGGTGTTAGTGTACTTTAGAGCACAGTAGTTAAGAGCTTTATAAACCGGCGTTAGCCCAGAAAGCTCTCAACTACTGACTTTTTTCTGCGGCTGGAGTCTTGTCGGTAGAGGGTGTACCGCTCACTTCAGCCAAGACTCTAAATACCAGTGTTAGGAAGATCCCATTGAAAAGATAGGATACGCAATTGGCGTAAGGGGATCTGCGGTATGGAAAAGTCGTGGCTTGGAAGTGAGCATTAGACCCTTTCCTGCCTGACTCTAAATACCAGCGGGCGGCCAAAAGCAGCGTTAGGACCCCTTAACGCTGCTTTGACGGCTAACGCAGAACTCTAAATCTAGGCGATACACTTGTAATTCTTTGCTTTTTATATTTCAATGCAGAAAGAGCACACAGATTTTTCAGGCCCGATTGACAGCATACAGGTGCTATCGATTTATAGTCTCATCAAGTTCTGATACAAGTAATGTTACTATTGGTCCTTTGTATTTATGACAACTTCCGTTTTTTAATTTACATATGTATTTAATGTTGTTAAATCCGATTGTTTTTATTCAAATTTTATTTGCCTGAGGAAACGACCAGCTTACGGTCGAGAAACGCGTAGTAGGGTTGGAATAAAAGCTTGTTACTTTTAACTTTATCAGGAGTTGTCATTGCTTTTTAACTGCACATTAAGCTTATTGCCATCATCAAACCATCGTTTAGGAACAAGAGTTCCCAAAGCACAGTTGAGAGCACTCTGGTGCTTAAGACACAGCGGATCAACTAACCGGAACAAGGGTTCCTAAAGCACAGCCGAGAGCACTCCGGTGCTAAAGACACAGAGTATCAACGAGCCGCTTCAGTGTGCTAACCACTGTAAGAGTTAGCCTGCCTGCTGGCACCGGTCACTAGTACGGTGCATCTCCATCCAGTAAGCCTTTCTTATTTGCACCCTTTGGTCTTATAAAGGCTGATTTACACTATGAGGCACCCTCTTCTTTTTGTTTGATTATCTAGATTTCTCATACACCTGGAACCAGAGGAGCAGCCTAATCGCCACATCTTGCCAAGACGGTTTCATTATCGTCGACCAGTGGCCAGTTTTTGGTGATTTCTCCCGTATGGGAGTCAAACATTTTACATAACATTTATTGAACATTGACTGTTTATGCATATACCCTCTCAACAGTATTTTTTAGGGCGCCCCCACCAAGTTTCCATTTGGGGAATTTGTTCAGCTATAGTTTATAATTGTAACTTTAATTTAGAACTATTTTATTATATTAAAGTTAGGGGGTGTTAGGGTTACGTTAGGGTTAGGGTTACATTAGGGTTAGGGGTTAATATAGTTTAATTTAGGTTGTTGCAATGTGGGGGGCTGGTGGTTTAGGGGTTAATAACTTTATTTAGTGGTAGTGATGTGGGAGGCCAGAGGTTTAGCGGTTAATAGCTATATTTAGTTGCGGCGATGTCGGGGAGCAATGGAATAGGGATTAATAGATTATTATAGTGTGGGGGATGTTGGGGTGCAGGGGAATAGGGTTAATAACTTTAGTATAGTGGCACGATATCGGGAGCGGCAGATTAGGGTTTAATAGATTTATTTAGTTGATGGCGATGTCGGGGCCAGCAGATTAGGGGTGTATAGACGTGGAGTTTATGTAAGGGTGTTAGGTTTAAACGTTACTTTTTTCCCATTGACATAAATGGAGCTGCGTTACAGAGGTTTTGATTCTGTGATCGCAGATGTTAGGTTTTTTTCTGACCCGCTCTCCCCATTGATGTCATCAATGGGGAAAGCATGCACAAGCACATCAAAACAGCGCTTGTATTGTTGCAGTATGGAACTCAACGCAACCATATCGCACACACAAACGGCTGTTTCAAAACTTGTAATGGCTGCACTATAGGGGTGAAAAAACTAAACTTTGTTGGGTTCGTTAAATTCCCTATAGCGCTCATAACTCGTAATCTACCTGATTGATTTTAAATAAGCATATCAATTTCTACAAACATCTAAATCATTCTGCAATTATTATAATTTTTTTTTTTTTTTACAAGTGCCCTTTTTCCCATTAAAGCATATTCTTTAGCCTTTTAAGAACTGTGAGGGACATTAAATTGTTAAGTTTGAGTAAGAAAAAAATGATCTGGCCATAAAAATGTCTGTAATAAGAGTTCTTGTTTTGTTAAGTATTCAAAAACATAATGGATGTAAGATGACAGCTTTTCTCCTTTCCATTAACATATAGTTAATGTGTCCTTTTTAAGGATTATGGACTTAAAAGAACATGTTACAGAAACGTAAGCATTCGTTAAAAAGGTTAATTAGGTGTAGTTAGTTTTCTAAATTCTACTGAGTTTCTATAATGTAATGGACACCACCATATTAAAAAATTTCCCTTATATTTTCTTCTTGTTGAGGACAGTTAGGATAGATATGAAACAGGCAATATAAGAGAATGTCCAAACAAGTCTGTGTGGAACATAGAATTATCCAAAATAGCTTTTTTTTCACACAAACAGAGGTAAATAGAAAATTACTTCAAACATGAAGGCATATGTGACTTTATTGAAACTAAAGTGCTTTCTAGAAATCTTTATAATTATATTTTCAATATTTAAACAACTAATATATATTGTACAAACTACATCTGCATATTCTAAGGGCAATATCTTCTTCGAAGACATCATTATGTCTAGTATGTTTAACATCCCTTTAAGCACATTCACTATAATGCCTATGACAGACAATATGTTCTCTATGTCTCCATAACTACTTCATGAGCTCATAAACTAAATGCAATGTACTTGGAGGTAAGAGAGCAAATATAGAGAATGATGCCTGTAATCGTTGCAGTGTTCCTACAGGAATGTGTTGAGATTCCTTCAATTTTTTAATATTTCACAAGACTTTTTTTTCCCCATTATTCTAAATTGTATACTAAACTCCCCAGTGCTTATGAACATTTACTTTCTGAATTTTAGAACTCAATTACAGTCCCTCAAATAAATAAAGAACAGCTGGAGAAACTCAATGCTAAGATTACTACTGAGGAAATAATTAACACCATTCAGTCCCTCTCACTGGGAAAAGCCTCAGGTCACCATGGACTTCCTATAGAATTTTATAGATTATTTAAAATCCAAATTACACCAACTCTCACCAATTTCTTCTCGGCTTATTTCCATAGGGACAATACTTCCAATCCCTGCTTTTCAGCAGCTCACATTACTCTTATTCCGAAAGTTGGAAAAGGTAATTTGCTTCCAGAGTCATACCGCCCGATTTCCTTACTGAACTCGGACTATAAAAAACTAACACAACTTTTAGCAGAGCGCATAAAATTTATTCTACCAGACTTGATCCATGAATATCAAACTGGCTTTATGTTTGCTCATTCCTCGGTTGTGAACGTCAGGAGAGTATTACAGGAAATTGAATACTTTTGGATGTAGGGACATTCTGGTGATTAGTCTGATGTACCGGAGGCCTTCCTGCTGTCTTTGGACGCAGAAAAGACTTTAAATAGGGGGTAGAATGGCAGCATTTGTTTACCACTATGCAAATAAAAATTTTGGGCCCTTTTCTTACTTTTCTTACCAAACTGTACTCTTCACCTATTGCAAACATTCTTATTAATAATACCTTTTCCCCCAAGGTAGCACTTTAAAGAGGTATGAGGCAGGGTTGTCCTTTATTGCCTCTGTAATTTAACATTG
Source organism: Bombina bombina (assembly GCF_027579735.1). NCBI lineage: Eukaryota > Metazoa > Chordata > Amphibia > Anura > Bombinatoridae > Bombina > Bombina bombina. The sequence goes on from NC_069502.1 coordinate 221,611,981, forward strand.
CACTTGAACCTCCTAACTATCAAACTTAGACAAGAGTTCCCAGGCATCAATGTTGAGGGTGTCACTCAACATCTCACTCTTTATGCGGAAGATATGTTGATGTTTGTACAAGATCCAAAGACCTCAGCTACTTTATCATCTACTCATGCTGCAATTTATATTAATAAAAGCTGCCTTCTTAAATCTGTTGCACATTATTTTATCTGGAAAGGCGATAAGATAAAAATTGCTGCCAACAATTTGGGCCTCAATTATGCTAACGGCGGATAGGGATTATCTGATTTTAAATTATTTAACTCAGCTGCTTTGATACGGCTAGTTGTTGACTGACAATTGGGTACCAAACATTTCTACAGACCTGACTTAGAATTAGCCATACTGGATAATCTATCACTATCTTACTTACCCAATATGTCCATCTCAAATGGTCTTAAACAACTTCGTGCCAACCTATTATATAAGGATCCCCTTATGGCATGGTGGAAGGCACATAGATTTTATGGGAAAAGCCACTAACTTTCATACTTCATTGAGCTACGACCCCCTATTAGGGGGAACCCTAGTTTTCCTGCAGGGGATGACACCTTGTCCTTTGTACTTTGGGAAAATAAGGGAATAAATAACATATGAGCTTTTTTGGATCACTCAGTACATGCACCTAAATGTGACTATGGTCAGATTATTCAGAGTTCTAGACAGGATCTCAATTTCAATTATCCTAGGCGTTATTCAAAATGGGTAGATTTTCTCTATCCAAAATTTACCAAACTCTTTTAAACAAGCAGCTACATGGAATGCGAGTGTCAGTCTTAGAGGATTGGGAGAAACTTGGAGTAGGGGATAACACATGACCCATGATCTGTGATAGTTTAGAAAAAGTGAGAGAAGCCACACTTTAGGCATTATTAAGAGGAGCAGATTAGGATTCTACACAGAGCATATCTGACTCCACGGGGTATAGCTAAATGGGTACCTGGGTATAATAATACTTGCTCTAAATGTTTATTTGAAGACCCAAATATTTTACTCTACTTTTGGAGCTGTCCTCTAGTAAGCAAACATTGGGAAAAAATACTGGATTCACAAAAATTGAAGGTACTACTCACAGTCACCCCTATTTACATTTTATTTCTTCAATGGGATTTACAAAATAAACAAGGGGATTTACCCCTCACAACATAGTTTTAATGGCCAGGAAATGTATATTAAAATTTTGGACTAAGCTATCTGCCCCTTCTTTCTCTAAGTTTAGAAACCTACTTAAAGAACAAATGTTTATTGAACAAATGGATACGAGACTGGATGTACAGACTAGATTACCACTATATTTTTGAAAAGCATTATCTGATTTTTACATTTGAATTAGAAATACAAAGGTCTTTATTAACTCCATTCCGTCAATCAGTTGTGTTTCTTGAAGCATCTCTTAGATTTAAGTGGGATCATCTCTTTGATACTCAATTATTATTTTTTCCCCCATTATCATTGCGAACTATAGAGGTGAGATACATAATTTATGATTTACTACAATGCATCATATGAAGATGAAGTTTAAAGGTTTTTTTTGTTGTTTTTTGGTTAGTGAGCAGTTAATTCAGCATAAAAAGACCTCAGAGAAGCTGGATGGTTTTGTTTGTTTTGTTTGATGTTATAAAACATTGAAACACATTGGTTCTTTCCCCGTGGCTAAGAACCCACTTAATAAAATCAGGTCCACTGTAAGGATTTTTCGAATATATTGCAAATGTAATTCGTTTGGTAGAATAAATAGTCCTGGGGACATTTGTTTTGGACAATCGAATGTTGATGAAAATCCATTAAAATTCGGTATTTGAATGATACTTTCGTTTTCGAGTGTTCACGTTTAGATTGAATATCCACAATCGTAATTTTGAATCTAACATTCAATTTAACAGATGCTATTCAGAAGTTCAGTAGTTTATGTCATAAGGAATTTAGTAATTGTATACATAATAGATACAAATATATCAATTCAAACATTTCTATTTAGAATATTGCATAATTAGAAAATTACATTTGATGAGAGCAATAGAAATACTAATACAAATATATAGATTAAAATTTTTTGAATATTACAAAATTCTTTTAGAATTATTAGAAACATTGAAATTGAATATTACATTTAAAGAAAGCGTTAGAAACTATCACCTAGATTTAGAGTTCTGTGTTAGCCGTCAAAAGCAGCGTTAAGGGGTCCTAACGCTGCTTTTTACCGCCCGCTGGTATTTAGAGTCAGGCAGGAAAGGGTCTAACGCTCACTTCCCTACCGCGATTCCAGGCTACCGCAGATCCCCTTACGCCAATTGCGTATCCTATCTTTTCAATGGGATCTGCAACAAAAAGAACAGACACAGGCGCAGGCCGATTCAAGTGTAGCAAATTTTAATGTGCGTAAGTGTGCATAGATGAATGGCTACTTACAGAATAAAAAGTGTTAAAAAGCATTCAAACATAAATCTCAGACTGTGGTTCCACTGGTGCAGAGAGGGAATCCAACATGCGATAGTCCACCCCAGCCGTAATAAAAACCCAAGTGTGGTGATTGCTGTGGGATAAGCCTCCGTAGTGTAAAGCGGACACAGTCAGTCTGTGTGGAACATAAGTCCCTCAGTTTATCAGTCTCTACGCGTTTCGTCTGAGGACACTCAGACTTTTTCAAGAGAAATAAAATAGTGTGCTCCAACCGGCTTTTAAAGGAGCCAATGAGTGCAAGGTATGGTTGTTAACCAATCAATGCTCAGAAGGTTAAAAAGGTAAAGGTAGCACATTGGGTGTGTTGACAGAGCCAATTTAAGAGAAAAAATATATATATCACATTACATCTCATTGTTTAAAAAATGAATAAAAAATACAATTGCTGGTTAAAAAATAAAATTCAATATAAAGCACAAATAGATTAAAAAAGGAATTATATATGAGAATTAATTAATTAAAACAAAGAATTAATTGTGGAATAAAATAACAAATTGACATCATATTAATAACCACATACTAATACCAGTAGGCTTAAAGGGTTAAGTGGGGTACCCTGGATAGTAATTTCATATCTATAACCATAGTTTATAAATGATTATTATTAATTGCATAAGGTTCTAATTTCATGTATCTGATAAAAAAAAAACTGGCCTAAATTGTATGTCAGGGAACAATTAAAAGAACTTATCTTAAAGGAGAATTATTTTGGGGTGCTGATAGGTAATGGCTACATGAATGCTTGCAGGTCTAATTCTAGATTTAACCCTGCTGGATGCATAGCATCCAATTGGTAGATCCAGAACGATTCCCTACATCTGAGTGTGAGTAGTCTGTTTGAGAATTTGTTTGGCGGTATCCAGTCTATGACCTGGATTTTGAGGCATGTGGGGTCAGAATTATGAAAAAGTTTAAAATGTTCAGGCACACTATGTGTGTTTAAACCATTTTTTATATTGTTGACATGTTCGCCTAATCTTGTGTGAATGTTTCCTTTTGTTCTTCCTATGTAAATCATTTTGCAATTGCAGCTTAAAAGATATATAACATATGTTGTACTGCAGTTGCATTTGAACTTATGTTTAAAGACCTTATCTCCACTTGAATTAGTGAAGGTAACCTCTCTATTTACATGTTTACAAGACAAAGTAGATGTCCACAGCTCTCCAAATGATAAAAATAATCTTTATTTGGACTTGTAAAAAAGCGATGTTTCAAGGTTAATACCTCTTAATCATGCATAGGGTTACACACTAATGGTCAAACTTTTATACCTTGTATTTTGGCGCCACCTGGCCCACTTTCTGGGGAAGGTGCAGTTCTATCACCATCTACAGGTGTAAATATACATTACAATGTTTAAAAACTTCATTTCTGTTTACATACAATTTTTATATACAATGGAAAGAACAAAATGTTTGCATATATAAGTAATGATTGCATTACCATTTATCAGGAACCTTTTACCAAGTGCAAAATTGCTTGTATAATGATTGCAACATTTTATGAAGAAATTCATTAAATTCATCAAGCGAAAACCATTTCAACAATGCTTTTAAGCATATTTATATATAGATGAGTATAAATTTGGAAAAATTCAAAAAAGTTCATTCAAAAAATTCATTTAAGAGAATTCATTTAAGAAAATTCATTTAAGAAAATGCATAGAGACTAAGCTATTGAATTTCATATACACAAAGATGTAGGATGTTTATACATATACAGACATATCTAATTCTCTGTTTAACCCCTTGGGGGTCAAGGTTTCTAATTTATAAATCCACCAAGTTTCTTTTTGTTTTAGTAACTTTTCTCTATCCTGGCCATTTCTTTGTGTTTTTATATGGTCAATGATTTGCCATATCATTTGGCTGATGCTATGGCCCTTTTCAATGAAATGGTTGGAAACGAGCTTCTTTGTTTTTACATCGAGCGATGTTGGCTCATTCTATCTTTTACCTTACGGGTAGTCTCGCCCAAATAAATTAGAGAACAAGGACAATTAATTAGATATATCATGTGTGTGGTATCACATGTGTAAAAACCATTGATTTCATACTTAGTGCCATTGTGTGGATGGTGGAAAAATTTCCCTTTAATTATAGAGCTGCAACTCATGCAGTTGAGACAGGGGTATGAGCCAAAGTTTTTCTTACCAATGTATGTTTGTATATTATTTTTACTGGGTCCTATATCTGACTTAACAAGATAGTCCCTTAAGTTCTTAACTCGTCTGTGTGCCATTAGTGGAGGATTCTTAAAGATAGGTATTTTGTCATTACAGTCACTTAGTATGTACCAGTGTTTCCGTATACTTTTTGATATTTCTTTACTAAGATGACTGTCCTAAGAAATAAAAACCATTCTGTCTTCCTTTTTGTTAGAGCTTTTGTCCCTGATGTCATATTTAAATATTTCATTTTTCTTCTCTTCTATAAGTTTTTTTGGGTAACCTCTTTTTATGAACTTATTTGACATCTCTTCTATTCGTTTATTACAATTACCTTCACTACTAACTATTCTCTTTACTCTGAGGAGTTGGCTTTTTGGTAGTGATGTAAAAATACAAAAACAAAGAAGCCCCTGTTTCCAGCCATTTCATTGAAAAGGGCCATAGCATCAGCCAAATGAGATGGCAAATCATTGACCATATAAAAACACAAAGAAATGGCCAGGATAGAGAAAAGTTACTAATACAAAAAGAAACTTGGTGGATTTATAAATTAGAAACCTTGACCCCCAAGGGGTTAAACAGAGAATTAGATATGTCTGTATATGTATAAACATCCTACATCTTTGTGTATATGAAATTCAATAGCTTAGTCTCTATGCATTTTCGTAAATTAATTTTCTTAAATGAATTCTCTTAAATGATTTTTTTGAATGAACTTTTTTGAATTTTTCCAAATTTATACTCATCTATATATAAATATGCTTAAAAGCATTGTTGAAATGGTTTTCTCTTGATGAATTTAATGAATTTCTTCATAAAATGTTGCAATCATTATACAAGCAACTTTGCACTTGGTAAAAGGTTCCTGATAAATGGTAATGCAATCATTACTTATATATGCAAACATTTTGTTCTTTCCATTGTATATAAAAATTGTATGTAAACAGAAATGAAGTTTTTAAACATTGTAATGTATATTTACACCTGTAGATGGCGATAGAACTGCACCTTCCCCAGAAAGTGGGCCAGGTGGCGCCAAAATACAAGGTATAAAAGTTTGACCATTAGTGTGTAACCCTATGCATGATTAAGAGGTATTAACCTTGAAACGTCGCTTTTTTACAAGTCCAAATAAAGATTATTTTTATCATTTGAAGAGCTGTGGACATCTACTTTGTCTTGGATACTACGGGGTGAATTCGCAGTTCACCTGTCTACACGAGCACTCCAATCCATATAGTGCTGTTTCATTACCTTTGTTTATTCAGTTATTTACATGTTTACACATGCCACATCTAGGTACCCCACATTTATAAGTGCCAGGTTTTTGTTGCAACCAGTGTGTTATCTCTATTGTCTTTTGTTGTTTAGCTGGTTCGCGCAACTTTGTAGGGGCTAGGATATTTTTAAAATCTGTATTTTTTCTAAAAGTGACTAATGGTTTATCTGGTAGATTACTTCCCAAAAGTGACCACTCCTTGCATTGAGGAAACCGTTCTTATCAGTTTGTTTCCTAAAATTTCTTACTGCCACCTTATTGTTATCGTCTATATACAGGACTAAGTCAAGGAACTCAATCTGTTTCTTATCCATCTTAGATGTAAATTTAAGATTATAGTTATTGGTGTTCATGTGATTAATGAATTCTTGGCTAGTTATTTCATTGCCTCTCCATATAATAATTACGTCATCTATATATCTAAAATAACGTACTAAATGGTCCTTATATGGATTATTGGACCAAATATGATTCTCCTCAAAGTTATGCATATAAAGATTAGCATACGATGGGGCAAATGTGGTCCCCATCGCAGTGCCCTGTATCTGTCTGTAAAACTGTTTTTCAAAAGTGAAATAATTGTGTGAGAGTATGAAATTGATACCTGTTAAAATAAACTCTAGGTGTACTTGGGAAGAAAATTCCCTGCTGAGTATCTCATCGAGTGCTTTGATGCCTTGATCATGTGGGATGCATGTGTACAAAGATGACACATTGCAGGTTACCCACAGATACTCATTTGTCCAATCCAAACCCTCAAAGATATTAATTGTATGTATGGTATCCCTGAGATAGGCCTTAGTTGATTGCACTACTGGTTGTAAGTAGTGGTCAATGTAAACTGACAAATTGTTGGTTAATGACTCTATCCCAGAGATTATGGGCCTGCCTGGTGGTGAGATTAGGGTCTTGTGCACCTTTGGCAGATGGTAAATGGTGGGTATTGTCGGGTAATTTTCAGTAAGAAAATGGAATTCATCATTATTTAGTATTATTTTTGGCTTCTTTAAGGATAACACTAAGTTCCTTTTTGAACTTTAAGGTGGGGTCAAAATTTAGTCTTTTGTATGTGCTTTGATCGTTTAAAATGTTAAAGGTCTCTGCTAAGTAGTCTTCCCTGTTTTGTATCACTACCCCACCCCCTTGTATGCTGCCCTAATTATGATATTTTGGTTATTTTGTAAATACTTGAGAGATTTTCTCTCATCCATTGATAAATTATCATTGTACCTGTGTATCCAATTATTACCTTTTCTTTCCCAAAGTTTGGTAAGATCACCACATACAAGTTTATTAAAAGTATTTACAAATTCCCCTTGGGCTGTATATGGATAAAAGCTGGATTTACGTTTGAAATCACTATGTATAATGATTTCCTCAGAGTCATAGACACTGAGATCAAGCAGATTATGTTGGTCTTGGGAAAGTATATTTATATTAGCCTCACTATTGTCTAGATCATTAAGTATTTCAAGAGTTGGTTGGTCAGAGTGATCTAAAGAGATTGGGGGTGTCGGAGTAATTTTAGGTGTACTTTTTAAGAAATACCTTTTTAAAGTGAGATGTCTAATGTATTTCTGCACATCTATGTACGTCTAAAATTTATCTGGGGCTTTTTTGGGGGCAAAGTTAAGACCCTTAGCTAAATGATTAATTTCTTTACTTCCTAGTACTGTGGTTGACAAGTTAAAGATATTTGCTTTATTCCTTTCTACCTCATTCTTTTTGTGTTTGAGTAGCTGTGTCTTTCTCCCCCCTCTGCATCCCCGCTTGCTCTTCTTCGTTTGCCTGGCGTGATTCTTGTGTTTCCTGCTATTAGCTCCTCTGATTCTATTGGATCTCAAAATTTCCCGGTTGGGGAAGTTGCAAGGTCTAAAAAATGAAGCTGATGATTTCTATTAATATGATCCATTTTTTATGAGTAATTTGTGTGGTTTTTGGTTTTGCCCTTTGCGTTTGCCAATTATGATGTTGGTGTTTATTTGATTCTTTATTATCAAAAGTATCAAATCTGTTAGAAGTTGGAATATTAAATCTTGTTTACTTTAAATAGGGTGGAGTAAAACAGTTGGAATTGTTCCTATTTCTCCAAGTATTTTGTTTGGAGGAATATGAATTTGAATGTGTTGTTTGGTGTGCTTTATGATGTCCAGTTTCTGAATTTCTCTTGTGACTATCACTCCTAAAACCTGTATTGTGACTGTTATTGAATCCTGTAGGTGGCCTGTGTGAATCGTGTATATGCTGAGTTCTACTATGCTCAGTTTCATATTGTGTATGAGCGCTACGATTATCTCTAGGATTCCCATTGTAATTTGTTGTTTGGTGTCTAGAATAATAAGAATTATCAATATTCAGTGTGTTAGCTTTATTAGTATGGGGGTTTGTTGTTCTCTGTTCACGGTTAACATGATTGAATTGTACTTTCTTTGAAAATGTTGTTGTACTATTCTTTTTGTGAGATAGTTGATGATTAGTCTCATTATTTTCTGTGTGGTTATTGGTTGTTTCTTTTATTTTATATGTATAAACTTTGTCATTTTGGTAATCCTCCTTGTCCCTACAAAGCTTTGTATGTTTTACTTTCATCAGATCAGATCCATATTTATTATTTCTTTCCTGGATGCTGTCATTCAGTTTTTTCCAATGTTCAATAGTTTGGAAATTCTGGATTTTAGGTAATAGTTGATCTAGAGCAATTTTGATTTTGTCTAGTTTATACTCCCTATATTTTATCAAAATTTTGATCAAAGTGAGGGAGCAATCGTGGAATGCTTTATCCCATTCTGTACTGAACTCCTCTTCTTCTAGTTCAAAGGCTGTTTTTTTATATAGCCTTAAACCCCTGGGAATTATATCGTGCAGTACATAGTTGTCAAGCAATAAAAGATCTTGCCACTCTTTAGTGTCGTTATTCAGTAATTTTTCTAATTCCTTGAATAAAGTGTTAGGATCTGAATGTTCTGAATTATTGGATATGTCACTGGTTTGTGCTAATAAGTCTAAGGCACGTTTTCTAAAATGCCTGTCTGGGCAATCCCCAAACTCATAGTTACTCATATTGACCTAGTAGTGAGGCTTAGATTTAATTGTGAGATATTAGTCTTCCACAAGAGATGTTACCCTTAGTAGATGTAAATTGCCTGCAGATAGCGTGTATATGACAAAGTGTTATAACTGTATAGATGTAGGAGATCGTTCTGAACCACTTTTGATATAAATCAGTAAGGTGTGAGAGGTGAAAATTATAGAACTGGTTAGCCGTTTTAAAACAATTGAAATAAATCTTTCATACCTGGTTTTTCTATGTGGTAACGGTATTAAGGTCTAGCACACTAGAGGTAAAAAACACATATAAATGGATTATCGTCTCCCAACCTGTAAAACAAACAGCAGGAGTTATAACAATGTCTGTAATCTATGGTGGGAAACTGTCAGATATATAGATGCTAAGTATTTTAAACAAATCTGCTGAAAAAACCTTAGAGGTAATAATAGTGCTGTCAGTTCATTAACGGAAATGTCCGGTTCTCCTATTAGTAGAAAAGAGTTGTGCCAAAAATTAAATGTTTGGTAGAACTATGATCGGTTTGTTGTGCACAATGTCCAATGTTCCTGTTGGAGAGAAAGTGTTCCCAGAAGGTGTGCAGCAGCCCCAAATACAACAAAAAAAACAATATGGATGAGCACAAGCAAAACAGTAAAGGGCGCTTACATTCCTGGAGTAGATCAGATGTTGTAGGGAGAAAAGCTGGTTGCACTCATGAGCCGGAAGTGATGCCAAAGGGATCCGTAGCGTGAGTGGAATGGGTCCTCCTTCCTTGTGCGGCTGTGGTAGTGGACGCTGCCCTTGATGTAAGGATGTGTCTTCGCCAATCACATCCAAGAGTGAGGAAACTGCAACAAAAAGAACAGACACAGGCGCAGCCCGATTCAAGTGTAGCAAATTTGAATGTGCGTAAGTGGGCATAGACGAATGGCTACTTACAGAATAAAAAGTGTTAAAAAGCATTCAAACATAAATCTCAGACTGTGGTTCCACTGGTGCAGAGAACAGCCAATAGAATGCGAGTTCAATACGATTGGCTGATTGGATCAGCCAATCGGATTGAACTTTAATCTAATTGGCTGATTGCATCAGCCAATCAGATTTTTTCTACCTTAATTCCGATTGGCTGATAGAATTCTATCAGCCAATCGGAATTAAAGGGACGCCATCTTGGATGACATCCCTTAAAGGAACCTTCATTCGTCGTTAGTCTGTCGGTTGAAGAAGATGGCTCTGCGTTGGCTCCGTTGAAGATGGCTCCGCTCCGGATGGATGAAGATTGAAGACGCCACCTGGATGAACACTTCTACCGGATGGAGGACCTCTTCCTGCCCCGCTTGGATGAAGACTTCTACCGGATGAAGGACCTCCTCTGCGCACCTTGGAGGAAGAATTAGGCTCGGCTGAGTGAAGACGACTCAAGGTAGGATGATCTTCAGGGGGTTAGCGATAGGTTTATTTAAGGGGGGTTTGGGTGGGTTAGAGTAGGGGTATGTGGGTGGTGGAATGTAATGTTGGGGGGGGTATTGTATTTTTATTTTCAGGTAAAAGAGCTGATTACTTCGGGGCAATGCCCCGCAAAAAGCCCTTTTAAAGGGACAGTATACACTAATTTTCATATAACTGCATGTAATAGACACTACAGGGAGTGCAGAATTATTAGGCAAATGAGTATTTTGACCACATCATCCTCTTTATGCATGTTGTCTTACTCCAAGCTGTATAGGCTTGAAAGCCTACTACCAATTAAGCATATTAGGTGATGTGCATCTCTGTAATGAGAAGGGGTGTGGTCTAATGACATCAACACCCTATATCAGGTGTGCATAATTATTAGGCAACTTCCTTTCCTTTGGCAAAATGGGTCAAAAGAAGGACTTGACAGGCTCAGAAAAGTCAAAAATAGTGAGATATCTTGCAGAGGGATGCAGCACTCTTAAAATTGCAAAGCTTCTGAAGTGTGATCATCGAACAATCAAGCGTTTCATTCAAAATAGTCAACAGGGTCGCAAGAAGCGTGTGGAAAAACCAAGGCGCAAAATAACTGCCCATGAACTGAGAAAAGTCAAGCGTGCAGCTGCCAAGATGCCACTTGCCACCAGTTTGACCATATTTCAGAGCTGCAACATCACTGGAGTGCCCAAAAGCACAAGGTGTGCAATACTCAGAGACATGGCCAAGGTAAGAAAGGCTGAAAGACGACCACCACTGAACAAGACACACAAGCTGAAACGTCAAGACTGGGCCAAGAAATATCTCAAGACTGATTTTTCTAAGGTTTTATGGACTGATGAAATGAGAGTGAGTCTTGATGGGCCAGATGGATGGGCCCGTGGCTGGATTGGTAAAGGGCAGAGAGCTCCAGTCCAACTCAGACGCCAGCAAGGTGGAGGTGGAGTACTGGTTTGGGCTGGTATCATCAAAGATGAGCTTGTGGGGCCTTTTCGGGTTGAGGATGGAGTCAAGCTCAACTCCCAGTCCTACTGCCAGTTTCTGGAAGATACCTTCTTCAAGCAGTGGTACAGGAAGAAGTCTGCATCCTTCAAGAAAAACATGATTTTCATGCAGGACAATGCTCCATCACACGCGTCCAAGTACTCCACAGCGTGGCTGGCAAGAAAGGGTATAAAAGAAGAAAATCTAATGACATGGCCTCCTTGTTCACCTGATCTGAATCCCATTGAGAACCTGTGGTCCATCATCAAATGTGAGATTTACAAGGAGGGAAAACAGTACACCTCTCTGAACAGTGTCTGGGAGGCTGTGGTTGCTGCTGCACGCAATGTTGATGGTGAACAGATCAAAACACTGACAGAATCCATGGATGGCAGGCTTTTGAGTGTCCTTGCAAAGAAAGGTGGCTATATTGGTCACTGATTTGTTTTTGAATGTCAGAAATGTATATTTGTGAATGTTGAGATGTTATATTGGTTTCACTGGTAAAAATAAATAATTGAAATGGGTATATATTTGTTTTTTGTTAAGTTGCCTAATAATTATGCACAGCAATAGTCACCTGCACACACAGATATCCCCCTAAAATAGCTATAACTAAAAAAAACTAAAAACTACTTCCAAAACTATTCAGCTTTGATATTAATGAGTTTTTTGGGTTCATTGAGAACATGGTTGTTGTTCAATAATAAAATTAATCCTCAAAAATACAACTTGCGCAATAATTCTGCACTCCCTGTACTATAAAGAATAAGATGCACAGATACTGATATAAAAATCCAGTATAAAACTGTTTAAAAACTTACTTAGAAGCTCTCAGTTTAGCTCCATTGAAAAGGTAGCTGGAAAGCCCACTGCAAGTGGGAAATAAGACACTCCCCCCTCCCCCTTCTTTTGCATATGAAAAGACCATTTACACAAGCAGGAGCAAGCTGGAGAAGTTAGCTGACAGTATTCACATAAAACTTTGGGGCTTGGTTAGGAGTCTGAAAATCAGAGCAATGTTATTAAAAAATAAGCAAAACTATACATTTAAAAAAAAAAAAAAACCTTTATGGGCTATATAAATAGATCATCTACAAAACATTTATGCAAAGAAAAAATGAGTGTATAATGTCCCTTTAAGGGCTGGTAAAAGAGCTGATTACTTTTGTATTTTAGAATAGGGTAGGGAATTTTTTATTTTGGGGGGCTTTTTATTTTATTAGGGGGCTTAGATTAGGTGTAATTAGTTTAAACTGCTTGTATTTTTTTATTTTTTGTAATTTAGTGTTTGTTTGTTTTTGTATTACAGTATAGTTTATTTTATTGTATTTTATTTTAGGTAATTGTATGTAATTTATTTAATTAATTTAATTATAGTGTAGTGTTAGGTGTATTTGTAACTTAGGTTAGGATTTATATTACAGGTAATTTTGTATTTATTTTAAATAGGTAGCTATTAAATAGTTATTAACTATTTAATAGCTATTGTACATAGTTAAAATAAATACAAAGTTGCATGTAAAATAAATATAAATCCTAAAATAGCTACAATGTAATTATTATTTATATTGTAGCTATATTAGGGTTTATTTTATAGGTAAGTATTTAGTTTTAAATAGGATTAATTTAGTTAATTTTAGGAATATTATTTAGTTTAATTTAAATTATATTTATGTTAGGGGGGTGTTAGGGTTAGAGTTAGGTTTAGGGGTTAATAACTTTATTATAGTAGTGGCGACGGTGCGGGCGGGAGATTAGGGGTTAATAATTGTAGGTAGGTGGCAGCGATGTTAGGGAGGGCAGATTAGGGGTTAATAAAATGTATTCTAGTGTTTGCGAGGCGGGAGTGCGGTGGTTTTGGGGTTAATACATTTATTATAGTGGCGGCGAGGTCCGGTCGGCAGATTAGGGGTTAATAAGTGTAGTTAGGTAGCGGCAACGTTGAGGGGGGCAGATTAGGGGTTAATAAATATAATATAGGGGTCGACGGTGTTAGGGGCAGCAGATTAGGGGTTCATAGGGATAATGTAGATTACGGCGGTGTCCAGATCGGCAGATTAGGGGTTAATAATATAATGCAGGTGTCAGCGATAGCGGGGGCGGCAGATTAGGGGTTAATAAGTGTAAGGTTAGGGGTGTTTAGACTCGGGGTACATGTTAGGGTGTTAGGTGCAGACTTAGAGAGTGTTTCCCCATAGGAAACAATGGGGCTGCGTTAGGAGCTGAACGCTGCTTTTTTGCAGGTGTTAGTTTTTTTTTCAGCCCAAACTGCCCCATTGTTTTCTATGGGGATATCGTGCACAAGCACGTTTTCCCAGCTTACCGCTACCGTAAGCAACGCTGGTATTGAGGGTTGAAGTGGAGCTAAGTTAGGCTCAACGCACCCTTTGTATCTATTGTTATTTCACAATTGCTGATCACGTAAATTAAGGAGCCTATCACTGGACATCTGTGGTCCGATCACATGACCATAACTCCTGGGATACGGAAGTCTTTTGAGTCATCAAACGCAAGTAAAGTTTTGGTAAGTATCGAGTACAGTCTATATATTGTAAGGTACCTTACGTGACTATGGAGATAATTAAAACATTTTACATTACAATCTTATGCTCATTAAACAATATTTCAGATGTATTTTCAATGTGATATTCACATATAGATCTCGAGATATCTAGACATATATATATATTAATATACATATCTTGCAATAAATAGGCATATCAGTCAGAATATCATCAAATATATAGAGAAATATTTAGTTTTAAATACATAGAACATATTCCATTGTGAAAACATTTTCGCAATATGAAATATTCACATTTTCTTGTACACTTTTCGAGGAGAATACGTCATGGACTTTGCGCAACATATTAGGGTTTTTGTGTTTTGTTTTTTCTATTTGTCTTCTCCATTGACTTCTATGGTGAATACATGAACGATTTGGATGTTTGCATTACACGGCTTAACGCTAAATAAGTTATTTTGAAACTTGTAATAGTTGTGCAACCACAAATCCGAAAAAGCCATAACAAAGCGATTTGTAATCTTGCCCTTTATGTTGGTATGTTTCGCACCTGTAATATGTGTATCTGTATCTCATCTAACACTGATACTGCATTTAGTGATCTGCGAATTACACTCTGTATTATGGACTTTTATAGGTAGACGCTGTTATCCTGTCGAGGTATACACCTGAATCTGGTTTCCAGCTTTGGAAGGCAGCTGTTTGATTACCTGAATCCAGATCTGCCAGGTCAAACATACGGAGACCCACAGTGAACTGACTGCTGCATAAACCTCAGTCTGCCTGATAGCACCTTATTCGTTTAAGGTGCCACTATTCTTGTGAGTAGTTTTAATTCATCTTGATACACACAAAATTTGTAATTACAAATTATACTATGAGGCTCCCCTTGTCTTTTTCTTCATTTGTTAAAAAATACACACACATGCACAGTTGCTATCATGTCACAAATATAAATACATATGTACACAGATGTCTCACATTCAGTATTGCAAATACACACAGAAACACACACACACAATCACAGAAACACACAATTCACTTGCATGGTGATGGAGTTGCATGGACATCTTTTACCTGTTGATCTAAATAAAAAAAGAAAGGGGCGCCTCATAGTGAAATCCATATGCAGTATGGTCAAGGAAAAAAAAAAGAGTAAAACTCACAATTTGTGATGGCACTTATGCAGTGCAAATAGGCAGGCTGACACTTGCAGTAGTTAGCTAACTGGATACTTCTCCCGTATCAAGGTGGGTACTGTCTCAGATCTGTCAACGTCCAAACAGCAACCGAGCTGTTAACAGTGTAGATGCTAAAAAACACTCCTAAAGTGATAAAGTGCTGTTTCTTCCGTGGAAGCAAAAGGCAGACACCTCTGTAAAAGATGTTAAAATAAGGTTTTAATATTGCAACGCGTTTCTAGACCCAATATTATGGTTGTTTCATCAGGCAAAGGTAATAGCTTTTTTAAGGCGCCACATTGTGTTTCATTGGTTAAAAATATCATAAAAAAACGATACAAGAAATAAAAATGCAGTTTAGGTGATGGAAAAAATAGTGTATTATTGAGTAAAAAAATATAACCGAAGGAGATAAATTAAATATCGTAAACTCTTAAAGGGGACGTCTATTGTGATTAACCATTAGAAATTATATTTTGTATAGCAAAATTAAGTGTAGTGTACAAGTAACATCTGAAACTTAGTTATGCATGAACGGATATTTGAGGAACTGCAAGAGAGACTGTAGAAATACAGTGTGTTACAATAGTCTATTTGTGAGAGGAAACTTTTTTTAAAACACCACTATAGGAAAAATTGAAAATTGTAACATATTGAAACAGGCACGATGGTAAGAGACAAAAAACAAATGATCTGTTGAGTAATGAAATCCAATATTTAAACTATCAAAATACCTGCAATCATCAACTTTAGATAGATGTTACTGTGAATAGATCAAAATTGTAACATATTGGAGCAGGCACGATGGTAAGAAATGAATATAATGATGAATAGTAAATTCCAAAATTGGAACTATCAAAGTATCTACACTAAACAACAAAGGTGTTAGAATATGAAGAATATGAAAAATTGGCTTCTACTAACAAAACAATGTGATTGCATCACATAGTAAAATGTTAAGAAACCATTAGGCAACTGTTGAGTCTTGATGGTTAAAAAAAGTTGTCTGTAGGCTGGCAAAGCATGTGCAGGAAAAACAATAAATAAGATTTGTGAGCTAGCTGAACAACTGACTCAAAATATTTAAGCAATATAGATGTTTCTATTGGGGATATTGAATCATCTTAAAAACGTTAGTTGAATTGTAAAAACATTTTAGATAGAAGAGGTGTAAACTATATGATAAATCCAAAAAAGGAACAGCCAATAGAATGCAAGCTCAATCTGATTGAACTTGATTCTGATTGGCTGATTCAGAATATTCCTACCTTAATTCCGATTGGCTGATAGAATCCTATCAGCCAATCGGAATTCGAGGGACGCCATCTTGGATGTCGTCCCTTAAAGGAACCGTCATTCTTCAGTTGGACGTCGCCGGAAGAAGATGGGTCCGCGGTGGAGGTCTTCAGGATGGAGCCGGTCGTCATCGGATGAAGATAGAAGATGCCGCTTGGATCAAGATGGTTGCCGGTCCGGATCGCCTCTTCTTCCCGGATAGGATGAAGAATTTGGAGCCTCTTCTGGACCTCTTCAGCCACCGGATGCCCGCTTGGGTTGGATGAAGATTTTGGAGCCAGGACGGATCGGTGATACCTGGTGAGGTGAAGACAAGGTAGGATGATCTTCAGGGGCTTAGTGTTAGGTTTATTTAAGGGGGGTTTGGGTTAGATTAGGGGTATGTGGGTGGTGGGTTGTAATGTTGGGGGGGGGGTATTGTATGTTTTTTTTTACAGGCAAAAGAGCTGAACTTCTTGGGGCATGCCCCGCAAAGGGCCCTGTTCAGGGCTGGTAAGGTAAAAGAGCTTTTAACTTTAGTAATTTAGAATAGGGTAGGGCATTTTTTATTTTGGGGGGCTTTGTTGTTTTATTAGGGGGCTTAGAGTAGGTGTAATTAGTTTAAAATTGTTGTAATATTTTTCTTATGTTTGTAGATATTTTTTTATTTTTTGAACTTTAGCTAGTTTATTTAATTGTAGTTATTTGTAGATATTGTATTTAATTAATGTATTGATAGTGTACTGTTAGGTTTAATTGTAGGTAATTGTAGGTATTTTATTTAATTAATTTAATGATAGTATAGTGTTAGGTTTAATTGTAACTTAGGTTAGGATTTATTTTACAGGTAATTTTGTAATTATTTTAACTAGGTAACTATTAAATAGTTCTTAACTATTTAATAGCTATTGTACCTGGTTAAAATAATTACAAAGTTGCCTGTAAAATAAATATTAATCCTAAAATAGCTACAATGTAATTATAATTTATATTGTAGCTATATTAGGGTTTATTTTACAGGTAAGTATTTAGCTTTAAATAGGAATAATTTATTTAATAAGAGTTAATTAATTTTGTTAGATTAAAATTATATTTAATTTAGGGGGGTGTTAGTGTTAGGGTTAGACTTAGCTTTAGGGGTTAATCCATTTATTAGAATAGCGGTGAGCTACGGTCGGCAGATTAGGGGTTAATAATTGAAGTTAGGTGTCGGCGATGTTAGGGAGGGCAGATTAGGGGTTAATACTATTTATTATAGGGTTAGTGAGGCGGATTAGGGGTTAATAACTTTATTATAATAGCGGTGCGGTCCGCTCGGCAGATTAGGGGTTAATAAGTGTAGGCAGGTGGAGGCGACTTTGAGGGGGGCAGATTAGGGGTTAATAAATATAATATAGGGTTCGGCGGTGTTAGGGGCAGCAGATTAGGGGTACATAGGGATAATGTAAGTAGCGGCGGTTTACGGAGCGGCAGATTAGGGGTTAAAAATAATATACAGGGGTCAGCGATAGCGGGGGCGGCAGATTATGGGTTAATAAGTGTAAGGTTAGGGGTGTTTAGACTCGGGGTACATGTTAGAGTGTTAGGTGCAGACGTAGGAAGGGTTACAATGGGGCTGCGTTAAGAGCTGAACGCAGCTTTTTTGCAGGTGTTAGGTTTTTTTTCAGCTCAAACAGCCCCATTGTTGGGAGAATCGTGCACAAGCACGTTTTTGAGGCTGGCCGCTTGCGTAAGCAACTCTGGTATCGAGAGTTGAAGCTGCGTTAAAAATGCTCTACGCTCCTTTTTTGGAGCCTAACGCAGCCTTTATGTGGACTCTCAATACCAGAGTTATTTTTATGGTGCGGCCAGAAAAAAGCCGGCGTTAGTTTTTCGGGTCGTTACCGACAAAACTCCAAATCTAGCCGAAAGTTTGCAATCTATGAATCCAAAATGTTTCTCTCTGACGGAGTCTAACTAGCCTGTTGTAATCTATGGATTTGGGAATATGATCTATCGGTAGAAATTTGTATATGTATGGATTACTGGAGTGAAAGGTCAAACAATGATTGGGGATACTATGTTTGATTTTTTTGTTTTTACAATTTTTGCAATTTCTAAAGTGTTTACCCCATCTAGTTTTCATAACTCTAGAGGTACGTCCTACATATTGTTGACTACACAAAAACTCTATGAGATAAACAACATATCTGGATTCACAATTAAAGATTTGTGTAATTTCGAAAATTTCTCCTGAACTGGTGGAGGTGAAGTTTTTTGCTCCTGCCTTAATATATTTGCACCAAATGGATTTGTCTTAGAGCTATTGGCTATATTGGAGGTTTTTTAAAAATTGGTGTGTTTGACCCTTTGCTAGGTGCTAGTATGTTCCTTAGAGTGGGTGCTCTTTTGTAAACTGTCATTGGTTTATCACTAAAAATATTTTTCAGAATAGGGTCTCTTTTAATGATATGTCAATGTTTATTGATGGTATGAATGGACGGCGAACTTGGGTTTCTATGGCCGCTATATAGATGATTTGATTTTTGTTTGGAGAGGAGATCCCCAATTAGCACACAATTTTGTCACTCATCTCAATACCAATCATCTAGGCCTATCTTTCACTGCAAATATACAGACACAAACCATTGAATATTTAGATTTAACTATGAGTTGGGGCAATTGTACAGGTGTTGAGTCTCAAACTTTTTATTAAATCTGTAGATAGTAACAGCTATCTGGAGTATACTAGTAACCACCATCAAGGGTGGATTAACAACATTCCCTTTAGTCAATTCAGAAGAATACAAAGAAATTGTTCCAAATTTGAAACATTCATAGAACAGAGTAAAACTATCTTTCAAAGATTCTTAGACAAAGGTGTAATGACTGTAATGTTTAACATAGGTCTATTTCTCTTGTAAGGTGTATCCAGTCCACGGATTCATCCATTACTTGTGGGATATTCTTCCCAACAGGAAACTGCAAGAGGACACCCACAGCAGAGCTGTCTATATAGCTCCTCCCCTAACTGCAACTCCCAGTCATTTTCTTGCAGCTCTCGACAAGAAAGGAAGTATCAAGAGATATGTGGTGACTTAGTGTAGTTTATCTTCAATCAAAAGTTTGTTATTTTTAAATGGTACCGGCGTTGTACTGTTTTTGCCTCAGGCAGAAATTAGAAGAAGAGTTCTGCCTGAGGTTTTTGATGATCTTAGCAGGTTATAACTAAGGTCCACTGCTGTTCTCACACATAACTGAAGAGTATGGGAAAACTTCAGCTGGGGGAATGGCCTGCAGAATTAACTGCTCTGAGGTATGTTCAGTATATTTTTTTCTAGAGAGATGATAAGGTCTAGAAAATGCTGACAGTGCCTGATATATTTAAGGTAAGCCTGATTACAGTGATTTAACAAACGACTGGGATCATGCTTGCAGTAAAGGGTAATATTCATGTTTATTGCTCTTATTACTTAGTATGTAAAACGTTTGCATGATATATAAAAAACGTTTTTTACTGAAGGTGATAAATCTTTATTTGGGGCCTAGTTTTCCACATGGCTGATTAGATTTCTCCTAGGAGTAGTTATTATGGCCCTTTCACTTTGAGTGCATGGTGGGAGGGGCCTATTTTCGCGCTCTAATTGCGCAGTCGTTTTTGCAGTCTGAGACATCCAGCTTCCCTGAAGGAGTCCCCTGACATATAGGACCTCTGTAAAGGGTTTTTGTTCCTACAAAAGTCATTTTAAGGGCAGGTAGGAGCCACAGTAGAGCTGTGGCAGTTTGCTTGTGACTGTTTATAACGGTTTTACCGTTTTTCTGATTCGTTTTTGAGCCTGAGGGGTTAATCATCCATTTGCAAGTGGGTGTAATGCTATTTTAGTCTATTATACACACTGTAAAAATTTCGTAGAGTTTACTGCTTTTTTTCACTGTTTTGCAGTTTATGTGTTTGTTTTATTCTCTTAAAGGCACAGTACCGGTTTTTATATTCTGCTTTTTAACATTTATTAAAGTGTTTTCCAAGCTTGCTGGTCTCATTACTAGTCTGTTAAACATGTCTGACATAGAGGAAACTCCTTGTTCATCATGTTTAGAAGCCATTGTGGAACCCCCTCTTAGAATGTGTACCAAATGCACTGATCTTACTATAAATTATAAAGACCATATTCTGGCTTTAAAAGATTTATCACCAGAGGAAATTTACAAGGGGGAAGTTATGCCGACTAACTCTCCCCACGTGTCAGAACCTATAACTCCCGCTCAAGGGACGCCAAGTACATCTAGCGCGCCCATTGCGTATACCTTACAAGACATTGCAGCAGTTATGAATCATACCCTTACAGAGGTATTGTCCAAACTGCCAGGGTTACAAGGAAAGCAAGATAGCTCTGGGGCTAGAACAAATACAGAGCTCTCTGACGCTTTAGTAGCTATGTCTGATATACCCTCACAATGTGCAGAAGCCGAAGCAGGAGAGCTTCTATCTGTGGGTGATTTTTCTGATTCAGGGAAGACACTTCAACCTGATTCTGATATGTCTACATTTAAATTTAAACTTGAACACCTCCGTGTGTTGCTCAGGGAGGTTTTAGCAACTCTGGATGACTGTGACGCCATTGTAGTCCCAGAGAAATTGTGTAAGTTGGATAAATACTATGCAGTGCCTGTTTACACTGATGTTTTTCCAATCCCTAAGAGGTTTTCAGAAATTATTACTAAGGAATGGGATAGACCAGGTGTACCGTTCTCTCCCCCTCCTGTTTTTAAAAAGATGTTCCCTATAGATGCCGCTACACAGGACTTGTGGCAGACGGTCCCTAAGGTGGAGTTCCTAAGGTGGAGGGAGCAGTCTCTACCCTAGCGAAGCGTACAACTATCCCGGTTGAGGACAGTTGTGCTTTTCTAGATCCAATGGACAAAAAATTAGAGGGTTACCTTAAGAAAATTTTTATTCAACAAGGTTTTATTCTCCAGCCTCTTGCATGCATTGCCCCAGTCACTGCTGCTGCGGCCTTCTGGTTTGAGTCTCTAGAAGAGGCTCTACAGGTAGAAACCCCGTTGGATGATATCCTTGACAAGCTTAAAGCTCTTAAGCTAGCCAATTCATTTGTTTCTGATGCCATTGTTCATTTAACCAAGCTAACGGCTAAAAACTCAGGTTTTGCTATTCAGGCGTGTAGGGCGCTATGGCTTAAATCCTGGTCAGCTGACGTTACTTCAAAGTCTAAGCTTCTCAACATTCCCTTCAAGGGGCAGACCCTATTCGGGCCTGGACTGAAGGAGATCATTTCTGATATTACTGGAGGAAAAGGTCACGCCCTTCCTCAGGATAGGTCCAACAAATTAAGGACCAAACAGACTAATTTTCGTTCTTTTCGAAACTTCAAGAGTGGTGCAGCTTCAACTTCCTCTAATACAAAACAAGAGGGAAATTTTGCCCAGTCCAAGCCGGTCTGGAGACCTAACCAGGCTTGGAACAAAGGAAAGCAGGCCAAAAAAACTGCTGCTGCCTCTAAGACAGCATGAAGGATTAGCCTCCGATCCGGAAACGGATCTAGTAGGGGGCAGACTTTCTCTCTTCGCCTAGGCTTGGGCAAGAGATGTCCAGGATCCCTGGTCGTTGGAAATTGTGTCCCAGGGATATCTTCTGGACTTCAAAGCTTCTTCCCCAAAAGGGAGATTTCATCTTTCACTATTATCTGCAAACCAGATAAAGAGAGAGGCATTCTTACATTGTGTTCAAGACCTCCTAGTTATGGGAGTGATCCACCCAGTTCCAAAGGAGGAACAGGGGCAAGGCTTCTATTCAAATCTGTTTGTAGTTCCCAAGAAAGAGGGAACCTTCAGACCAATCTTAGATCTCAAGATCTTAAACAAATTTCTCAGGGTCCCATCCTACAAGATGGAGACTATTCGAACCATCCTACCTATAATCCAGGAGGGTCGATATATGACTACCGTGGACTTAAAGGATGCTTATCTTCACATTCCGATACACAGAGATCATCATCGGTTTCTCAGGTTCGCCTTCCTAGACAGGCATTACCAGTTTGTGGCTCTTCCCTTTGGGTTAGCTACAGCACCAAGAATCTTTACGAAGGTTCTAGGGTCACTCATAGTGGTCCTAAGGCCGCGGGGTATAGCAGTAGCCCCTTACCTAGATGACATTCCAATACAGGCATCGAATTTTCAAATCACCAGGTCCCATACGGACATTGTTCTGGCATTCCTGAGGTCTCATGGGTGGAAGGTGAACGTAGAAAAGAGTTCTCTATCCCCTCTCACAAGAGTTTCCTTCCTAGGAACTCTGATAGATTCTGCAGAAATGAAGATTTACCTGACAGAGGCCAGGTTGTCAAAACTTCTAAATTCCTGCCGTGTTCTTTATTCTACTTCTCGCCCTTCAGTGGCTCAGTGTATGGAAGTAATCGGCTTAATGGTAGCGACAATGGACAAAGTGCCGTTTGCCCGCCTACATCTCAAACCGCTTTGCATGCTCAGTCAGTGGAATGGGGATTACACAGATTTGTCCCCTCTACTAAATCTGGATCAAGAGACCAGGGATTCTCTCCTCTGGTGGCTATCTCGGATCCATCTGTCCAAGGGTATGACCTTTCGCAGACCAGATTGGACAATAGTAACGACAGATGCCAGCCTTCTGGGCTGGGGTGCAGTCTGGAACTCCCTGAAGGCTCAGGGCTCGTGGACTCAGGAGGAGGCACTCCTTCCGATAAACATTCTGGAACTAAGAGCGATATTCAATGCTCTTCAGGCTTGGCCTCAGCTTGCTGCGGTCAGGTTCATCAGATTTCAGTCGGACAATATCACGACTGTAGCCTACATCAACCATCAAGGGGGAACAAGGAGTTCCCTAGCAATGTTGGAGGTTTCAAAAATAATCTATGGGCAGAGGTTCACTCTTGCCATCTATTAGCTATCCATATCCCAGGAGTAGAGAACTGGGAGGCGGATTTTCTAAGTCGGCAGTCTTTTCATCCGGGGGAGTGGGAACTCCATCCGGAGGTATTTGCTTATGGGTTTCCACCGTTTCCTCTGCTCCCTCCTCTGATTGCCAAGATCAAGCAGGAGGGAGCTTCAGTGATTTTTATAGCACCTGCGTGGCCACGCAGGACTTAGTATGCAGATCTGGTGGACATGTCATCCCTTCCACCATGGACTTTGCCACTGAGGCAGGACCTTTTACTTAAGGGTCCTTTCAACCATCCAAATCTAATTTCTCTGCGCCTGACTGCTTGGAGATTGAACGCTTGGTTTTATCAAAGCGTGGTTTCTCTGAGTCGGTCATTGATACCTTAATTCAGGCTCCAAAGCCGGTCACCAGGAAAATCTATCATAAGATATTGTGTAGATATCTTCATTGGGGTGAATCCAAAGGTTACTCATGGAGTAAGGTCAGGATTCCTAGGATATTATCTTTTCTCCAAGAAGGATTGGAGAAGGGATTGTCAGCTAGTTCCTTAAAGGGACAGATTTCTGCTCTGTCTATTCTTTTGCACAAGCGTCTGGCTGATAATCCAGATGTGCAGGCGTTTTGTCAGGCTTTAGTTAGAATCAATCCTGTGTTTAAACCTGTTGCTCCACCATGGAGTTTAAGTTTAGTTCTTAAGGTTCTGCAAGGGTTTCCATTTGAACCTTTGCATTCCATAGATATTAAACTTTTATCTTGGAAAGTTCTGTTTTTAGTAGCTATCTCCTCGGCTCGAAGAGTTTAGGAGTTATCTGCTTTACAATGTGATTCCCCTTATCTCATTTTCCATGCAGATAAGATAGTGTTACGTACCAAACCTGGTTTTCTTCCTAAGGTGGTATCTAATAAAAATATCAGTCAGGAAATTGTTGTTCCTTCACTATGTCCTAATCCTTCTTCAAAGAAGGAACGTCTATTACACACACTTGATGTGGTTCGTGCTTTAAAATTTTATTTACAAGCTACGAAGGGTTTTCGTCAAACATCTGCTTTGTTTGTGGTCTACTCTGGACAGAGGAGAGGCCAAAAGGCTTCGGCAACTTCTCTTTCTTTTTGGCTAAGAAGTATAATCCGCTTAGCTTATGAGACTGCTGGCCAGCAGCCTCCTGAAAGAATTACAGCTCATTCTACTAGAGCGGTAGCTTCCACATGGGCTTTTAAGAATGAGGCTTCTGTTGAACAGATTTGTAAGACTTGGTCTTCGCTTCATACTTTTTCTAAATTCTACACATTTGATACTTTTGCTTCTTCGGAGGCTATTTTTGGGAGAAAGGTCTTACAGGCAGTGGTGCCTTCCGTTTAAGTGCCTGCCTTGTCCCTCCCTTCATCCGTGTCCTATAGCTTTGGTATTGGTATCCCACAAGTAATGGAGGAATCCGTGGACTGGATACACCTTACAAGAGAAAACAAAATTTATGATTACCTGATAAATTTATTTCTCTTGTGGTGTATCCAGTCCACGGCCCGCCCTGTCATTTTAAGGCAGGTGTTTTTTTATCTTTAAACTACAGTCACCACTGCACCCTATAGTTTCTCCTTTCTCTTGCTTGTCTTTGGTCGAATGACTGGGAGTGGCAGTTAGGGGAGGAGCTATATAGACAGCTCTGCTGTGGGTGTCCTCTTGCAGCTTCCTGTTGGGAAGGAGAATATCTCACAAGTAATGGATGAATCCGTGGACTGGATACACCACAAGAGAAATAAATTTATCAGGTAAGCATAAATTTTGTTTTTATAAATAGTTTGTTGTGTAGCTGTAGCATTTAAACACCAAATGATATGAGACTTAACACTTGGTAATAAGAGATACAGCAATTTAGTGCAATGGAAATAACCCAGGTAAAGAGTATAAATAAATATATATATATATATATATATATATATATATATATATATATATATATATATATATATATATATATATATATATATATAATCTGTATATATATATATATATATATATATATATATATATATATATATATATATATATATATATATTAGCAAACAAAATAAGAACTTAGTAAATGAGGAACACTAAAGGTTGCAATTCCAATGAGAGCAGTGATCCAAAGTAAGTAACAAGCAAGCATGGATTAGTAAGTTGCAGCTGTTAAAGGCAAGTCTATATACAAGTAATTAGCACAGTTAGTATACTTGCTTCCCCTGAGATGATGTAGCTAGACTCCGGTAAGTAGAGCAGGTAGGTTCTGGCAGAAGGTAAGCAAACTTCAGATGAGCTGTGATAGTTTTACACAGCATGTAGTGACTGGTAATGGAAGAAAGCAGGCGGAGTGATACGTGCTGCAAGTAGATCCGGCAATCCAGGTAACTGGGGCTGCAATGATTACAGCAGCATGGAACAGAGACTGCAGCAGAGAGACACAGGAGCAGCACAGCTAATTATCAGGATGCAGTCAATCAAAGGTGAAAAAATAAGAAAATAAGAAAATAAGTTGAGCTCAGGTGAATACTAGTAAATTCAGCAAAAAGAGTTCCAATAACTCCAATACAAAAGTACAAGTTATTAGAGGGTTAAATTTGACTTGAAAATGAGACACTAGGCAGGGTACAATTCAGATACTCTGCTTAAACAAAATAATCAAGCAAAGAACCAAAAAGGAAATGAGGCTATAAAGGGTAAATAGGCGGAGTTTACTAAAAGGAACATTACTTAAAGGGACATTACTTAAAGGGACATTACAAAAGGATACCCAAGAGCAATTCCAACAAGGCCCTTGATAAAACCATTAATTTGGATACAATCTTCAATACTAAGCCCAAACATTCAAAATTAGATGAAAGTAATAAAGTGATGTTTATTACCAAATACAATGTCAATTATAAAAAATACATTATACCATCAATAAACATTGGCATGCCATTAAAAGAGACCCTATTCTGAAAAATATTGTTAGTGATAAACCAATGACAGTTTACAAAAGAGCACCCACTCTCAGGAACATACTAGCACCTAGCTAAAGGGTCAAACACACCAATTTTTAAAAAAACCTCCAATATAGCCAATAGCTCTAAGACAAATCCATTTGGTTTGAGGGGTATCTATAAATGCAACAAAACAGGTTGCAATGCTTGTAAATATATTAAGGCTGGAGCAAAAAACTTCACCTCCACCAGTTCAGGAGAAATTTTCGAAATTACACAAATCTTTAATTGTGAATCCAGATATGTTGTTTATCTCATAGAGTGTTTGTGTGGTCAACAATATGTAGGATGTATCTCTAGAGTTATGAGAACTAGATGGGGTGAACACTTTAGAAATTGCAAAAATTGTAAAACAAAAAAATCAAACATAGTATCCCCAATCATTGTTTGACCTTTCACTCCAGTAATCCATACATATACAAATTTCTACCAATAGATCATATTCCCAAGTCCACAGACTCCGTCAGAGAGAAACATTTTGGATTCATAGATTGCAAACTTTGTTTCCACTTGGTTTAAAACGCTAATGTAGACTTAGCAGCATTCAACTAGGTTGTTTTCATTTTCCCATAGGCTGACATTTATTTCCAAATATTTATTAGTGAGAATTTACACATTTTTATACTTACAAAAAATCTTTTTTGTGGAAATTTAACATACCCACAGCCCACGGTCATATGCTATCTATACTGTCTTCAATATTCAGTTAGCTTATATCTACAGATAAAACATTATCCCTAGTTAGGTGTCAGATAACTTATATCTTCATGTTTATGCTATACATCATATGGTTTTTATATATACATCCTTTTTGGATTTATCATATAGTTTACACCCCTCTATCTAAAAAATGTTTCCAATTCAACTAACGTTTTTAAGATGATTCAATATCCCCAATAGAAACATCTATATTGCTTAAATATTTTGAGTCAGCTGTTCAGCTAGCTCACAAATCTTATTTATTGTTTTTCCTGCACATGCATTGCCAGCCTACAGACATCTTTTTTTAACCACCAAGATTCAATAGTTGCCTAATGGTTTCTTAACATTTTACTATGTGATGCAATCGCAGTGTTTTGTTAGTAGAAGCCACTTTTTCATATTCTTCTTATTCTAACACCTATGTTGTTTAGTGTAGATACTTTGATAGTTCCAATTTTGGAATTTACTATTCATCATTATGTTTGTTTCTTACCATCGTGCCTACTCCAAAATGTTACAATTTGTATTTATTCACAGTAACATCTATCTAAAGTTGATGATTGCAGATATTTTGATAGTTTAAATATTGGATTCCATTATTCAACACATCATTTGTTTTTTTCTCTTACCATCGTGCCTGTTTCAATATGTTACAATTTTAATTTTTTCCTATAGTGGTGTTTTAAAAAATCTTTTCCTCTCACAAATAGACTATTGTAACACATTGTATTTCTACAGTCTCTCTTGCAGTTCCTCAAATATCCGTTCATGCATAACTAAGTTTCAGATGTTACTCGTACACTACACTCAATTTTGCTATACAAAATATAATTTCTAATGGTTAATCACAATAGACGTCCCCTTTAAGAATTTACGATATTTAATTTATCTCCATCGGTTATATGTTTCATCTAATAATTGACTTCTCCTTTAAGAAATTACGATACTTAATTTATCTCCATCGGTTATATTTTTTTACCCAATAATAGACTATTTTTTTCCATCACCTAAACTACATTTTTATTTCTTGTATTGTTTTTTAATGAGATTTTTAATCAAGCAGACCTATCCTCCTTTATCATTGCATAATTTGAAAACTCTGGACAGAAAATGAAACACAATGTGGCGGCTTTTTTATTTGTTTTTATACATTATTACCTTTGCCTGAAGAAACGACCATAATATTGGGTCGAGAAATGCGTTGCAATATTAAAACCTTATTTTAACTTTTTTTTACGGAGGTGTCTGCCTTTTGCTTCCACAGAAGAAACTGCACTTTATCACTTTAGCAGTATTTTTTAGCATCTACACTGTTAACAGCTCGGTTGCTGTTTGGACGTTGACAGATCTGAGACAGGATCCACCTTGATACGGGAGAAGTATCCAGTTAGCTGACTACTGCAAGTGTCAGCCTGTCAGTTTGCACTGCATAAGTGCCATCACACATTGTGAATTTTACTCTTTTTCCTTGACCATATTGCATATGGATTTCACTATGAGGCGCCCCTTTCTTTTTTGATTTAGATCATCAGGCTGAATTGAGATCGTTCTCCACACGTTGAGCTGCCTTACACCTTTTGAAATTGGATTTCGAATCAAACTATTTTGTATTGTTTCAATTTGTATCAAACAATTATTTTGTCCATCAGTGCGCCACCTTCCTAGGTGTTTTTTTAACTTAGCACTCTGATCTTTTACCCGTGCAAGCCATACCAACTACAAATCCAAGATGTTGGGAAACTTAAAGGGATAGTAAACATCAAATATGTTATTGTTTAAAAGATAGATAATGTTATAGAAATATGCCTTTTACCTCTGTAATTACCTTGTATCTAAGCTTCTGCTGACTGCCTCCTTATCTCCGATCTTTTGACAAACTTGCATTTCAGGCAATTAGTGCTGACTCTTAAATAACTCCACATGTATGAGCACACTGTTATCTATATAGCACACATGAACTAATGCCCTCTAGCTGTGAAAACTGTCAAATGCATTTAAATAAGAGGTGGCCTTCAAGGGCTTAGAAATTAGCATTTGAGCCTACCTAGGTTTAACTTTGAACTAAGTATACCTAGAGAACAAAGCAAATTTGATGATAAAAGTAAATTAGAAAGTTGTTTAAAATTACATGCCCTATTTGAATCATGAAAGTTTAATTTGGACTTTACTACCCCTTTATGCAAAAATTACATGTGTGTTGCTATACAATGAACAAAAAATATTGTTTCCCTGAAATTTGACAAATGGAAAAGGGTAAACAATAAAACAAAGCTATAATGTATTAAGAAACGGCATATGATAGCTGTTTTGCTTATTTTCAATAAAATTATAGATCTGCGTTTCACTTTACCTGCTGTGGATACTAATTAATGCAGGAAAAAAATGAAAAATCTTTTGAATGTTTTGGTGCATTTTCTACAGTGCTTTGAAGTTTAATTAATCAGGTTATCTGTACTTCCTACAGTACCTTTGCCGCATGGTGAAAACCTGAGAACAGACCACTGTTTCAGTGTTTACTGTAAATCCACACACAAAGTAATCTGATACTGTCTGATACACAGAAATGAAAGGCATTGGTGAGTAAATAACACATTTTGCTTTACTGCAGCTGAACTCAAGCTCTGTCACTCTGTAATGCTGAGTCAATTCACTGCCTCCAAGGCTCACGCAGCTCCTCATACAGTGATCTCACTGAAAGCAAAGCGTGCAGGCAGGACAAGGGAAGAAAATATACTTAGCCTGGAGGCGGGTCTCTGAGTGTGATTGATGTGGTCTGCAGAGACAGTGGGCCTGATTTTCAAAACCTCGCCACTCAGGTGAGATGATTTTACACACATATTTTATCTTGAGAAATGTTTATGTTGCCATGTAGTGTTCTTTATTTTTAATAGAATCTCCTACATTACACTACAATACAAGGTCTAAAAAAAATCCCAAAGACTTTGTGTGATTTCTCTCCATGCCGGCGAGGTTTTGAGCATCAGGCTCTGTGTCTTTTATTGTATCCAGAAAAATAAGGATTGCGGTTGTGCTGGTTTGAGCCATCCTACTGCTCTGACCTGACAGTGCACACAAACTGGGGGGAGCAATCTACAACTTTGGGGTAAATTGCAGTTCAAATCTGCACAGCTTTATCCTCATTCTAGCACAAAAACATCTGCCCTACCAGATTCTATTAGAGAGCCGGTCCTGCACTCAGGTTTTTACAACACTTTCATTGATGTATATATTGATGATATACATATACACACAAACACACAGGGCTTGAGTTTTACAGTGGTCCCCTAGTCCCGGACAACTTAGAAATTGCAGAGGACGACTTGATTTTGACTTATTCCTATCTTTAACCCCTTAAGGACCAAGGCCATTTTTCAATTTCTTTCCCTTAAGGACCAGGGCTATTTTTACATTTCTGTGGTGTTTGTGTTTAGCTGTAATTTTCCTCTTCCTCATTTACTGTACCCACACATATTATATACCGTTTTTCTCGCCACTAAATGGACTTTCTAAAGATACCATTCTTTTCATCATATCTTATAATTTACTATAAAAAATATTATAAAATATGAGGAAAAAATGGAAAAAAACACACTTTTTCTAACTTTGACCCCCAAAATCTGTTACACATCTACAACCACCAATAAACAACCATGCTAAATAGTTTCTAAATTTTGTCCTGAGTTTAGAAATACCCAATGTTTACATGTTCTTTGCTTTTTTTGCAAGTTATAGGGAAATAAATACAAGTAGCACTTTGCTATTTCAAAACCACTTTTTTTCAAAATGAGCGCTAGTTACATTGGAACCCTGCTATCTGTCAGGAATACCTGAATATCCCTTGACATGTATATATTTTTTTTTAGAAGACATTCCAAAGTATTGATCTAGGCCCATTTTGGTATATTTCATGCCACCATTTCACCGCCAAATGCGATCAAATAAAAGAAATTGTTCACTTTTTCACAAATTTTTTCACAAACTTTAGGTTTCTCACAGAAATTATTTACAAACAACTTGTGCAATTATGGCATAAATGGTTGTAAATGCTTCTCTGAGATCCCCTTTGTTCAGAAATAGCAGACTTATATGGCTTTGGCGTTGCTTTTTGGTAATTAGAAGGCTGCTAAATGCCACTGCGCACCACACGTGTTTTATGCCCAGCAGTGAAGGGGTTAATTAGGGAGCATGCAGGGAGCTTGTAGAGTTAATTTTAGCTTTAGTGTAGTGTAGTAGACAACCCAAAGTATTGATCTAGGCCCATTTTGATATATTTAATGCCACCATTTCAGCGCCAAATGCGATCAAATTTTAAAAAAACGTAATTTTTTCGCAATTTTAGGTTTCTCACTGAAATTATTTACAAACAGCTTGTGCAATTATGGCACAAATGGTTGTAAATGCTTCTCTGGGATCCCCTTTGTTCAGAAATAGCAGACATATATGGCTTTGGCGATGCTTTTTGGTAATTAGAAGGCTGCTAAATGCCGCTGCACATCACACGTGTATTATGTCTAGCAGTGAAGGGGTTAATTAGGGATCTTGTAGGGAGCCTGCAGGGTTAATTTTAGCTTTAGTGTAGAGATCAGCCTCCCACCTAACACATCAGACCCCCTGATCCCTCCCAAACAGCTCTCTTCCCTCCCCTACCCCACAATTGTCCCCGCCATCTTAAGTATTTTTTTTTATTATTTTTTTTAGCATATTTATATATGCTGCTGTGTAGGGTCCCCCTTAGCCCCAGTACCCAGTTTACAAAAAAATATATTTATTTTTATTTTTTTTCCCCACTTTTCTGTAGTGTAGCTTCCCCCCCCCAAGACTAAACCCCCACCCCTTCCCAGATCACTTTGATTATTGTGATTTATGTTTTTATTCCCTCTATCCCTCTAAATGTAAACTAACTATGTTCCATAGTGTAATGGTTCCCACCCGCTCCCTCCCCGTGCACGCGCCTGCCCGCCTTCCCCGTGCACGCGCGCGCGTCCATGCGCACCCCCCCAGTGATCCCGCCCACGATCCCGCCCACCTCTGCACTCTGCAATCCATCGATGGCCGCCCACCCGCCTCCCATGTCGGCTCCCACCCACCAACGATTGCGGCCATCGATGTCCGGTACGGAGAGGGCCACAGAGTGGCTCTCTCTGCATCGGATGGGGCAAAATGTTATTGCAGTGATGCCTCCATATCAAGGCATCACTGCAATAACCGGAAAGCGGCTGGAAGCGATCAGGATCACTTCCAGCCGCTTTCAACCCCAACATCGTACAGGGTACGTCGCTGGTCTTTAAAGACCAGTTTGTGCAAGACGTACCCTGTACGACGCGTGTCATTAAGGGGTTAACATTGAGTTAAATTGTTACTTTTTTCCTCTGGGCTAGAAGCTTTTAACATAAAAAACAGAGGAGGGGCTCCAATGATATAAAACTTTTATTATGTTCAAATTTCCAGGACAGGATAAAAAAAATAACCACAATGTTTCGGGGGCCAATGCCCCTTAATCATGTGATAAAATTACAATCAAACACACCTGTTTAAATAGGCATCTACCTAGCATTAACCCTTTAGCTTATTCAAATACATCCCATTAAATAATAGTTGCGCCACCTAGTAAAAAAAAACAAAGCAGCTATGAAGCCTCGCAGATATACAACAGTATTATAAATATATACATTACCATAGCATCTATATGGATATATACAACAAACCTAATATGCTAAAATGGCAGCAAAGATATCAGGCCCAGCATCAACATATACTGTAGATGTAAGTTTTTTCAAAAAGAATCAAGAGAACCTAGACAGAAGGAAAAAGAAGGAGTTATATCAGAAATGCATAATGGCTGTTATAATATATCTACAGAAAGTTTACTGCAAATAACTTATAAATAATGCAATAAGAGAGTATCAAGATGGCTAACAAAAACCTAGATTATGAGTTTTGCGTTTGTGTTTTAACGCTGAAAAAATAGCAATTTCAGCTTTAAAACAGTAACGCAGCCATTATGAGTCTTGTCGGTATAGCTGTACTGCAAGCATTTTAGCCTGTAACGCAACGTCAGTCCCGCACTAAAAAAAAAAGCCTATACCGACACGATCCGTTCTGCAATCTGACACCAGTAGTTATGAGTTTTGCGCAACAAAACTGTTACACAAAACTCATAACTAAAGTGTTACAAAGTACACTAACACCCATAAACTACCTATTAACCCTTAAACTGCCGCCCTCCCGTATTGCAAACACTATATTAAAGTTATTAACCCCTAATCTACCGCTCCCGACATCACCACCCTTTAATAAAATGTATTAACCCCTATTTCGCTGCTCCAACATTGCCGCCACTATAATAAAGTTATTAACCCCTATTCGCCCTCACCCCAACAACTCCCACACTATAATAAAGATATAAACCCCTATTCCGCTGCTCCCCGACATCGCCGCCACTAAATAAAATTATTAACCCCTAAACCTCTGGCCTCCCACATCACTGCCACTAAATAAACCTATAAACACCTAAACCGACAGCCCCCCACATCGCAAAAAACTAAATTAAACTATTAACCCCTAAACATAAAACCCCCTAACATTAAATTAAAATTACAAGATCCCTATCTTAAAATAAATTTAAAAAAAAACAACTGGAAAATTAAAAAAACCTAAGTTTAAACTATAAATTAAAAAACATTACTATTATACTAATGTTAATATTTAAATTCTAAATTCTAAAGTATTAAATTAAAATACACATTAAAAAAAAACACTACTAAAAAAAATTAAATCTACAATTAGAATAAAATATTCTAAATTACAAAAATTACGAACAAAATTATATATAAAAAAAACAACAATTACACCTAATCTAATAGCCCTAAAAAAATAAAAAAGACCCCCAAAATAAAAAACCCTAGCCTACAATAAACTACCAATAGCCCTTAAAAGGGCCTTTTGTAGAGCATTGCCCTAAAGAAATCAGCTCTTTTACCTGAAAAAAATACAAAGACCCCACAACAGTAAAACCCTGCTACCCATTGCCCTGAAAAGGGCATTTGTATGGGCATTCAGCTCTTTTTCTTGCCCTGAAAAGGGCATCCAGCTCTTTTAAGATAGCCCAAACCCTAATCTTAAAAAAAAAAAGTTAAAAAAAACCTAACACTAACCCCCGACGATCCACTTACAGTTTCTGAAGTTCGGACATCCAGGCAGCGAAGTCTTCATTCATCCAGGCTGCGTCTTCTATCTTCATCCAGGCAGCATCTTCTATCTTCATCCCGGCGGCGCAGAAGGCATCTAAGCTAAGGAGCTAGACAATTTTTGGTTTAGCACTTGTTTATTGGTGGGAGAATTTATCCACTAATAAGCAAGAACAACCCAGGTTGTAAACCAAAAATGGGTCGGCTTCTAAAATTACATTCTTGCTTTTCAAATAAAGATACCAAGAGAATGAAGAAAAATTGATAATAGGAGTAAATTAGAAAGTTGCTTAAAATTGCATTCTCTTTCTGAATCATGAAAGATCAGTGTCCCTTTAAAGTTAGGGGATTGTTAGGTTTAGGGGTTAATAGTTTCATTTAGTTTTTTGCTATGTGGGGGGCTGTTGGTTTAGGGGTTAATATGTTTATTTAGTGGCAGTGATGTGGAAGGCCAGAGGTTTAGGGTATAGCTGTTAATAGTTAATAACTTTATTTAGTGTTATCAATGTCGTGGAGCAGCGGAATAGGGGTTAATATCTTTATTATAGTGTGGGCGATGTTGGGGTATGGGTTAATAGGGGTTAATAACTTTATTATAGTGGCGACGATGTCAGGGAGCAGCAGAATAGGGGTTAATAACTTATTAGCTCATCGCCACCACTTGTAATGGCAGCGCAGTGGAGGGTGAAATAACGCAACTTTTGTTGAGGTAGTTTCACACCCCCTATAGTGCAAAACTTGTAATCTCTGTGTATATTAGTAGAAAGCAGTCCAGCTAATCTTTCTGTTCATACCCTATGGTTTCTGAGTATCCAACTGGAAAATCCAGTAGGTCTCACTTTGTTTTAGCAAAAAATCCCTATTGCCACCCCTCCTGGGGATCCTCACCTGTTCAATAATCTGGAACCAGAGCAGATTAATATGGTGCCCAGCTGACAATAAATGATAAGCAACGGGGACTGTAAGAACCTTACATCTTATGTTACTTTTATGTTCCGTGATACTGTCACGGATCCATCTAGAGCAGAGGGAGAAGGAAGTTCAGACGGCAGGGCTGCAAACATCGTGGCTTCATCCAAAGGAGGCTCAGAAGACCGCCAAGCCGACATCACACAGAGCGACCAGGTCTCGCAAAAAAATATAGTTGTGAACATATCCGACAGTCTGCTGAGTGACAGGGAATCTGCAGTTCTACAGAAAGGTTTGGTCTTTTGTCCACTTAGTGACTGATTTCTTCAACTTGAGGAGAGACGTTTTTCATTTTTTTCCCACCATATTAGATTAAAATACTGGCATGCAAATGTTCTGTCAAGGGACATTTCCAAATTGGACTCATGTAAGCAAACCCTGTCTACTAATGTTGTGTCTGGGGGTACTGAGGGTACCAAGCTGTCTAATGATGGGAAGTTTAACACTACTTTATTAACTACTAAATCCCTTAATATCAAATATTTGGGTTTATATAAAAAGTGTTTTTATCCATCCAGTACACACTTCAGTATACAAACCTTTGAACACCTAGTTTTGGCAGATTTGGATAAATTACAATTACAAGTTAAACAAAAGTAATTTAGAGGTAAATCCAAGTATGTCAATTTTACAACAGCTGATCAAGTAGCCCTTAAAACTCTTAAAACTAAGAATGAGTTAATTTTGAAACTGGCTGCAAGGGTGGTGCAACTGTTGTACTTACTAGACAAGACTACAAAAAGGAGATTTATCAACAACTAAATATGAGCAATGTGTATGCTATTATTGCAGGCAATCCAATATTTAAAATCATTAATGAGATTCAAGCCACAAACAAATTTGCATTAGACAATGCGATTTTCAATGTCAAAACTGCTACATTTTTACAAGTTAAGGACCCTATAACACCGGTCTTATATATTATACCAAAGATTCAAAAGTCTTAGGTTGCTCCACCAGGCCGCCCCATTGTTGCTGGGACTAATTCAGTCTTTTCTAATATTGCAACATATTTAGATACAATACTTAGGCCCCTGGTGAAACTAAATAACTTGCAACTACAGACTGATACATTCATTTTGTTAAGCCTAAACGTTGCAAGTTTGTATACGTCCATCTTACATGAAAGTGATTTGAGTGCTGTGAAATATGCTCTTCACTCTGCTGGCTCCCATTCTCAATCACAAATTAATTTCATTCTGCAGCTACTTGAGATTATTTTGTACAACAACTGTTTTTTATTTGAAGATGTATTTTATCTTCAGTTACAGGGGACCACTATGGGCTCCAACTTGGCTCGAATTACACCAATATATACATGAAGAGAAAAGAGAAGTTTGTTTTTGAGAATAAACTGTTTCGCCAATGTGGCACCACTTGGTGGCGCTACATTGACAATATTTTTGTTGTATTGTTGGGCAACGTTGGATCCCTTGAGCTGTTCATTGATGAGTTAAATAATTCTACCACTTACATTAAATTTAAGTTACTCCATAGTGAAGTTAGGATTGATTTTCTTGATGTTTCTGTCATTAAAGATTTAAGACTGATATTTTCAGTAAAGAAAACGACAGAAACAGTTTACTTCACTATGATAGTGCTCACCATCCTTCACTAATTAGGTCATTACCCCGTAGCCAGATGTTGCGGGTTCAACGTATTGTGGCTGATGATTCATAAATTCCGGTTAGATTATCAGCAATGGGTTACACATTTCTGGAGAGAGGGTACCCAAAAAAATCTAATTGAAAAAGTTATAGATAATGTACTACATATTCAGAGAGATACATTGTTGAGACCAAAAATTTTAAAAAATGGAAACAAAAGGATAACATTTGTGTCCAGCATGGAAACAAAAGGATAACATTTGTGTCCAGCATGGAAACAAAAGGATAACATTTGTGTCCAGCTGTCTAAAATTATTCGCAAGCATTGGGGAATACTAAATGGATGCAACCCGAACATAGAGGAATTTTGTCAGTTTCCAATGCCTTCATACAAACGCAGCAGGAGTCTGCGTGATACATTGATTAAAGCAGACATTCAATCTAGTAAAAATCTGCAACGACAAGTTATCACCAAAAAAAAGAATGTGGGTTGTTTTCCATGTTTGGGCTGCATTAATTGTGTTTCAATCATTAAAAGTCCATATTTTCTACATCCCCACACAGGACACCAATATCCATATAGAGATCACTTTACATGCAATACTAATTACGTTATATATATATATATATATATACAGCCCTCGTTGCTTATCATTTCTTCTCAGCTGGGCACCAGATTAATCAGCTCCAGATTATTGAACAGGTGAGGACACCCAGGAGAGGTGGCAATGAGATCTATTGCTAAAACAATGTGAGACCTACTGGATTTTGCAGTTGGATACTATGGAACCCAAAGTGTATGAACAGAGAGATTAACTGGTCTGCTTTCTACTAATTTTGTTATTCATCTTGATACTCTCTTATTGCATTATGTATAAGTTATTTACAGTAAAATTTCTGTAGATATGATATAACAGCTATTATGCATTTGTAATATAACTCCTTTTTCCTTCTGTCTAGGTGCTCTTGATTCTTTTTGAAAAAAAAATTTGATTTATATGTTGATGCTGGGCCTGATCTCTTTGCTGCCTAATGTATATATTTATTATACTGTTGTATATCTGTGAGGCTTCATAACTGTTTTTTATGTATACTCACTGTTTTTTTCACTAGGTGGTGCTACCATTATTTAATAAGATGTATTTGAATAAACTAAAGGGTTAATCCTAGGTAGGCGCCTATTTAAACAGGTGTGTTTAATTGTCATTTTATCCCATGATTGGCCCCAAACGTTGTGGTTATTTTTTGATCCTGTCCTGGAAATTTGAACATAAAAGTTTTGCATCATTGGAGACCCTCCTCTGTTTTTTATGCTTCATGTTTTGAGAGCAAGGTAGTAGCTCTTAACGGTTCTCCTGGTTGGTTTTTTGGTGCTGGATTCCACATTCTCTGCTAGAAGCTTTTAACCTCTGACTAGTAAACCATAGTGATATTTTCCATTGCTGTATATATGTGTATATATTTGTATACAGCTTCTCACATGTAGTTACTTATAACATAATGCAGGTATTACAGGTATTTGTACATATTATAAAGTTTGCTCATTCTGAAGAATTATCCTCTGAATGTCTTGAACACCCAGTTGTAGAAAAAACTCCTTTTCTTCTTTCCCCCACAGATCATTTCTTTCTCTCAGGTATCTCACTGAATGTCATTTCTTTTCCTAAATACTGTTATTACATCAGTCATCTTAAACAAGGGGAACAATTCTTATACTTAGCATATTTATTAGTTGATCATACTGACAAACTTCACCAAGTAGGAGTCCCCATCTCACTAGTATGGGGCACCTTGGGCTATAAACTAAGTTGTCAACTTTCTCTATAGTTAAATCGCCTCGTCCTTCAAAGATGATATTTCACAAAGTAACATCAGAGAGTTTTCTCAGACTATTTCATCTAGATGTACTTTTTTGCACTTTAAAGTATTTGGTAAAGAAAAATACGGCTAGATTATGAGTTTTGCATTAGAGGCTATGCGGTGCTAACGAGCAGTTTATGCTCAACGCTCACTTACAGACAGTGCTGGTATTACGGGTTTTTACAAACCAGACAAGAAGTGAGCATTGAGCAAAATTTTGCTCATTACAGCACTCCAATACCAGCACTGCTTACGTTAGTGGTGAGCTGGTGTAACGTGCTCTTGCACGATTTCCCCATAGGAATCAATGGGGAGAGCCGGCTAAAAAAAAGTCTAACACCTGCAAAAAAGCAGCGTAAAACTCAGTAACGCAGCCCCATTGATTCCTATGGGGAAATAAAATGTATGTCTACACCTAACACCCTAACATGAACCCCGAGTCTAAACACCCCTAAACTTACACTTATTAAACCTTAATCTGCCACCCCCAACATCGCTGCAACCTACATTATATTATTAACCCCTAATCTGCCGCTCCGGACACCGCCGCCACCTACATTATACTTATGTACCCCTAATCTGCTGTCCCCAACATCGCCAACACCTACAATATATTTATTAACCCCTAATCTGCCGCCCCCAATGTCGCCGCAACCTACCTACACTTCTTAACCCCTAATCTGCCGCCCCCAATGTAGCCGCCACTATAATAAACATATTAACCCCTAAACCGCCGCACTCCTGCCTCGCTAACATTAGTTTAATATTATTAACCCCTAATCTGCCGTCCCAACATCGCTGCCACCTACCTACATTTATTAACCCCTAATCTGCCGCCCCCAACGTCGCTGCCACTATTCTAAATGTATTAACCCCTAAACCTAAGTCTAACCCTAACCCCCACTAACTTAAATATAATTTAAATAAATCTAAATAAAATTACTATAATTAACTAAATAATTCCTATTTAAAAATAAATACTTACCTATAAAGTAAACCCTAAGCTAGCTACAATATAACTAATAGTTACATTGTATCTAGCTTAGGGTTTATTTTTATTTTACAGGCAAGTTTGTATTTATTTTAACTAGGTAGAATAGTTATTAAATAGTTATTAACTATTTAATAACTACCTAGTTAAAATAAAGACACATTTACCTGTAAAATAAAACCTAATCTAAATTACAATAACACCTAACACTACACTATAATTAAATTAATTCCCTAAATTAAATAAAATTAAATAAAATTATCTAAAGTACAAAAAAAACAAACATTAAATTACAGAAAATAATAAACAAATTACAAGATTTTTAAACTAATTACACCTAATCTAATCCCCCTAACAAAATAAAAAAGCCCTACCCTACACTAAATTACAAATAGCCCTTAAAAGGGCCTTTTGCTGGGAATTGCCCCAAAGTAATCAGCTCTTTTACCTGTAAAAAAAAATTACAAATCCCCCCCAACATTAAAACCCACCACCCACACAACCAACCCTACTCTAAAACCAACCCAATACCCCCTTAAAAAAACCTAACAATAACCCCTTGAAGATCACCTTACCGGGAGAAGTCTTCATCGAAGTCCTCAATGAAGCCAGGAGAAGTCTTCATCCAAGCCGGGCGAAGTGGTCCTCCAGACGGACAGAAGTCTTCATCCAGACGGCATCTTCTATCTTAATCCATCCGGCGTGGAGTGGGTCCATCTTCAAGACATCCGGTACGGAGCATCCGCTTCCAACAAAGTCTTCTTACTAAATGACGGTTCCTTTAAGTGACGTCATCCAAGATGGCGTCCCTTCAATTTTGATTGGCTGATAGAATTCTATCAGCCAATCGGAATTAAGGTAGAAAAAATCCTATTGGCTGCGGCAATCAACCAATAGGATTGAAGTTCAATCCTATTGGCTGATCCAATCCGATGTGGGGAGGCCTCAGTTTAGGGGTTAATAGGTAGTTTAAGGGTGTTTAGTGTACTTTTTAACACTTTAATTAAGAGTTTTATGCTACGGCATTGTAGTGTAAAACTCTTAACTACTGACTTTAAAATGGGGTACCAGTCTTGACAGGAGAGGGTCTACCGCTCACTTTTTGGCAGACTCGTAATACCGGCGCTATGCAAGTCCCATTGAAAAAAGAGGATACACAATTTACATAAGTGTATTTGCTGTATTTCCAAGCCTGGCCAAAAAAGTGAGAGGTACACCTGTACCTGCAAGACTCGTAATACCAGCGGGCGTTAAAAAGCAGCCAAGACCGGCCAACGCTGCTTTTTAAGCCTAACGCACAACTCGTAATCTAGCCGATAAGTAGCCATATTTTATAGTAACACATCTGATTTTTCTGGTTAAATGGCAGTTACATACCTTGACTTCCAACATTTCCTGAAGGCTTTCCAGGATAGGAGGGTAAAGGGATTTATGGCCTACTAGTGTTTTGCTTATGGTGCTTTTATGGGATTCAGGGCATCCCATGAGCAGAATTGAGCAGAGTAGGAAGCATGTCATGGAATGAGCTTAGTAAGTCCCTAAGTACTGGAACATTTAAATAAGACAATCCCTCAGGATCTAGGACAGTAGAAATGTCTTTCATTATATCAGCCAATATCCTGTAATAAATTACAGGTATCAATGCATATGTTACTAAACAGCACAGTATTATCTTACACCACTGATTATCGTATATTTATGAGCAGAGCTGGAATTTTGAGCTGGCATTTTTCACTAGTCCACTAGTCCCAGACTAGTAAACAAATTGGGACAAATGAGAAAGAAATCAGGCTTTTGTATATGTTTGAAACTGAGTGGTTTAGTAACTTTTTTTCTGTCATAATTAGCTATTTTCCCTGCTAAGTTACAGTGACTTTCTTCTAAAGCTGCTTATATAGAGCAATAAACTTATTTTATCCTGATGTATTTGCTATTTCTAAAATACTTAAGTAAGCAGCTTGGGAGCAGTGCTTGCCAGTGACACCTCATCATTATGGGGTTACGCTTAACTAAAGAATAAACACACATTAACTCTCATGCATATTTCAACCTTTGTGTATTTTCCACAGTACTCTGTAGTAGAAAGGCAATTTTTCATTGTCACCGAGCTGAATTCTTTACACAAAGTCCACATAATTGTCCCCATTTGAAATAATAGTTAGTGACTAAACATTTCAACAACTAAATATCTACAATTCATTTGGTTTGTGCTTTATACAAAACACAGAAAAATAGGAACACAGCCAGTAAAAAAAAAAAGTAAAATTATGTTGCAACTTAATTTCCGAATTAATTACCCATTTTATTTTCAGAAAAGATGTTTTCAGTCAAAATTCATTGCTGTTTAATTTGGAATGAGAAAATTGGCACAAGTTCTAAAAATGCTGGGGTGTTTTTCCTGTCCTTTAGTGTCTCTGTGTCGGGACTAAAAGATAATTAATACTCAATTTGCAATATGCAGCGTGGCAGGAAGCGTCCATTTCCTCTTTGTTTCAAGCGAACGAGATGCCTGAACATTGACTAATTGCATCCTTTGTTATCAGGCCGAAAGAGGAGCAGACACAGGTTAGCTGTCAAATGGAAAGGATGTTTGCTTTGAGGCTGTCAGAGAAACATACTAAAGAACTCTGACATTTTGTCATAGAGCCTAAAAGTAGGGGCTCGGAAAATATCAATACAAAGTAGAATTCCCTGAGGCAGTTTATTTTGTTTGGCATAGTATAAAATTATCAGAAATAGGAATGGATAGAAAATTCTAAGAAAAGAGCTTTTAATAAATTCATGAATTTTGTTGATCTCTTTTCAAGTGAGTGAGAAACACCTATCAAAGTAAAGTATTTGGATGTTATACTCTTTCTTAATGCAAAGTTAGTTGCATTATAAGAAGCAGGTAACATGAAGAAAATCCACATCATGTATTGACAGATTAGTTATAATAGTCAACCTTACTCCATAAATACAATTACTATAGCAGATAATGTATGAAAATGTGCATGTTTCTGTATTAACAAAAATTATAATTTGTTTTATTCAAACACATTGTGCAGTATACTTTAGGACAGTGTGATATTTTTAATATAAAATTATTATGATTCGTTAGATATTACTAATTATTATTATTATCCCTACGTATATATATCTATATAACTTTGTTCCATTTCAAATACCAAAGTAACTGCATTGGTGTTGATTAATTTGGAAAAACTAAGATCCATATCTTAAGGGCAATAAGTAAGCCAATGAAATCAAATAATCACCTAGATTACGAGTTTTGCGTTAACAAGG
This sequence comes from Bombina bombina, assembly GCF_027579735.1. Lineage (NCBI taxonomy): Eukaryota > Metazoa > Chordata > Amphibia > Anura > Bombinatoridae > Bombina > Bombina bombina. Next base: position 221,654,908 of record NC_069502.1, read on the forward strand.
GTGCGGTGCTAACGAGCAGTTTATGCTCACCGATCACCTACAGACAACGCTGGTATTACGGGTTGCTACAAACCCGGCGTTAGCCGCAGAAGAATGAGCGGAGAGCAAAATTTAGCTCCACATCTCACCTCAATACCAGCGCTGCTTACGGTAGCGGTGAGTTGGCTAAACGTGCTCGTGCACGATTTCCCTATAGGAATCAATGGGGGAGAGCCGGCTGAACAAAACCTAACACCTGCAAAAAAACAGCGTAAAGCTGCTGACGCAGCCCCATTGATTCCTATGGGGAAATACATTGTATGTCTACACCTAACACCCTAACATGAACCTCGAGTCTAAACACCCTTAAAGTTGCCTGTAAAATAAAAATAAACCCTAAGATAGATACAATGTAACTATTAGTTATATTGTAGCTATCTTAGGGTTTATTTTACAGGTAAGTATTTAGTTTTAAATCGGAATAATGTAGTTAATGATAGTAATTTTATTTAGATTTATTAAAATTATATTTCAGTTAGGGGGGTTAGGTTTAGGGTTAGACTTAGGTTTAGGGGTTAATACATTTAATATAGTGGCGGCGACGTTGGGGGTGGCAGATTAGGGGTTATTAAATGTAGGTAGGTGTCAGCGATGTTAGGGCAGGCAGATTATGGGTTAATAATATTTAACTAGAGTGCAGCGGTTTAGGGGTTAATATGTTTATTATAGTGACGGTTATGTCCGGTTTGACAGATTAGGGGTTAAAAATTTTATTTTAGTGTTTGTAATTTGTGGGGGGGCCTTGGTTTAGGGGTTAATATGTAGTTTAAGGGTGTTAATGTACTTTTTAGCACTTTAGTTAAGAATTTTATGCTACGGCGTTGTAGTGTAAAACTCTTAACTACTGACTTTTAAATGCGGTATCAGTCTTGACAGGAGAGGGTCTACCACTCACTTTTGGTTAGACTCATAATACCGGCGTTATGCAAGTCCCATTGAAAATATAGGACACACAATTGACGTAAGTGAATTTGCGGTATTTCCGAGTCTGGCCAAAAAAGTGAGCAGTGATCCTGTCATTTCAAGTAATACCAGCGGGCATTAAAAAGCAGGGTTGGGACCTCTCAATGCTGCTTTTTAACCCTAACGCACAACTCGTAATCTAGTTGAATGTTTTTCACTAAAGAAAGAGCTGATTCCTTCTTTGGGGTAGAAGGCCATGTTTTGGAATTTGGTATCCTTGGCCAGGATCAACAAGGGTGTACGGTATGCAGTTTTTGGTGGATCTTTTAAGGTCCCAGTAATACCCCTAAATACCCCTTTGGGTACCTTTCTTCTATAAACAATCTACCTGCGATATGAAGGCAATCCATTCCATCATGCCTCTGAGCTAAGAAAGTTGTTGCACAAAGGGAAATGTAGGAGGCTTGCCTTAAATAAAGCCAATAACAGAAGGGTTTAAGGGAATTAATCATTTTGATTACCTGGAGTACTATGCCCATATAAGATGCTAAGCATGGTATTGGTCATCATTGTTTTTAATTTCAGAATGGGACAAGGTGGGTCCATAGCAAGACATGAACAAGATTTCTTCAACGGAAAGAAAAACATATCTACAGGATTTATTTGATGAGCCAAACTGAAGTTTTCAATAAAGTTTGTAACCCACTTTATATGTGGAGAGTTTTTGGGAACATCTAGTTAGTGTGTAATTTCAGAGAAAGCGTCAAACAGAAACATTCTGTCTGCAAGTAATAGGTGCTTAGGTTATAGTAGGTATTAACAGCAATACTAGGGGTGAGTCAGTAATTACTATCTCTGACTAAACCCCATATTTGTCAAATTATGTTTTTGGGTTATGGATTATCATGACAGTATTTCCTTGTTGAAAGCTACTGCAACCAATTTTTTTAGAAACACATTAGTAACAGATTAGTTTACCTTCTCCTAGTGTTTTTCTGGCTTTGTTAGGGTAGATATTTGGTTGTATTGTTTGGATACTCCCAATGTTCAGAATAGAACACTTCCTAAACCTGATACAATTTTAATTTAAGTTTAAAAAGTAGCTACTGATATGATTGTGTCACAAGCTTTAGCATTCTGCGAATGAACTTTGGGTAGATGTAGGTGGAAGTATAAAATGGGAGAAAATGAGTAACGCTGCAAGCTATAGACTTCTAGCACATAATATGGATCTAGACGTGCTGTTGCACTTCTGAATCTGAAAATAGGAAGCAGATTAGAAGATGAATCTAAAGAAAGACATGCACATCAGAAGCAAAGGGCAACCTGTAGAGCAATGGTTGAAGCTAAGAAACTTATGATGTTAAAGTTTGGAATAATGAGGGTTTGGGCATGGAGTGTTGATTATCTAGGGAAATGGTTTTGGAGGTCCCAATTTTCACACAAAAAAAACAAAAAAAAAACATAATTTATGCTTACCTGATAAATTCCTTTCTTCTGTTGTGTGATCAGTCCACGGGTCATCATTACTTCTGGGATATAACTCCTCCCCAACAGGAAATGCAAGAGGATTCACCCAGCAGAGCTGCATATAGCTCCTCCCCTCTACGTCAGTCCCAGTCATTCGACCAAGAATCAACGAGAAAGGAGTAACCAAGGGTGAAGTGGTGACTGGAGTATAATTTAAAAGATATTTACCTGCCTTAAAACAGGGCGGGCCGTGGACTGATCACACAACAGAAGAAAGGAATTTATCAGGTAAGCATAAATTATGTTTTCTTCTGTTATGTGTGATCAGTCCACGGGTCATCATTACTTCTGGGATACCAATACCAAAGCAAAAGTACACGGATGACGGGAGGGAAAGGCAGGCTCATTATACAGAAGGAACCACTGCCTGAAGAACCTTTCTCCCAAAAATAGCCTCCGAAGAAGCAAAAGTGTCAAATTTGTAAAATTTGGAAAAAGTATGAAGTGAAGACCAAGTTGCAGCCTTGCAAATCTGTTCAACAGAGGCCTCATTCTTAAAGGCCCAAGTGGAAGCCACAGCTCTAGTGGAGTGAGCTGTAATTCTTTCAGGAGGCTGCTGTCCAGCAGTCTCATAGGCTAAACGTATTATGCTACGAAGCCAAAAAGAGAGAGAGGTAGCAGAAGCTTTTTGACCTCTCCTCTGTCCAGAGTAAACGACAAACAAGGAAGAAGTTTGGCGAAAATCTTTAGTTGCCTGCAAGTAGAACTTGAGGGCACGAACTACATCCAGATTGTGTAAAAGACGTTCCTTCTTTGAAGAAGGATTTGGACACAAGGATGGGACAACAATCTCTTGATTGATGTTCCTGTTAGTGACTACCTTAGGTAAGAACCCAGGTTTAGTACGCAGAACTACCTTGTCTGAGTGAAAAATCAGATAAGGGGAATCACAATGTAAGGCTGATAACTCAGAGACTCTCCGAGCCGAGGAAATAGCCATTAAAAACAGAACTTTCCAAGATAACATTTTTATATCAATGGAATGAAGGGGTTCAAACGGAACACCCTGTAAAACGTTAAGAACTAAGTTTAAACTCCATGGTGGAGCAACAGCTTTAAACACAGGCTTGATCCTAGCTAAAGCCTGACAAAAGGACTGGACGTCTGGATTTTCTGACAGACGTCTGTGTAACAAGATGGACAGAGCTGAAATCTGTCCCTTTAATGAACTAGCTGATAAACCCTTTTCTAAACCTTCTTGTAGAAAAGACAGTATCCTAGCGATCCTAACCTTACTCCAGGAGTAACCTTTGGATTCGCACCAGTATAGGTATTTCCGCCATATTTTATGGTAAATCCTTCTGGTAACAGGCTTCCTAGCCTGAATTAGGGTATCAATAACCGACTCAGAAAAACCACGTTTTGATAAAATCAAGCGTTCAATTTCCAAGCAGTCAGCTTCAGAGAAGTTAGATTTTGATGTTTGAATGGACCCTGTATCAGAAGGTCCTGTCTTAGAGGTAGAGACCAAGGCGGACAGGATGACATGTCCACTAGATCTGCATACCAAGTCCTGCGTGGCCATGCAGGTGCTATTAGAATTACTGATGCTCTCTCCTGTTTGAGTTTGGCAATCAATCGAGGAAGCAGCGGGAAGGGTGGAAACACATAAGCCATCCTGAAGTTCCAAGGTGCTGTCAAAGCATCTATCAGAACTGCTCCCGGATCCCTGGATCTGGACCCGTAGCGAGGAAGTTTGGCGTTCTGGCGAGACGCCATGAGATCTATCTCTGGTTTGCCCCAACGTCGAAGTATTTGGGCAAAGACCTCCGGATGAAGTTCCCACTCCCCCGGATGAAAAGTCTGGCGACTCAAGAAATCCGCCTCCCAGTTCTCCACTCCCGGGATGTGGATTGCTGACAGGTGGCAAGAGTGAGACTCTGCCCAGCGAATTATCTTTGATACTTCCATCATTGCTAGGGAGCTTCTTGTCCCTCCCTGATGGTTGATGTAAGCTACAGTCGTGATGTTGTCCGACTGAAACCTGATGAACCCCCGAGTTGTTAACTGGGGCCAAGCCAGAAGGGCATTGAGAACTGCTCTCAATTCCAGAATGTTTATTGGAAGGAGACTCTCCTCCTGATTCCATAGTCCCTGAGCCTTCAGAGAATTCCAGACAGCGCCCCAACCTAGTAGGCTGGCGTCTGTTGTTACAATTGTCCAGTCTGGCCTGCTGAATGGCATCCCCCTGGACAGGTGTGGCCGATAAAGCCACCATAGAAGAGAATTTCTGGTCTCTTGATTCAGATTCAGAGTAGGGGACAAATCTGAGTAATCCCCATTCCACTGACTTAGCATGCATAATTGCAGCGGTCTGAGGTGTAGGCGTGCAAAAGGTACTATGTCCATTGCCGCTACCATTAAGCCGATCACCTCCATGCATTGAGCTACTGACGGGTGTTGAATGGAATGAAGGACGCGGCATGCATTTTGAAGCTTTGTTAACCTGTCTTCTGTCAGGTAAATCTTCATTTCTACAGAATCTATAAGAGTCCCCAAGAATGGAACTCTTGTGAGAGGAAAGAGAGAACTCTTCTTTTCGTTCACTTTCCATCCATGCGACCTTAGAAATGCCAGAACTAACTCTGTATGAGACTTGGCAGTTTGAAAGCTTGAAGCTTGAATTAGAATGTCGTCTAGGTACGGAGCTACCGAAATCCCTCGCGGTCTTAGTACCGCTAGAAGGGCACCCAGAACCTTTGTGAAGATTCTTGGAGCCGTAGCCAATCCGAATGGAAGAGCTACAAACTGGTAGTGCCTGTCTAAGAAGGCAAACCTTAGATACCGGTGATGATCTTTGTGGATCTGTATGTGAAGGTAAGCATCCTTTAAATCCACTGTGGTCATGTACTGACCCTCTTGGATCATGGGTAAGATTGTCCGAATAGTTTCCATTTTGAACGATGGAACTCTTAGGAATTTGTTTAGAGTCTTTAAATCTAAGATTGGCCTGAAAGTTCCCTCTTTTTTGGGAACCACAAACAGGTTTGAGTAGAACCCTTGTCCTTGTTCCGACCGCGGAACCGGATGGATCACTCCCATTAATAACAGATCTTGTACGCAGCGTAGAAACGCTTCTTTCTTTATCTGGTTTGTTGACAACCTTGACAGATGAAATCTCCCTCTTGGGGGAGATAATTTGAAGTCTAGAAGGTATCCCTGCGATATGATCTCTAGAGCCCAGGGATCCTGAACATCTCTTGCCCAGGCCTGGGCGAAGAGAGAGAGTCTGCCCCCCACTAGATCCGGTCCCGGATCGGGGGCTCTCGGTTCATGCTGTCTTTGGGGCAGCAGCAGGTTTCCTGGCCTGCTTGCTCTTGTTCCAGGACTGGTTAGGCTTCCAGCCTTGCCTGTAACGAGCAACAGCTCCTTCCTGTTTTGGTGCAGTGGAGGTTGATGCTGCTCCTGTTTTAAAGTTCCGAAAGGGACGAAAATTAGACTGTCTAGCCTTAGCTTTGGCTTTGTCTTGAGGTAGGGCGTGGCCCTTACCTCCTGTAATGTCAGCGATAATCTCTTTCAAACCGGGCCCAAATAAAGACTGCCCCTTGAAAGGTATATTAAGTAATTTGGACTTAGAAGTAACATCAGCTGACCAGGATTTTAGCCACAGCGCCCTACGTGCCTGTATGGCGAATCCTGAGTTCTTAGCCGTAAGTTTGGTTAAATGTACTACGGCCTCCGAAATGAAGGAATTAGCTAGTTTAAGGACTCTAAGCCTGTCCGTAATGTCGTCTAGCGTAGATGAACTAAGGTTCTCTTCAAGCGACTCAATCCAAAATGCTGCCGCAGCCGTAATCGGCGCGATACATGCAAGGGGTTGTAATATAAAACCTTGTTGAACAAACATTTTCTTAAGGTAACCCTCTAATTTTTTATCCATTGGATCTGAGAAAGCACAGCTATCCTCCACCGGGATAGTGGTACGCTTAGCTAAAGTAGAAACTGCTCCCTCCACCTTGGGGACCGTTTGCCATAAGTCCCGAGTGGTGGCGTCTATTGGAAACATCTTTCTAAATATTGGAGGGGGTGAGAACGGCACACCGGGTCTATCCCACTCCTTAGTAACAATTTCAGTTAGTCTCTTAGGTATAGGAAAAACGTCAGTACTCGCCGGTACCGCAAAGTATTTATCCAACCTACACAGTTTCTCTGGTATTGCAACGGTGTTACAATCGTTGAGAGCTGCTAAGACCTCCCGTAGTAATACACGGAGGTTCTCCAATTTAAATTTAAAATTTGAAATATCTGAGTCCAATCTGTTTGGATCAGAACCGTCACCCACAGAATGAAGCTCTCCGTCCTCATGCTCTGCGAGCTGTGACGCAGTATCAGACATGGCCCTAGCATTGTCAGCGCACTCTGTTCTCACCCCAGAGTGATCACGCTTGCCTCTTAGTTCTGGTAATTTAGACAAAACTTCAGTCATAACAGTAGCCATATCTTGTAATGTTATCTGTAATGGCCGCCCAGATGTACTAGGCGCCAAAATATCACGCACCTCCCGGGCGGGAGATGCAGGTACTGCCGCGTGAGGCGAGTTAGTCGGCATAACTCTCCCCTCGCTGTTTGGTGAAATTTGTTCACATTGTACAGATTGACTTTTATTTAAAGTAGCATCAATACAGTTAGTACATAAATTTCTATTGGGCTCCACCTTGGCATTGGAACAAATGACACAGATATCTTCCTCTGAGTCAGACATGTTTAACACACTAGCAAAAAACTTACAACTTGGTTATAATCTTTTTTAGCAAAAAACGTACTGTGCCTCAAAGAGGTACTAACGATTAAATGACAGTTGAAATAGTGAACTGAAAAACAGTTATAGCATCAAACTTTAAAACAACAAAACTTTTAGCAAAGGTTTGTTCCCATTAGTAAAATAACAATAATTAAATTTGACATAAAAAATACAAAGCAACGTTTTTATTCACAGTCACTATAAGAATTCTCACAGCTCTGCTGAGAGAATTTACCTCCCTTCAAAGAAGTTTGAAGACCCCTGAGATCTATCAGAGATGAACCGGATCATGCAGGAAAAATAAAAGTAACTGACTGGTATTTTTTGATGCGTAGCAAAGAGCGCCAAAAACGGCCCCTCCCTCTCCCACACAGCAGTGAAGAGAAACGAAACTGTCACAAATAAATCAAAAAAACTGCCAAGTGGAAAATAATGCCCAAATATTTATTCACACAGTACCTCAGCAATGTAAACGATTCTACATTCCAGCAAAAACGTTTAACATGATAAATAGTTATTAAAAAGGATTAGTGACCTTTAACAGAGTAGTTCCGGTGAAATACCATCCCCAGAATACTGAAGTGTATACATACATGTCATTTTAACGGTATGGCAGGATTTTCTCATCAATTCCATTCAGAAAATAAAAACTGCTACATACCTCAATGCAGATTCCTCTGCCCGCTGTCCCCTGATCTGAAGCCTTTACCTCCCTCAGATGGCCGAGAACAGCAATATGATCTTAACTACTCCGGTTAAAATCATAGTAAAAAACTCTGACAGATTCTTCCTCAAACTCTGCCAGAGAAGTAATAACACGCTCCGGTGCTATTTTAAAATAACAAACTTTTGATTGAAGTCATAAAAACTAAGTATAATCACCATAGTCCTCTCACACATCCTATCTAGTCGTTGGGTGCAAGAGAATGACTGGGACTGACGTAGAGGGGAGGAGCTATATGCAGCTCTGCTGGGTGAATCCTCTTGCATTTCCTGTTGGGGAGGAGTTATATCCCAGAAGTAATGATGACCCGTGGACTGATCACACATAACAGAAGAAAACACAATTTCCACTTTAAGTTGCAGCGTGATTTGTCTGTTAATGAAGGATATTAAATAAATGATTGTTAATAGATTAGCATCGTCACCCTCAGCCCAGTTCTCGGTTTAGAGGTTGTGATAGTGCAGGTTGTTAGATATCTGGGCCAAAAAACTCTGATATAAGGTATTGCCATTTTTTATTTTTTTTGTTATTTATATTTAACTTGTATGTACCTTTGGACACTCATTTCACGTATACAACCCCCCCCCAAAAAAAAACCACAATAATATACAATCTTACACCAATAGGTTTATTGTATTAGACCTATGTAGCTGATAAATCCCAGAAAGTATAATATTTATATTCAAATTATTTCCAATATTGTCTATATTATTAAAAAAAAAGCATTCTAACATTATGGGGCCGAATTATCATTGTGCGAGCGGACATGATCTGCACATCGATAAATGTCAACAGCATGCGCTTTCTGCATTTATCATTGCACCAGCAGTTCTTGTGAACTGCTGGAACAATACCAACCCTTGCAGGTTCGTGGCCAATTGGCTGCTATCAGGGGGTGTCAATCAACCCGATCGTATTCGGTTAGAGAAGGCGGACAGGTTATGGAGCAGCAGTCTTTAGACCGCTGCTTTATAACTTGTGTTTCCAGCGAGCCTGAAGGCTCGCCAGAAACATGGGGCATCAAGCTCCATACGGAACTTGATAAATATGTCCCTATATGTCAAGTAAGAATTTTTTTTGTCTTTTATTTAATGTACTCTTGAAATCTATTACACTGTCATAGCCTGCAATCTACAACTATTGACCTATATAGTAAACATGACATCTCTCTGTAATGCACTTTCTATAAATGTTGTTACTCAAGGGCAGACAACTCCTTCCATTTAATTTAAGTATTTATCATGTATTGTGTCCACAGCATTGTTTGCTGCATTAAATAATGTAATACAAATAGGGCTAGATTATGAGTAGAGCCCTATTTATCGCTCCCACTTGCACGCTAACTACGCTCGACTTCGGCTCTTTGCGTGCACATATTACAAGTTGAAAATAAAAATTGCTCGCTTGTGCACTAACCCAACAAATCACAAAAAGACATTGTTAGAATACCGTGACCACGTTAACATACTACCCCATAGACTTCAATGGAGCAAGAACAGCGGAAAATCAGCTAACAGCAATGCAAGGGTATATAAAGAGGGTATCTCGCATCCAAAGTTCAGTGTGCGACAGGTGACCGCATAAAGAGGACGTCGGATGCAAGATCAGAAGATAAGTAGAAAATAATATGGATGAAGATAGAAGACCCCCGATGCCAGGATGAAGATAGAAGAGGAGCACCGCAATTGATCACGTTGTGTAGTGGAGGTGTGGTGGTTTAGGGGTTAATAGTGTAGCGGGGTACTTTGTGATGTGGGGGTGTGGTATTTGCAACTGTCTTTTGATTAATCACAGCTCTAAATATACCTCTAACTAAGCTTGATGTGAGAAATTGGGATGTGTTTAATAACTGAAATATTGCCTAACACATCACAGTGTATGGACAATGGAGATTACAAAGGTTAATTATTAAAGGACAGTGTACTCCAGAATATATATCGTTTAAAAAGATAGCTCATAGAGCTCTGTTTAAAATTACATGCCCTATCTGAATTATGAACGTTTAATTTTGACTAGACTGTCCCTTAAAGTATTATATTCACTTTGAATTAATAAAAAAAAATTAAAAACTGTTTTGTATTGAGTTTATACTATGTACAGGGCTGTTTTTAGGGGCGGGCAGCTCCCGAGCTGTGAGCTTAAATGCTGAGTTTCCTTATAGAAACCATAAATCCGTGTTCCTTTAAAGCAGGGGTGTCCAAACTTTGCTCTCCAGAGGTTTTGGAACTACATTTCCGATGATGCTCAGCCAGTATTTTATCTAGCTGAGCATCATGGGAAATGTAGTTCCAAAACCTCTGGAGAGCAAAGTTTGGACACCCCTGCTTTAAAGTATAGCTTACTTCCTCTTATAAAATAATTAAAAAAAAGCTTCCTTTATTTCTTTCTACCCCGTGTCTGCTCTTCCAGGGGGTGCTACTGGTTTGTTTTTTTTCCTGCAGCCCTTGTTGGTAGACATAGGGTTAACTGTGCTCTCCTCTGTGTGCTAACAGATTTAGGCAGAATGTATAACTGAAGGTCACGTGGGCAGCTGCTCCATTCTTGCTAGTTGCTACTGTCAGGGTCATGGTGTCATTTATAGCTCTCTTAAAGAAATCTGTAGTATATCAGGAATATGGGATCTTCAAGTGTACTTTATATACTGGTGGTAAGGCTGAGCTTCTCAAAGATGTAATCTGATTTATATTTTTAGACTTCTTCTCTCTTCTATATTTGCTAAAATCAGTTATCAGCAATGTGAGATATATATATATATATATATATATATATACTGTGTATATATGTGTGTGTATATATATATATATATATATATATATATATATATATATCACATTACGGATAACTGATTTTAGCATATATATATAATAAAAGATTGGTTATGGGCGCAAAAACAAGGCTTAGAACTGAAAGTTATTCAGTTAGTATCAGAAATCAAATCCAATAAAAGTGATACAATGCAATAAAATATATAAAAAAACACTTAAAATATGTGTATATAAGTGTAAAAGTTGATACAAGTCCAGTGATAATAGTCCCAGAAACAATCTAAAAAAGTTCCCACGTGAAATAAATTCTTCTAAAAGGCAAGCTCCAGGTAAGTTGATGTGCCCAAAATGACCAATAAGAATAGATGAACTTCCTACTTACAAAAAGCTACATCAATCAAAATGAGGTAAGTGCGGCACAGATTGTCAAGTAGTTGGCTCTCTAGTCATTGGCTCCTCCCCATAGGTAGATCTGCTTCCTTCAATGTCCCTTGTAGAAAGATTTCCTCTTTGTTTATTTTCTCAGAGTAATTGCAATTCCTTTGTATTCATCTGGATTTGTTTCAATTTATGATGGGGCGCCACAAAACTCTCTGTTACTTGGGAAATTTTGTGGAAACTATAGGCTCAATTTTAACTCCTCCTCAAACAGTTTAATTGTTGTCTACTCAAGTAGAGCAACGAGTGGAAACGTAAGAGGATTTTGTGCACATTACGTTTCTTCAGTCTGTGGGTTTTTTCAGGAGATGATCTTTTCTTGAATGATCCGTATTGTCGTCCAGTCATTTACGGCAGATGGGTGACAGGTTTGGAGAGGTCTTCGAGAACATACAGACTGGAAACAGAGAATTCCATGTAATGCTAGAGCAACAGATGTTTTATAGGAAGACATGAGGCCTTGCTTTTGTTTATGGCAGTTTATATTTTAAAGCAGGAATATTTTATGTTACTAGGATATTTTTTATAAACGTGTGTAAAGTAAAACCGGTGAAAAAAGACATAAATATTTTTTCAAAAGCTAGAAATATTTAATAATATAATCTGTAATAAAATGTTATATATATATATATATATATATATATATATATATATATATATACAGTATATATATATATATATATTAGTAAAGAATAGGGATGCACTCGCCAGGATTTCCAAAGTTACCTTTAATGTAACATTTTGGGGTGTTACTCCCTTCGTCAGACAATACATGGTAATAATGGTACTGTTATTTTGTATTGTCTGACGAAGGGGGTAACACCCCGAAATGTTACATTAAAGGCAACTTTGGAAATCCTGGCGAGTGCATCCCCATTCTTTACTATATATATATATATATATATATATATATATGCCAATGGCATATAAAAGTGGGGTATATATTCTACCTTAATAAATATAACAATTGTAAGTAATCAATATAAAAGGGGCATGGGACAGACAACCCAGCATTACATACATATATGGGGGGAGGGTGTATGGTATTTAGGGGGGTGCTGTTAAATTTATTTACTAACAAAAATTATAGTTATTTTTTTTTTACTTTAAATGCAGTAAGGATGGGTTTAATGTAAATAAAAAAGGCAATGAGCACCCAAACCCTAAAAATCGGTAAAAGTCCACACCTCAGGAGTCCAGCAAGAAATAGATTCAAGATAGTGAATTCATAGGACTTCTTTGATAGGAGACAAACACAGTGAAATGCCTGGTGAGCAGCACAATCCTGGTGCCAGACAGCACACAAATCCCTAAATCTACTTCTGCCCTAGGAAGATCACGGAGGGGAAAAATCAAATACAGGAAACAAGGTCTCATTTTTGTCAACTGTCACAAATATACTTTATTTGTGCAAGGACAAGATGGCGTAAGTTGTAATCAGAATCCGGTCAAACATGAAAGTATGGTCTCTGATCACCCCACCATCCCACTAGCTAGGTAACTGGGGTTAACAGAAAGGCAGAGCCCAGCCATGCTGCCACCAGTGCCACGGGTTTGAAAGAGATTTATTGCACTTTTTAAGGATTCCTCCCCCCACCTCTGCTTAGAGATCCTTAAAAAGTGCCCCAGGCAATGCATGGCATTCTGGCTCTGGGTCCTTAGTTGGAAGGGAACTTACTTGTTGGGTAATAATAGAACCGTAATTAAGCTGCATTTTGCGTGTTGCTAGTATCAGGCAAAAACAGGGCTATAAGTAAGTCTGGTCCTGATACCTTACCTTAGTCACGTCATCACCACATTCCTGACGGGTCGCAGAACAGAGCTGGGGGCCTGTCAGAATTTTTAGCCTCCCTTCTTCCCTTTGCTAAGTTGAGGCTGGAAGCGCCCCTCAGAATTATGCGCCCGGGGCAACCGCCCCTGTTGCCCCCCCCACGCTACGCCACTGCACCCAAGGAAACACCAACAGAGACAGCCTCAGAAAACACACAAAGACATACACACACACAAAGAGACACCCACAGAAAACACATAAAGACATACACACACAGAGAGACAACCACATAAAAAACACAGAAAGACATACATACACACACTCTCACTGAGACATCCACAGAAAACACACAAAGACATACACACACCCTCACAGAGACACCCACATAAAACACACACCCTCACAGAGACATCCACAGAAAACACAGACATACATACATATACACACACACACCCTCACAGAGACATCCACAGAAAACACAGACATACACACCCTCACAGAGGAATCCAGAGAAAATACACAAAGACAAACATACACACACCCTCACAGAGACACCGACAGAAAAAGCTCAAGGACATATGCAAACACCCTCACAGACATCCACAGAAAATGCACAAAGAAATACACAACCACCCTCACAGAGAGACCCACAGATAAAAAATACATACACACTCATAGAGACACAAACCAAAGCACAAAGACATAACCACAGACACCCACAGGAGGAAACATTTATGCACCTTGCATCCCCTAAATCAACAGTGTGTGACATGCATGATAAAAAAATTTTTAGAAATTAAGAGATCACTTTTTAAAGAATCATATTTGTAAATGTGCAAACAAAAATAATTCTGTGAATTCAATATTGTACATTAATGAGCTGGGTAGATGGCTAGATGAAGAAAAGTACCTTTAAAAGGTTGACATATGTTTGTTTGTTTGTTTTTTTCCCTATTTTCCCTAAACCAAGAGCACCACTTCAAATACAGTGTACAAATTTTCCCAGCTTTCAGCTGTACTTATGGATTTTGAAAAAGCTGTACTCTATATGGTCTTGGTGGGACCATAAGCTGTGGTACTCATACCATTAGATCTGGTTAAATGCAGGATTTAGGCTTGTTGGTATGTATTTCAAAATTAAGTCAGCTGTAGTGCAAACTGAACAGTTTTAAGTTAACCTGTCTCGTTTCAAACACTGATCAATCTTAGTCTGAGAGTATAAAATTTTATGCAGATGTAAAAATCTTAGATTAAATGCCTCCTTGCACCTGGAAAGTCCTTGCATAAAGGGGCAGTAAACTGGAATGTTTTATATATATATATATATATATATATATATATATATATATATATATATATATATAATGCATATCTGCCAAAAGGGCACCTACCACTTGTGTTTTGAGGAGGAAACATTTCTGAATGGTTTTAAATATAGAATTTCTACAGCATTGTCAAATAATCATAAATACACTGCTGCTAAAAAAATGTGTTTTTATGGACCCCTAGCCCCAACCAAACAACTACTGCCACACTGAAGTTACAATCCAAAATTGCACAAAGAAATAAAATACATTTGCTAAGTAAGTCCTACCTCCTCTGCAAATGAAAGTGATCTGCCGTCTGACTCAGGCACACACTGTACAAACAAAGTGCCAAGTCTGTCTCACACTGCTCATAGTGGTTTAGTGCACACTAACAAATCCTCTCAAATGCTAATACTTTACTCCTTGTAATAACATTTCCCATGCTCAATTAGCACTCTGCTGTAGTACCCACTGGTGGCTGCCCAAATTTAAAAGAAAATATATATATATATATTTTTTTAGTTCTTGCCTCATGGGGCCCCCCTGGCTCATTGGGCCCCTGACAGGAGTCACCCCTGTCACCCCCTGATGGCGGCCCTGGCGCCAGGGTAAAAAAATTCAATTATATTTAAAAAAAAAAAAAATCATAAAGAAGCTCAGGCATTACACTTGACACTGTTTAGCCCATAGTGCCCCTACTGATATTTGTAGTATATGCAGTTGCAAAGGCTTCATCAGCACCCTACTTACTTCCGGGACCTACAGTAAAACTGTTATATATAGTTAGGTCAAAACTATTAGAACTAAATTATAAGGTGCATATACATCTATTTTACATGGATAGCAATTTTCTTTAGTCCATTTGTGGGTCAGTAAATTGTAAAATTGCTTATCCCTTAAAGGGACAGTGAACTGTAAAATTGTTATCCATTTGCAAGAGCACTATATGGCAGCACTATTTCCTGCCATGTAGTGCTCCAGAGGCCTACCTAGGTATCTCTTTAACAAATAATATCATGGGAACAATGCAAATTTGATAATAGAAGTAAATTGGAAGCTTTTATTTTAAATTGTATGCTCTGTCTGAATCACAAAATAAAATGTTTGGGTTCTTGGAAAAAAAATGGGGAATTGTCAGCTTGGTGCTTTTACATTAATTTAAATGTGCAATTAAATGAGAATGCATGAAAATCCTTAGCTGATGATTTATACTGACATAAGAAAATAAATGCATTTTACTAAAATATAAAAAACTGGGAGCCATGTTGCACTTTAGAATTTGGGCGGGGGGGGGGCGCATTTTGGAATTTTGCCCTGGGAGCCAAGTTCTCTAGAAACGTCCCTGACTATGTACCAATTACTACTCTTTTTTTTTCATTTATATTCTTAGTACGTATGCAGGCACATTTTAATGGATGCATTAAATCAATACAAATGTATAATGAACAGAAACTTATTGCTATAGCTCTGAATAACACTCGTCATTTCATTGTGAGCACATTGTGAAAAACAGCTTAACTCCATGTAACTATATTGTAGTGTTGCTTTAGAGCGTGCTAGTTTAATGCTGGTGTATGAATCATGTTTGCTGCTCGTTCATTCATTTAAAAAATATTATTTTTGATCAAAGCAAATGTCGTATAAGGTCACAACTGAGACACAAAAGAAAGTACTATTAAAAGGGAAATAAAAATCCCTTTGTGCTTCCATAGTTAGCGAAAATTTGTTTTTGGCTGCCGATAACCATTAAAAGTGTCATTAAAAAGGTAAACATGCATAGTCATTTTTTTTTCACGTAGGTGCTTCTACAATATTGGCAATGGGTTAGTAATATCTTTCCCCATTGACATCAATGGCAACTGATAAAAACGATAATTTGAACCAAGTTTCCTCTGCGCGAATTATCATTTAAAAGGCGACTAAACACAGTAGAATATCGTAATCAATACATGCATACTAAAAAGACAACGCAAAAGCACTAAGTATGAATTTTAAAATAGTAGGGTTTTTTTTGTGACATTACTTTAAACTTACATTACATTTTCCTTCCTAGTGCATCATTTGACAGCCATCAGCCAATCACAAAATGCATATGCAAATAGTATGTGAATTCTTGCACGTGCTCAGCAGGAGCTGGTGCCTCAAAGTGTGCATTTAAAAAGATTGTGCACATTTAGATAATGGAAGTAAATTGAAAAGATGTTTAAAATGATGTGTATCTAAATCATGAAAGTTTAATTTTGTCTTTACTGTCCCTTTAACAGCTGGCAAACTTTGGACAAAAATAATGACACAAGTAGACAAAAAGGCACAAAGATGGGGTACAACTGTGTGTAAAAATGTTCTGAAAAATTTAAAAATGCACATTTAAAAAACAAAACAAAATAAAACCTCTGTCATTTCACACATTGATGTACACTTTAAAATATTTCACATCACATTAAAGGATAATGCATCTAAATAAGAAGTATTTTGCTTTATTTCTATTTACAACAATACAAATATTAGTCATAAATGCACAATGCTTTCACATAAACTAATACATGTGAAGTCTGCATTTACATACACCTAGATTACGAGTTTTGTGGTACGGATATACTACTGAAAAATTAGCCATTGCGCGTGTAATGGCCAGTAACACATATTACGAGTTGCGCAAGCATTTTAGCCTTAACGCAAGCCTCCCTTCCGCACTGAAAAAAATTACATTTGAGTGCGGGATTTTCCATAGCACCTTATTACAGGTTCTGCGGTCCGGCTCAAATGATTGCGTTACAGCCTATACCAACACAATTCATTCCGCAATCTGAGACCAGTAGTTATGGATTTTGCAAAACAAAAATGTTTCACAAAACTCATAACTAAAATGTTACAAAGTACACTAACACCCATAAACTACCTCCTAACCCCTAAACCTCCACCCCTAACCCCTAAACTTAATAACCCCTAATCTGCCGCCCACCCACATTGCAACTTTTAAATAAACCTATTAACCCCTAATCTGCCGCCCACCCACATCGCCAACACTATATAAATTTATAAACCCCAAACCGCCGCCCCCCCCACATTGTAACTAATAAACTAAACCTATTAACTGCTAATTCACCGTTCCCCGACATTGCTGACACTAAATAAAGTTATTAACCCCTAAACCGCCAGCCTCCCACATCGCAACTAATAAACTAAACCTAATAACCCCTAAACCGCCGACCCCCAAATCGCAAAACACTAAATTAAACTATTAACCCCTAAACCTAACATCCCCCTAACGTTAAATTAAAAGTTGCAATATAACTATCTTAAAATAAATAAACTTACCTGTGAAATAAAAAAAAAAAATAAGATTAAACTATAAATTAACCTAACATAACTATTCTAATAAAATTAAAAAACTACTAATTAAAAAAAACTTGTTACATAATTAAAAAACCTAACAATACAAAAAAAATAAAAAATCTAAATTACAAATTTTAAAAAACCTAATACTAAGAAAAAGTATAAAACCCTAAAATTACGAAAAATAAAAAAACTCTAAGAATAAAAAATAAACTAAATTATCAAAAATAAAAATAATTACAGCTAATCTTATAGCCCTATAAAAATAAAAAGCCAAATATCATTCTATCTAATTAAACCTAAGGTAACCATTGCCCTGAAAAGGGCATTTGGATGGGCATTGCCCTTAAAAGGGCATTTAGCTCTTTTACGGTGCCCAAACCCTACACTAAAATAAAACCCACCCAATAAACCCTTAAAAAACCTAACACTAACCCTTGACTATCCACTTACAGTTTTCGAAGCACGGACATCCCCCAAAATAAAAAAACCTTAGCCTACACTAAACTGCCAATAGCCCTTAAAAGGGCCTTTTGCGGGGCATTGCCCCAAAGAAATCAGCTCTTTTACCTGTAAAAAAAAATAAAATACAAACAACCCCCCAACAGTAAAACCCACCACCCACATAACCAAACCCCCCAAATAAAATTCTATCTAAATAAACCTAAGCTAACCATTGCCCTGAAAAGGGCATTTGGATGGCCATTGCCCTTAGAAGGGCATTTAGCTCTTTTACGGTGCCTAAACCCTACTCTAAAAATAAAACCCACCCAATTCTATCCAATCAGCCAATAGAATGCAAGCTCAATCCTATTGACTGATTGGATCAGCCAATAGGATGAAAGCTCAATCCAATTGGCTGATTGCAACAGCCAATAGGATTTTTTCACCTTTAATTACTATTGGCTGATAGAATTCTATCAGCCAATCGGAATGTAAGGGATGCCATCTTGGATGATGTTACTTAAAGGGAAACTTCATTCTACATCGGCGATCGGAAGAAGAGGATGCTCCGCGCCGGATGTCTTGAAGATGGACCCACACTGTGCCAGATGGATGAAGATAGAAGATTGCGTCTAGATGAAGACTTCTGCCCGATTGGATGAAGACTTCTGCCAGCTTCGATGTAAACTTCTGCCCGCTTGGATGAAGATTTCTGCCACCTGCCGTCTGGATGAGGATGGATGTCCGTGCTTCGAAAACTGTAAGTGGATAGTCAAGGGTTAGTGTTAGGTTTTTTAAGGGTTTATTGGGTGGGTTTTATTTTAGTGTAGGGTTTGGGCACCGTAAAAGAGCTAAATGCCCTTTTAAGGGCAATGCCCATCCAAATGCCCTTTTCAGGGCAATGGTTACCTTAGGTTTAATTAGATAGAATTTTATTTGGGGGGTTTGGTTGTGTGGGTGGTGGGTTTTACTGTTGGGGAGGTTGTTTGTATTTTTTTTTTACAGGTAAAAGAGCTGATTTCTTTGGGGCAATGCCCTGCAAAATGCCCTTTTAAGGGCTCTTGGCAGTTTAGTATAGGCTAGGGTTTTTTTAATTTTGGGGGGGCTTTTTTATTTTGATAGGGCTATTAGATTAGGAGTAATGCATTTTTATTTGGATAATTTTGTTTTTTTATTTTATGTAATATAGTGGGGGGTTTGTAATTTAGATAATTGTATTTGATTAATTTTTTTTTTTTATTTTATTGTTATTATTATTATTAATGTTAGTTTTTAGTGTAAGGTACGCTAAGTTTTATTTTACAGGTAACTTTGTATTTATTTTAACTAGGTAGTTAGTGAATAGTTAATAACTATTTACTAACTAGTCTACCTAGTTAAAATAAATACAAACTTACCTGAGAAATAAAAATAAAACCTAAGATAGCTACAATGTAATTATTAGTTATTTTTTTGCTATCTTAGGCCTAGATTTAGAGTTTGGCGGTAGCTGTCAAAACCAGCGTTAGAGGCTCCTAACGCTGGTTTTAGGCTACAGCCGGTATTTGGAGTCACTCAAAATAGGGTCTAACGCTCACTTTTCAGCCGCGACTTTTCCATACCGCAGATCCCCCTACGCCATTTGCGTATCCTATCTTTTCAATGGGATCTTTCTAACTCCGGTATTTAGAGTCGTTTCTGAAGTGAGCGTTAGAGCTCTAACGACAAAACTCCAGCCGCAGGAAAAAAGCAGGAGTTAAGAGCTTTCTGGGCTAACGCCGGTTCATAAAGCTCTTAACTACTCTACCCTAAAGTACACTAACACCCATAAACTACCTATGTACCCCTAAACCGAGGTCCCCCCACATCGCCGACACTCGATTACATTTTTTTAACCCCTAATCTGCCGACCGCCACCTACGTTATACTTATGTACCCCTAATCCGCCGACCCCTGTATTATATTTATTAACCCCTAACCTGCCCCCCACAACGTCGCCGCCAGCTACTTACAATAATTAACCCCTAATCTGCCGACCGCAAAGCGCCGCCACCTACGTTATCCTTATGTACCCCTAATCTGCTGCCCCTAACACCGCCGACCCCTATATTATATTTATTAACCCCTAATCTGCCCCCCTCAACGTCGCCGACACATAACTACACTTATTAACCCCTAATCTGCCGAGCGGACCTGAGCGCTACTATAATAAAGTTATTAACCCCTAATCCGCCTCACTAACCCTATCATAAATAGTATTAACCCCTAATCTGCCCTCCCTAACATCGCCGACACCTAACTTCAATTATTAACCCCTAATCTGCCGAACGAATCTCGCCGCTATTCTAATAAATGTATTAACCCCTAAAGCTAAGTCTAACCCTAACACTAACACCCCCCTAAGTTAAATATAATTTAAATCTAACGAAATTAATTAACTCTTATTAAATAAATTATTCCTATTTAAATCTAAATACTTACCTGTAAAATAAACCCTAATATAGCTACAATATAAATTATAATTACATTGTAGCTATTTTAGGATTAATATTTATTTTACAGGCAACTTTGTAATTATTTTAACCAGGTACAATAGCTATTAAATAGTTAAGAACTATGTAATAGTTACCTAGTTAAAATAATAACAAAATTACCTGTAAAATAAGTCCTAACCTAAGTTATAATTAAACCTAACACTACCCTATCAATAAATTAATTAAATAAAATACCTACAATTACCTACAATAAAACCTAACACTACACTATCAATAAATAAATTAAATACAATTTCTACAAATAACTACAATTACATAAACTCACTAAAGTACAAAAAATAAAAAAGAACTAAGTTACAAAAAATAAAAAAATATTTACAAACATAAGAAAAATATTACAACAATTTTAAACTAATTACACCTACTCTAAGCCCCCTGATAAAATAACAAAGACCCCCAAAATTAAAAAAATTCCCTACCCTATTCTAAATTAATAAATTTAAAAGCTCTTTTACCTTACCAGCCCTGAACAGGGCCCTTTGCGGGGCATGCCCCAAGAAAATCAGCTCTTTTGCCTGTAAAAAAAAACATACAATACCCCCCCCTCAACATTACAACCCACCACCCACATACCCCTAATCTAACCCAAACCCCCCTTAAATAAACCTAACACTAAGCCCCTGAAGATCTTCCTACCTTATCTTCACCTCAACAGGTATCACCGATCCATCCTGGCATCCGGTGCTGAAGAGGTCCAGAAGAGGCTCCAAAGTCTTCCTCCTATCCGGCAAGAAGAGGACATCCGGACCGGCAAACATCTTCATCCAAGCTGCATCTTCGATCTTCTTCCATCCGGTGCGGAGCGGGTCCATGTTGAAGCATCCGACGCGGATCCATCCTCTTCTTCCGGCGTCTCCCGACGAATGACGGTTCCTTTAAGGGACGTCATCCAAGATGGCGTCCCTCGAATTCCGATTGGCTGATAGGATTCTATCAGCCAATCGGAATTAAGGTAGGAATATTCTGATTGGCTGATGGAATCAGCCAATCAGAATCAAGTTCAATCCGATTGGCTGATCCAATCAGCCAATCAGATTGAGCTCGCATTCTATTGGCTGTTCCGATCAGCCAATAGAATGCGAGCTCAATCTGATTGGCTGATTGGATCAGCCAATCGGATTGAACTTGATTCTGATTGGCTGATTCCATCAGCCAATCAGAATATTCCTACCTTAATTCCGATTGGCTAAGTGTAAGGTTAGGGGTGTTTAGACTCGGGGTACATGTTAGGGTGTTAGGTGCAGACGTAGGAAGTGTTTCCCCATAGGAAACAATGGGGCTGCGTTAGGAGCTGAACGCTGCTTTTTTGCAGGTGTTAGGTTTTTTTTCAGCTCAAACAGCCCCATTGTTTCCTATGGGAGAATCGTGCACGAGCACGTTTTTGAGGCTGGCCGCGTCCGTAAGCAACTCTGGTATCGAGAGTTGCATTTGCGGTAAAAATGCTCTACGCTCCTTTTTTGGAGCCTAACGCAGCATTTTTTTGAACTCTCGATACCAGAGTTAATTTTATGGTGCGGCCAGAAAAAAGCCTGCGTAGCGTTAACAGCCCATCTACCGCCAAACTCCAAATCTAGGCCTAAGGTTTTATTTTACAGGTAAGTATGTATGTAGTTTTAAATAGGTTATTTAGGTAATAATTCTAAGTTTTATTTAGATTTATTTTATTTATATTTAAGTTAGGGGGTATTCGGGTTAGGGTAAGGTTCAGGGTTACGTTAGAGTTAGACTTATGCTTAGGGTTAGGGTTACGTTAGGGTTAGGATTAGGGGTTAATATTTTTATGTAGTATTAGTGATGTAGGAGGCCAGAGGTTTAGGGGTTAATAACTTTAGTATAGTGGTGTTGACATTGGGGGAGGCAGATTAGGGGCTAATAAGTGTAGGTAGGTGGCAGTGATGTTTGGGCCAGCAGATTAAGGGTTAATAGCTGTAATGTAGGTGGTGGCGGTGTTAAGGGCAGCAGATTAGGGGTTAAGAGGTGTATTTAAGGGCAGCAATGTTAGGGGTAGCATATTAGGGGTTAATAACTGTAATGTAGGTGGCGGCGATGTTAAGGGCGGCAGATTCGGGGTTAATAAGTGTATTTAGGTGGCGGCGATGTTAGGGGCAGCAGATTAGGGGTAAATAACTTTATGTAGGTTGCGGGTATGTCAGGGGCAGCAGATTAGGGGTGTTTAGACATGGTTTTTATGTTAGGGTGTTAGGTTTAAACATAACTTTTTCTTTCCCCATGGACATTAATGCGGCTGCGTTACGGAGCTTTTGTTTCTGCAATTGCAGGTGTTAGGATTTTTTTTTAGCTGGCTCTCCCCATTGGTGTCTATGGGGAAATCGTGCACGAGCATGCCAAAACACTGCTTGTATTTGAGTGCGGTATGGAGCTCAACGCCATCATATCGCCCGCACAAGCCGGGTTTTTCAAAACCTGTAATAGCAGCGCTATAGGGAGGTGAAATACTGCCGCTTTTGTGGCGGTCGTTAATTTCCCTATAGTGCTCAAAACTCGTAATCTAGCTGATTATTTGGTATTTATTTGACTAACAGGAAAATAGTGACATCTTGCATTGTTGAATATTTATTGATTTTGTAAAAAAATATTATGTTTTTGTTTATTATTCATTGATTAATAAATATGGCTAAAAGTGACCTTTCATTGTTATACACATGTAAAAGGAGGTCTTACATATGACAATTCACCATAAAAGTTGGTATACACAATACACTGGTAAACAGAAAATTGGGATTGCCCCTATTGATTATAGGCTCTTTCATCTCTTATTATGAATCAGCGGTTTAAACAACCTCCGTCACCCTCTTGTGCAATTGCTTGTGCAATAGCAGGGGGAGTATTGCACAAATGAATGATCATTCAATAATTCCCCCCTGCTTTTACTCGAACAATACGGGGAATAAATGCACTACAAAATTTACAATGAAATGTGTACAGGTTCACAACATTTTAACCTTGTCCGTCTGAAAATTGAGAAATCTAGCCCAAAGAGAATTAAAAGAAATTCCTGTCAGACATAATAACCAAATCATACCCAGCTCAGATAGGGTTAACATAAGCTGATTCCAAAACTTGCAGCATCATAATGACTAAATATATATATATATATACCAAGGTGTATAGTATATGCACTCCCACCAACGACCTTCAACTTGCCAGGGTGCTGTAACCAGGTATATAGATTTCCAAAAATGAAGCACTCACTGGACTGTAGACATCTGTGACAAATCAAAACTTTATTGTGTGACGTTTCGGGACAAACCCGGTTTACCCTAATTGGTAGCCTGTTATGGGGAGTGTCTTGTAGGCCTATAAATGTTCTTACTTGTACACTTGATGTTTGTCAGAGGAAGGGACGCTGTTTGTACCGAAACGTCACACAATAAAGTTTTGATTTGTCACAGATGTCTACAGTCCAGTGAGTGCTTCATTTTTGGAAATATATATATATATATATATATATATATATATATATACTGTATATAAAACTCCTCAGAGTGAATCCACCCTCCTGGGCCAACTGCCTGGGTGCAAATATGCAGTTTATACGAAGATGCACTCACAGGACTTATTCAAACATTGTGTCAAAAATGTATTGACGTTTCAGTGATGAAACCATCCCCTTCATCAGAATAAAGAAATGTTTTAAACTCCACTCTTATATAGTGTATATAGTGTCTCAAATGAGTTAATCTAAACCTACTGTGAACAAACAATTGAAGCACACTGTATTCCCAGTTGGAACGCACGCCATGCGTTCCACAGAACAGGAAGTGAACTCACTTCCGGTTACAGATACAAACAAATATTATATATATATATATATATATATATATATATATATATATATATATACAGTATATATGTGCACAGTGTGACAGTGTGGTCACTTAGTAATATGTGTATATTATAAATCATAAACAATGAAATGTAATAATGTTCGGCAAAATGCATATCCATGACAACAACTAGCAGACCTAGTTGCCATAGAAACTGCAAATGCTTGTGAGTACTTAAAAATACATGTGCAACTTTGTATCAAAATTTTGAGCAACCTATAATACATATATTACATTAAATGTTCCCTTCAACTAAAGGCATAAAGCCAAGAATATAATTACGTGACAAATAGTGCTCTGGACAGTTTATTTGTCACATAATAATATTCTTTTGCCGAACAGTATTACACTTCATTGTTTATGATTTATAATATACACATATTACTAAGTGACCACACTGTGCGCAGATATATATATATATATATATATATACAGTATATCTATCTATCTATCTATCTATCTATCTATCTATCTATCTATCTATATATATATGTATATATATATCCTATATAATAAATGGCCAAGTATGTTTGTCAGATACAGTCATGCGCAGTAGAGACTGCACGTGACAAACATACCTGACCGTTTGGATCCTGACACTCAGCAATCAGCACAGAGCAAGGCTGAAGCGGAGTGTCAGGGAGCGTGGCCGACGGAAGCGTTGTGATGGGGGCGTGGCCGGGCGTCGCGAGGGGCGTGGTCGGGCGGGTGTTGCCGCGATGGGGCGTGGTCGGGCTGGGTGCCGCAATGGGGGCGTGGCCAGAGAGGCAAAGGCTTTCAATGAAGACAGAGGAGAGCCAGAGAGGGAGCAGGAGAGGAGGTGAGAAGGGCCAAAGAGGGGGGGAGAGAGAGGGCCAAAGAGGGGGGGAGAGAGAGCCAAAGAGGAAAGAGAGCCAAAGAAGAGAGAGAGCCAAAGAGGAAAGAGAGCCAAAGAGGAGAGAGAGCCAAAGACGGGGGAGAGCCAAAGAAGGGGGAGAGAGAGCCAAAGAGGGGGGGGAGAGGGCCAAAGAGGAGGGGAGAGAGCCAAAGAGGGGGGGGGGGGAGAGAGAGAGCCAAAGAGGGAGGGAGAGAGCCAAAGGGGGGGAGAGCTAAAGAGGGGAGGAGAGCCAAAGAGGGGGGGAGAGAGAGAGACAAAGAGGAAAGAGAGCCAAAGAGGAGAGAGAGCCAAAGAGGGGAGAGAGCCAAAGAGGGGGGAGAGAGAGCCCCAAGAGGGGGGAGAGAGAGCCAAAGAGGGGGGGAGAGAGCCAAAGAGGGGGGGAAGAGCCAAAGAGGGGGGGGAGAGAGCCAAAGAGGGGGGGAGAGAGCCAAAGAGGGGGGAGAGAACAAAAGAGGGGGAGAGAGCCAAAGAGGGGAGAGAGAGAGCAAAAGAGGGGGGGGAGAGCCAAAGAGGGGGGGGGGAGAGAGCCAAAGGGGGGGGAGAGCCAAAGAGGGGGGAGAGAGAGAGCCAAAGAGGAAAGAGAGCCAAAGAGGAGAGAGAGCCAAAGAGGAGAGAGAGCAAAAGAGGGGAGAGAGCCAAAGAGGAGAGAGAGCAAAAGAGGGGAGGGAGCCAAAGAGGGGGGGAGAGAGAGCCAAAGAGGGGGGGAGAGAGCCAAAGAGGGGGGGACGAGAGCCAAAGAGGGGGGGAGAGAGCCAAAGAGGGGGGAGAGAACAAAAGAGGAGGAGAGAGCCAAAGGGGGGGAGAGCCAAAGAGGGGGGAGAGAGAGAGCCAAAGAGGAAAGAGAGCCAAAGAGGAGAGAGAGCAAAAGAGGGGAGAGAGCCAAAGGGGGGGGAGAGAGCCAAAGAAGGGGGGGAGAGAGCCAAAGAGGGGGGGAAGAGAGCCAAAGAGGGGGGGAGAGAGCCAAATAGGGGGTAGAGAACAAAAGAGGGGAAGAGAGCCAAAGAGGGGGGGGAGAGAGCCAAATTGGGGGGAGAGAACAAAAGAGGGGGGAGAGCCAAAGAGGGGGGAGAGAGAGAGCCAAAGAGGAAAGAGAGCCAAAGAGGAGAGAGAGCCAAAGAGGAGAGAGAGCAAAAGAGGGGAGAGAGCCAAAGAGGGGGGGAGAGAGAGCCAAAGAGGGGGGGGGAGAGAGCCAAAGAGGGGGGGAAGAGAGCCAAAGAGGGGGGGAGAGAGCCAAAGAAGGGGGAGAGAACAAAAGAGGGGGAGAGAGCCAAAGAGGGGATAGAGAGAGCAAAAGAGGGAAGGGAGAGCCAAAGAGGGGGGGGAGAGCCAAAGGGGGGAGGAGAGATCCAAAGGGGGGGGAGAGCCAAAGAGGGGAGAGAGAGAGAGCCAAAGAGGAAAGAGAGCCAAAGAGGAGAGAGAGCCAAAGAGGAGAGAGAGCCAAAGAGGAGAGAGACCAAAAGAGGGGAGAGAGCCAAAGAGGGGGGAGAGAGAGCCAAAGAGGGGGGAGAGAGAGCCAAAGAGGGGGGGAGAGCCAAAGAGGGGGGGAGAGAGCCAAAGGTGGGGGGAGAGAGCCAAAGGGGGGGAGAGAGCCAAAGGGGGAGAGCCAAAGGGGGGGGGGAGAGTCAAAGAGGGGGAGAGAGAGAGCCAAAGAGGGGAGAGAGAGACAAAGAGGGGGGAGAGAGAGCCAAAGAGGGGGGAGAGAGAGCCAAAGAGGCGGGGAGGGAACAAAAGAGGGGGAGAGAGAACAAAAGAGGGGGAGAGAGAGCAAAAGAAAGGAGGGAGAGAGCCAAAGAGGGGAGAGAGAGAGCAAAAGAGGGGAGAGAGAGAGCAAAAGAGGGGAGAGAGAGAGCAAAGGAGAGGGGGGAGAGAAAGCAAAAGAGAGGGGAGAGAGAAAGCAAAAGAGAGGGGGGAAGAGAGAGCAAAAGAGAGGGGAGAGAGAGAGAGCAAGGGGTGGGACCGCTGTACTGCAAAAATGGCCCGTGTACACGGGCTTTAGTACTAGTATATATATATTTGATGTTTGTCTTTGCTATGATCCATTATGCACAAGGTTATAATATTTTTTTTGAATCCGTAACCGGAAGTGAGTTCACTTCCTGTTCTGTGGAACGCATGGTGTGCGTTCCAACTGTGAATACAGTGTGCTTCAATTGTTTGTTCACAGTAGGTTTAGATTAACTCATTTGAGACACTATATACACTATATAAGAGTGGAGTTTGACACATTTCTTTATTCTGATGAAGGGGATGGTTTAATATATATATAAAAGAAAATAGCCAGCACCCTCTTCAAAGATAAAAGCACAAAGAAAAAAGTCTTGTGTGAGCTATTGTCCAATAGGAGCAGGCGGAAGTTACCGGTGAACACTGCTCTGGGAAAGCGTCTTTTCAAAGGAGTCAGGAGTTTCAGAGCTAACAGAGAATGGATTAGTGAGGTGCAGCAGACCCATATAGAAGAAGCAAGAGGCCTGAAAACTTTAGCAACTTTACTGTCTCCTCTTCACTTTGTATGATTGAAATTGAGTTTACTTTATACCTGCTTGAGCTCTTGATGACGGCTACAATGTTGGCAGTTTTGCTCACACGCATTAACTACTAATCATTGAAATTGCTGGGCTTGAGCTGCAGTGTATAGTTGATGATATTTGGATTGCATTATATATATATATATATATTTATATATATATATATATATATATATATATATATAATTATATATAATTCCTTTAGGTTTAGCACTCTCAACTTTCATTCCGGGGTGCACAGCAGCAAATTTAGACAGTATCGGAAAAAAGCAGGCACTCTCCGTTTATGTTCACAAACTTTTCTTTACTTTGTATCCAGTGACGTTTCGTGGTTTCACCCCCGTCCTCAGACTTACTTACAATGTGCTTAAATCATTACAATCCTTATACCCTATTCAATACCCATTTGCATAAACAATTCAATTAATTAATTAGTATGTGCTTTGTATTTTCACCTCTTTTCCATGCGGCTTCTAGCGGTGTTTACCCGGCGCCTCTATTACGTCATCCTATATGAGACGCCACTCTTTGTCAGGTTCCACCACCGGAAGTCGCCAACCACTTACTGTTGCCAACCCTAGCATACTCACGTCATTATAGACGTCGCCTGTAGCTAGGGAGCCCATAATCAGTGATCGATTTTTCACCTTAGTAACCCTGTGTAAACAAGTAGAAAAAACACAACAGACTTATATTACAACATCTACAAAATATAAAAACATCATACAGTATGTCATTATCCTTCCCTTCTTTTGCTATACTTGCAATCTATCGAATACATCAAATTTTACTGTTAGTAGCGTTCCTCTTATTATGGGATTTTAATCCTGTATTATTATTAGGGTCTCATATGCCCAAACAAATCTTTAGAGGAGCAATTATACTAATGTTGGCAGTTTTGCTCACACGCATTAACTACTAATCATTGAAATTGCTGGGCTTGAGCTGTAGTCTATGGTTGATAATATTTGGATTGCATTTTATATATATATATATATATATATATATACATACAGTATTCCTATGATTAGTTACTCCACAAATATAGTTAAATACACCTTACTCACATGAATTATTACTGCAAGGTAATATAAATGCATTTACTACACAATTTGGGAAATGTGATTTATAATTTATTTGATTATTAATGGATAGGCCCAGATATAAATATGCCAGTATTTGGTTAGCTGAATTTTGTGGAAATTACCCACATTTGCATTTAAAATTATTCTAATTGTTGTATATGCAGTAATCTCTTTCTTGTACACTTGTAAATGTATCACACATAGTATAAAAGAGACATTGCCACTAAACCAAGAGTGTTCTAATTACATATTCTTATCTCCAAATTGCTTCATATAGACACTTGAGTATTTATTTTTTTGCTTGGCATTTAAAAAAAAATCATTGCAAATGCATTTTCTCTATATTATAGTTTGCATAATCCAAGTATGACACTTATTGATCTGTTATTAGGAAATAGGGCTGTTATTTGTATATTCACATCTGTTGCATTACTCTCATTATTATTATAATCATCATTTTGTATAGCGCCGCAAAATTTCAATAGTGCTTGGTACAGAGATAAGATTATACAATGACAAGGATTTGTTATAAAATACAAAACATAACATACTAATCTAATACAGGAGGAAGATGGCCTTGCTCTGGAGAGCTCACAATCTAAAGGTTGAGGGTGCAGGGACATAAGGTTTGGGGTAGCTTGTCACATGGATGTAGTTGCAGCAGTGAGTCAGGCATTTCAAGAATTATTTTGGTTACGATGAGAGATGGAGGAGAGATGGTAAGCCTCTCTGAATAGGTGGGTTTTCAAGGAGTGTCTGAAGCTATACAAGGTTGGAGACAATCTTATGGAGTGGGGTAGATAGATCCAGAGGACAGGAGCTGCACGTCAGAAGTCTTGGAGGCGGAAGTGAGTCATAGAGATAATAGGACTGGAGAGACATAGGTCAGAGGTTGATCGAAGAGGACGGGTCTGGGAATATTTGGAGATGAGGAAATATAGCTGGGAGTGAGGCTGTTGAGTGCTTTGTAAGTTAGGGTTAATACATTTATTGTATTATGGAGTGTATGGGGAGCCAGTGTAGAGACTGCAGAGCAGCTGATGTAGATCAAGGACTTAGGTGGATGAGTCTAGCTGAAGCATTCATAAAAGATTGGAGTGAGGAGAGGCGGTGTTTTAGGAGGCCATTTAAAAGTAGATTGCAATAGTCAATACGTGACAAAATGAGGGAATACATTAGTAGTTTTGTAGTTTTTTTAGTAAGGAAGGGACGAATTCTGGAAATGTTGCGTAGGTGTTCATGGCAGGATTTGGTAAGTGCTTATATATGTGAGTTGAATGTGAGTTCTGAATCAAGTGTGACCCCAAGACAGCAGCCCTGGGATGAGGTGTTGAGAATAGAGTAAACATACACACGCCGCGGCTCCAGGATCCAACCAGTTCCATGACACTGAAGTGTTACAACTTCAAAGCGAGAATGACCCAACCTGGAGTGCTGATACTGCGGTGGATCAGACGCCAACATATCAAGAACACAGTAGTACCAGGCACTCAAGCGAGCAGGCAAAATTAAAACAAAAATTCTTTATTGAATATTGAAGGCATAAGTCAGCATGGTCAGGACTACCACAAGAAACCAGTTTATAGAGTCTCTAACATCAGAGAAATGTCAGGTGTTAGATGTCTCGAAGAGGGGGGAATAAGAAGCAGCTCAGTTTTGGACAGATTGAGTTGGAGATAGTGTGGAGGACATCTAAGAGGAAATAGCAGAGATATAGTTGGAAATCTGGTTGAGTAAAGAGGGAGAGAGGGAGAGGAAAGATAGATTTGGGTATCATCAGCATATAAGTGGTACTGGAAGCCAACGGAGGATATATGTTTTCCAAGGGAGGATGTATAAAGAGAGAAAAGCAAGGGACCCAAGACAGAGCTTTGTGGTACTCCAATTGAGGGAGGCAAAGGATCATAAGATATGCTGTTAAAGAAAACTGAAAACAAGAGATATGGAGCAAACCAGGAGAGGGCTGTCTCTCGGATGCCAAATGAATGTGGGATTTTTAGGAGGAGAGGATGTCAACTGTATAAATCAGCAGATAGGTCAAGAAGAATTTGTAAGGAGTAGGGCCTTTTGCATCCATTAACTTATAACAGGTAATTTCTTACTTTAGTGAGAGCGGTTTCTGTTGAGTGTTTAGGCCAGAAACAAGATTGTAGTGGATCATGTAAGGAGTTAGTTTAAATTGAGTTAGGCGATTATAGACCAGTCATTCCAATAATTTGGAAGCAAAGGGAAGTAAGGAGACCGGTCAATAGTTAGAAGGTAAGATTGATGCATGCTTGAATGTATCAGGAAATGCATATGTATCATTTATCATGATGCATATGTTTACTGTTAACTAATTGATCACCACATTTTTTTTTATAATACTTAATTGCATATTCCTACTTTGTTTTATTATTGATTTACTATTGTTAATAAATTGCATTTTTACTTTTTACTGGCATTATCCTATTCTAATTTTCTTTGGGGTCAAATGCAAAATACATTTGTAAGTCAGAGTGCTACTTTACTATATTTGTTTAATCTATATTGTTGGTGATACAAATATCATTGCACATTAGGGAACATTATAATTCCTTTACATGATAACCACAGAGGAGAGCACTAGGATTGCTGATGAATGACAGAGTGAGAAGCCAATAGGGAAAGGAGGAGGAGAGTGAGGTGATCCATATTCCCAAAGTGAGTCTACCCAAAAAACAAAAGGATCATCAGTTCCAATGAAGGCTGACTGAGTGCAAACTTTTATTCACATCAGCACAATTGTTGCACAAGCACAAAGGTCACACACACCAAGCTCAATAGATAGTATGTAGCTTTACTGCTGTACTGAAACTCTGACTTTGGTTTATGGTTTGACTTAAAGGGAAACTAAAGTAAAATTTTTACTTTCATGATTCAGATAGAGCATGCAGTTCTTATAGACTTCCAATTTATTTCCATCATCATATTGTGCACACTCTTTTTAAATGCACACTTTCTGAGGCACCAGCTACTACTGAGCATGTGCAAGAGTTTAAATACTTTACATACACAGAATGAGTCTATGATTAGCTGATAACTGTCACATAATACAGGGGGCCAGGAAAATTGAAGTAAATTTTAGAATTTGTCAGAAAAATTCTACTGTTCATTGACTAAGGACCTGATATTCATAACCTTGCCTCTCATGCAAGATATTCTAAAAAGTCTAGTTGGTACGATGAGACTCCAACGTTACAATAAGGGCCTGATGATATAAATCTCTACACCTGGGTGAGATGATCTAAAATGATCCTCCACCATTGCGAGATCCCTAGTAAAATTCTTAAAAGGCAGATTTTGCTATACTTCTCCAAAGGGTGTTCCCTGTATGTAAACAAGAGACAAGCCCAATGCAATATAGCACTGCGTAACATGGCAGTTCTGCTGCATTTACACTTTGTAATTTGTATTTTATATTACGTACATTTCAGATTGAGTTTTATTACATTAAACCCCCATGGTGGTTGTTTTTTTAATAGCGTGGTCTTGCTGCCAGTGGCAAGTTTGCACTATTTTAGAAAGCATGCAGGAGGGAGGGTTTAATAGCATGGCCTTGCTGCTCGCAGTGAGACCCATGCTATTATAAGCAGAAAATTCCTTAACGACCAGCGACGTACCGGTACGTCATGGTTGTTAAGGGGTTATACTTTGCAATTCATACTTTGTATTTTATTTTGTATACAGCAGTGTTTTAAAGATTGTGATTTTACAAATTCTGATTATATTTTCCCAGTTTCTGTGTAGCTTTAACAAATTAGGATCATACTTTGTATATTTATGTGTTTATCTTACAAAATACATTGCACTTTGCATTCAGATACAGAAATGAGAGAGATCTCACAGTGCTGGAAAATTCCTCTCTTTTTTGTTTGAGCACTGAGTTCTGTTCCTTAGATATGATTTAGGATTGAATAAAAGAAGTTGACAAACACATATAGGCCCTAATAGAAATGGCTGTTTCCCCTGTCTTGGATGCAGCAATTGCAATAATCTAATCAAAGGGTCTAGTTTCTGTCATACACAGACAGGCAAGAAATTCATGAACAATGGATTTTTCACATGCAACACAGATTATGCAGTTTATATTTTGAAGTGTCCGTGTGCCAGATTTTACATAGGAGAAACGACCAGGAGAGTCCATGACAGAATCACGGAACATAAGTGTAATATTAGAACTGCCTATTATAAAATCCCCTGTTGCATGTCATTTTAAGGAGGTGGGCCATACAATGGCCCCTATTTAAAGGGACACGATTCAGATAGAGCATGCAATTTTAAGCAACTTTCTAATTTACTCCTATTATCAATTATTGTTCGTTCTCTTGCTATCTTTATTTGAAAAAGAAGGCATCAAGCTTTTTTTTTGGTTCAGGACTTTGGACAGCAAATTTTTATTGGTGGATGAATTTATCAACCAACCAGAAAGAACAACCCAGGTTGTTCACCAAAAATGGGCCGGCATCTAAACTTACATTCTTGCATTTCAAATAAATATACCAAGAGAATGAAGAAAAATTGATAATAGGAGTAAATTAGAAAGTTTCTTAAAATGTCATGCTCTATCTAAATCATAAAAGAAAAAAATTGGGTTCAGTGTCCCTTTAAGAAAGGTCTTGCGGACCTGATCCGACACTGCGGAAACATGCCAGAAACACGGGCCCTCAAGCTCCCTACGGAGCTTGTTAAATGGGCCCCAATAAGTCAACTCAGATACCAGATTATTGAATATGTACCAATTGACAGACGAGGAGGGGATAGGGATAAAAACCTCAAACACAGGGAGGCATTCTAGATCTATCCTTTAGAGACCAGGATGCCTCAGGGAATGAATAAACATTGGGATCTTTCTGTATTTTTATAGATATAGTTTTATAGATACAATTGTAGCAGCATAAATGGAACAATTATACATAAAAACGTATTTAAAAGAAACAAGGGTGATGTTTGTATAAAGGACAAAAATATTGTGTTGTGGTGGTTTTAATTATCAATGGCTTTATTATCTGTGATTAATTATTGTGCTAATTACATGATGTCATAGGAGTGGAGTTTTGAATAAGGGTATGAGTAAGCTTTGTAGGCACATTTGTATGCATGACTAAGGACTTGATAGATCCATACGTTGCATTTTTTTATGCTTTTGTACTAAGTAATAAATATTATTGAACTGTGTGGCGGCATTTTGGACTTTCAGGTCCTGTGAAGTCTGAACTACAATTTCTCTCCACGGTGGAGAGTCTTTGGTCATTGGGCCCTAAGTTGATTATGCAATTCTAATGTATTTAATGTTATTTCTCCAACATTGGTGTGTCCGGTCCACGGCGTCATCCTTACTTGTGGGATATTCTCTTCCCCAACAGGAAATGGCAAAGAGTCCCAGCAAAGCTGGTCACATGATCCCTCCTAGGCTCCGCCCACCCCAGTCATTCTCTTTGCCGTTGCACAGGCAACATCTCCACGGAGATGGTTAAGAGTTTTTTTGGTGTTTAAAATGCAGATAAGGTGGTTTTGCGTACTAAGCCTGGTTTTCTTCCGAAAGTTGTTTCCAACAAAAATATTAACCAGGAGATAGTTGTACCTTCTTTGTGTCCGAATCCAGTTTCAAAGAAGGAACGTTTGTTACACAATTTGGACGTAGTCCGTGCTCTAAAATTCTATTTAGAGGCTACTAAAGATTTCAGACAAACATCTTCCTTGTTTGTTGTTTATTCTGGTAAAAGGAGAGGTCAAAAAGCGACTTCTACCTCTCTTTCCTTTTGGCTTAAAAGCATTATCCGATTGGCTTATGAGACTGCCGGACGGCAGCCTCCTGAAAGAATCACAGCTCACTCCACTAGGGCTGTGGCTTCCACCTGGGCCTTCAAGAACGAGGCTTCTGTTGACCAGATATGTAAGGCAGCGACTTGGTCTTCACTGCACACTTTTGCCAAATTTTACAAATTTGATACTTTTGCTTCTTCGAGGCTATTTTTGGGAGAAAGGTTTTGCAAGCCGTGGTGCCTTCCATTTAGGTGACCTGATTTGCTCCCTCCCTTCATCCGTGTCCTAAAGCTTTGGTATTGGTTCCCACAAGTAAGGATGACGCCGTGGACCGGACACACCAATGTTGGAGAAAACAGAATTTATGCTTACCTGATAAATTACTTTCTCCAACGGTGTGTCCGGTCCACGGCCCACCCTGGTTTTTTAATCAGGTCTGATGAATTATTTTCTCTTAACTACAGTCACCACGGTATCATATGGTTTCTCCTATATATATTTCCTCCTGTCCATCGGTCGAATGACTGGGGTGGGCGGAGCCTAGGAGGGATCATGTGACCAGCTTTGCTGGGACTCTTTGCCATTTCCTGTTGGGGAAGAGAATATCCCACAAGTAAGGATGACGCCGTGGACCGGACACACCGTTGGAGAAAGTAATTTATCAGGTAAGCATAAATTCTGTTTTAATTAACAGTAATTTCTCTAAGAAAGTAAAAGGCAAAACAGCTATATGTAGAATTCTTTAAAGACAGTAGAAGGTAAAATTAATTATTTAGAAAACATTTATGAGGAGAAAAACTGTCCCTTTTAATGACAAACATGAAAAGCGCTTGTAAACTCTATGGGGCATATTTATCAAGCTCCGTACGGAGCTTGATGCCCTGTGTTTCCAGCAAGCCCTCAGGCTCGCTGGAAACAGAAGTTATGAAGCAGCAGTCTAAAGACCACTGTTCCATAACATGTCCGTCTGCTCTGAGGCCGCAAACAGAAATTACCAGAAATCAACATGAACGAATATGATCGGGTTGATTGACACCCCTGCTAGCGGCCGAATGGCCTCAAATCTGCAGGGGCCGGCATTGCACCAGCAGTTCACAAGAATTGCTGGTGCAATGATAAATGCAGAGAGCGTATGCTGTCGGCATTTATCGATGTGCAGCGGACATGGTCCGCTATATCAGATCATGTCCGCTCGCACAATCATAAATATGCCCCTATAACTGTAATACTGAAAGCTTGTCCTTGAAAAATCATTTCCATAGGAAATAGTCTAAATTGATCAAATTTTCTAATTTTTCTACTTCATCAAAGGATTAACTGCTAAGTGTTAACTTTCTTTCCAGCAGACTCAACCAAGATATTGCTCAAAGGAACTTGCTGGTGACTATAATCTTGACTTTATAATTAGAGATGTCCCGAATAGTTCGCCGGCGAATAGTTCCCGGTGAACATAGCTTGTTCGCGTTCGCGGCAGCGGGCGAACATATGCGATGGTCGTCCGCCCCCTATTCGTCATAATTGAGTAAACTTTGACTCACATTCAGCAGACACATTCCAGCCAATCAGCAGCAGACCCTCCCTCCCATACCCTCCCACCTCCTGGACAGCATCCATTTTAGATTCATTCGGAAGCTGCATTGTTAGTGAGAGGAGGGACAGTGTAGCTGCTGCTGATTTAATAGGAAAATCGATAGCTAGGCTAGTGTATTCAGTGTCCACTACAGTCCTGAAGGACTCATCTGATCTCTGCTGTAAGGACAGCACCCCAGCACTACAGTCCTGAAGGACTCATCTGATCTCTGCTGTAAGGACAGCACCCCAAAAAGCCCTTTTTAGGGCTAGAACATCAGTCTGCTTTTTTTTTTTTCCCTGTGTAATCTAATTGCAGTTGCCTGCCTGCCAGAGTGTGTGTCAGGCTCACAGCGTATACTGTGCCCACTTGCCCAGTGCAACCACTCATATCTGGTGTAACAGTAGTGTACATTTAAAAAAAACAACACTTTTTTGACTGTGAAATAATAGCAGTCAGTTTCCTTCACACGTGTGCGTTTCAGGGCCTGCCAGGGCACAGTGTCACACCAGTGCAACTCATATCTGGTATAACAGTAGTGTACATTAAAAAAAAAAAAATAGTGGCGGATACCCACCCGAATATATGGGCCAGGCTAGGGATTCGGCGGGTCTCGGACTTCTGGTCCGCCTCACAGCCTGATGGCTTTATAGACCCAACTCTCCTGGGTTCCCCTGGGGATATTCCTCCGGTCCTCTTTTTTGAGACCATTAGGATTAAAAGTCTCTTGAGAAGCTGGGGTTTTCTCCCCACCACCTCTCGACAGCCCACCCCATGGGAGTCTGTCTGGAAGACGGGTCACAGACTTATCCGGCCATTATCGTTCCACTATGGGACTCTCGATGGTACTGTCCCGCCTGAAACTGCCCCGCATTTGCAGATCTGGGACGCTTTACTGCACTCTCAAATCTCGGTGGACGCCTGGCAAAGGGCCATCCTTTTGACAAAGAAAACCCTCCATTGTATCACTATGTTCGAAACCTATTACAAGGTGATTTCTCACTGGTACCTGGTCCCCACACGGCTGGCAAGGATGTACCCAGGAGTTTCGCCTCTTTGCTGGAGGAACTGTGGTTTACAGGGCACCATGCTCCACATCTGGTGGGAATGCCCTAAAATTACTTTCTTATGGTCTCAAGGTTTCCGCGCCCTTACTGATTTCGGAATCAGAATTCCGCCTGGCCCGCCTACTGCTTTGCTCCACCTGGGCTTACAGGACTTACCTAAGCACCAAGGTATCTTCAGTACCTACTTACTAGCCTCTATTAAGACTAATTTGGCTAGGTCCTGGAAGAAAGAAAAACCCCCTTCATGGAACGAGATTGAAAAAACCATGGCCTTCTTATACACCATGGAAAAGACTATATATTTCGACTTAAACAAACTGGACTTATTCGAACTTGCTTGGGCCGATTGGAAAGACAAGTTTGATACTTCCTGGAGCCCTCCTGTCACGTCCTAAAGCCTACAGCCTGACTCCCCTTGATCTATCTACCATCTTCCCCCATTTCTTCCCTCTCCTCTTCTATGCTCCCCCCCCTCCTTTCCCCCCCCCTCCTTTCCCCCCCCCTAGACTTTGTTCTGATTTCAAGACATGCGATGTGTTGTATAGGTCCCTTTCAAGGTATCCCATTTGTTCTCAGACTGATGTGAGATGTCATCTCTCCACCAGGGGAGTCCATCTAATCTTATCACTATTGTATTATTTCTTATCTTTGGGACCTCTGGTTTGATCCGTAATCATATACTTCTGTATGCTATTGATGTTTGTGTTTGGGACCTGCGTGTCCCTCACTGTTACTTCTATAAGTTTAAAAATGAATAAAAATCTTTTAAAAAAAAAAAAAAATAGAAATTTGACTGTGAAATAATAGCGGTCAGTTTCCTTCACACGTGTGCGTTTCAGGGCCTGCCAGGGCACAGTGTCACACCAGTGCAACTCATATCTGGTGTAACAGTAGTGTACATTAACCCCTTAGCGACGCGTGTCGTACAGGGTACGTTGCACACAACCTGGTCTTAAAAGACCAGCGACGTACCCTGTACAACATTAGAAGTTTAAAGCGGCTGGAAGCGATCCTGCTCACTTCCAGCCGCTTTCCGGTTATTGCAGTGATGCCTCGATATCGACGCATCCTACAATAACACTCCTTGGCCATCCGATGCAGAGAGAGCCACTCTGTGGCCTTCTCTGCACCGGACATCGATGGCCGGTATCGTTGGGCGGGTGGCGGCCATCGGTGATGTGGAGGGGGGAGGGATCATGGGCGGGGATGTCCGGGGGCACACACACACACGCGCGCATGCACGGGAGGGCGGGCGCGTGCACGGGGAGGAAGCGGGTGGGAACCGCTACACTACAGAAAAAGTTGGTGTAAAATTTAAAAAAAAAGGAATAAAAATTAAAAAAAAAAAAGATCAGGCAGGTGGTGGGGGTTGGTCTGTGGGGGGGGGGGAAGCTACACTAAAGAAAAAAAATAAAAACAGAAAAAACTACTTTTTTTTGCAAACTGGGTACTGGCAGACAGCTGCCAATACCCAAGATGGCCGCCAATAAGGCAGATGGGGAAGGTTAGAGAGCTGTTTTGGGGGGGATCAGGGAGGTTGGGGGCTAAGGGGGGATGCTACACCGCTACACCACAGCATATGTAAATATTCTAAAAAAAAAAATCAAAACCTTTTATTTTAGTACTGGCAGACTTTCTGCCAGTACTTAAGATGGCGGGGACAATTGTGGGGTGGGGGAGGGAAGTGAGCTGTTTGGGAGGGATCAGGGGGTCTGATGTGTCAGGTGGGAGGCTGATCTCTACACAAAAAGCTAAAATTAACCCTGCAAGCTCCCTACAAACTACCTAATTAACCCCTTCACTGCTAGCCATAATACACGTGTGATGCGCAGCAGCATTTAGCGGCCTTCTAATTACCAGAAAGCAACGCCAAAGTCATATATGTCTGCTATTTCTGAACAAAGGGGATCCCAGAGAAGCATTTACAACCATTTGTGCCATAATTGCACGAGCTGTAAATAATTTCAGTGAGAAACCTAAAATTGCGAAAAAAATTAAGTTTTTTTTAAATTTGATCGCATTTGGCGGTGAAATGGTGGGATTAAATATACCAAAATTGACCTAGATCAATACTTTTGGTTGTCTACTACACTACACTTAAGCTAAAATTAACTCTACAAGCTCCCTACATGCTCCTTAATTAACCCCTTCACTGCTGGGCATAAAACACGTGTGGTGCGCAGTGGCATTTAGCAGCCTTCTAATTACCAAAAACACCAAAGCCATATAAGTCTGCTATTTCTGAACAAAGGGGATCCCAGAGAAGCATTTACAACCATTTATGCCATAATTGCATAAGTTGTTTGTAAATAATTTCTGTGAGAAACCTAAAGTTTGTGAAAAAATGAAAAAAAAATTTTTTATTTGTTCGCATTTGGCTGTGAAATGGTGGCATGAAATATACCAAAATGGGCCTAGATCAATACTTTGGGATGTCTTCTAAAAAAAATATATACATGTCAAGGGATATTCAGGTATTCCTGACAGATATCAGGGTTCCAATATAACTAGCGCTCATTTTGAAAAAAAGTGGTTTTGAAATAGCAAAGTGCTTCTTGTATTTATTTCCCTATAACTTGCCAATAAAGCAAATAGCATGTTAACATTGGGTATTTCTAAACTCAAGACAAAAATTTAGAAACTATTTAGCATGGTTGTTTTTTGGTGGTTGTAGATGTGTAACAGATTTTGGGGGTCAAAGTTAGAAAAAGTGTGTTTTTTTCCATTTTTTCCTCATATTTTATAATATTTGTAATAATAAATTATAAGATATGATGAAAATAATGGTATCTTTAGAAAGTCCATTTAGTGGCGAGAAAAACGGTATTAAATAAGTGTGGGTACAGTAAATGAGTAAGAGGAAAATTACAGCTAAACACAAACACAGCAGAAATGTAAAAATAGCCCTGGTCCTTAAGGGAAAGAAATAAAAAAATGGCCTTGGTCCTTAAGGGGTTAAAAAAAAACAACTAGAAATTTGACTGTGAAATAATAGCAGTCAGTTTCCTTCACGCGTGTGCGTTTCAGGGCCTGCCAGGGCACAGTGTCACACCAGTGCAACTCATATCTGGTGTAACAGTAGTGTATATTAAAAAAAAAAACTAGAAATTTGACTGTGAAATAATAGCAGTCAGTTTCCTTCACACGTGTGCGTTTCAGGGCCTGCCTAGTGCACAGTGTCACACCAGTGCAACTCATATCTGGTGTAACAGTAGTGTACATTAAAAAAAAAATCTAGAAATTTGACTGTGAAATAGTAGCAGTCAGTTTCCTTCACACATGTGCGTTTCAGGGCCTGCCAGGCCACAGTGTCACACCAGTGCAACTCATATCTGGTGTAACAGTAGTGTACATTAAAAAAAAAACTAGA
Organism: Bombina bombina; assembly: GCF_027579735.1. Taxonomy (NCBI): domain Eukaryota; kingdom Metazoa; phylum Chordata; class Amphibia; order Anura; family Bombinatoridae; genus Bombina; species Bombina bombina. Next base: position 221,695,566 of record NC_069502.1, read on the forward strand.
AATTTGACTGTGAAATAATAGCAGTCAGTTTCCTTCACTCGTGTGCGTTTCAGGGCCTGCCAGGGCCCAGTGTCACACCAGTGCAACTCATATCTGGTGTAACAGTAGTGTACATTAAAAAAAAAAAACTAGAAATTTGACTGTGAAATAATAGCAGTCAGTTTACTTCACGCGTGTGCGTTTCAGGGCCTGCCAGGGCACAGTGACACACCAGTGCAACTCATATCTGGTGTAACAGTAGTGTACATTAAAAAAAAAAAAAACTTGAAATTTGCCTGTGAAATAATAGCAGTCAGTTTCCTTCACACGTGTGCGTTTCAGGGCCTGCCAGGGCACAGCGTCATACCAGTGCAACTCATATCTGGTGTAACAGTAGTGTACATTTAAAAAAAAAAATTTTTTTTGACTGTAATAGATTGAATAGCAGTTAGTTGTCTGCAAGCGTGTGTGTCAGGCCTACAGCGTCTACTCTGCCAACTTCTGCCAGTGCACAGTGCCACTCATATCTGTTGTCACAGTAGCTTGCATGAATAGTACCACTAATCGAAAAAAAAATGACAGGCAGAGGCAGGCCACCCCGCAGGGGCCGTCGTGGTCGTGGTGCTGTGATTCCCTTTGGCCCTAGAATAATGCCCAGTGTTCAGAGGCCACGTACCCTGAACTCGAAAAGTTCTGAGGACATAGTTGACTGGCTAACACAGGACACCCAATCTTCTACAGCTTCCGCTCGGAACCTTGATGCACCATCCTCCTCCAGCTTAGCTTCGGGCACCTCTCAAGTTACAACTCACCCGCCTGCCGCCACCACCAACACTAGCACCACAGCCGCTTCACTTGATCTGTCAGAGGAGTTATTTACACATCAGTTGGAAGAAATGAGTGATGAGCAACCATTATTGCCAGAGGATGTAGATAACAGGGATATGTCTCAGTCAGGCAGCATTACACACATGGACGTACGGTGTGATGATGATGATGTTGTACCCGTTGCTGCTTCCTTTGCTGAGTTGTCAGATACAAGTGAAGCGGTTGATGATGACGATGCGTCCGTGGATGTCACGTGGGTGCCTGCTAGAAGTGAAGAAGAACAGGGGGAAAGTTCAGATGGGGAGACAGAGAGGAGGAGGAGACGAGTTGGAAGCAGGGGGAGGTCGTCGCAAGGAGCTAGTGGCACAGTCAGACAGCATGCATCGGCACCCGGGGTCAGCCAGACAGCACGCCAATCAACGCATGCTGTTGCCACCACCAGAATGCCGTCATTGCAGAGCTCAGCAGTGTGGCATTTTTTTGTGTGTCTGCCTCTGACAACAGCGATGCCATTTGCAACCTGTGCCAAAAGAAACTGAGTCATGGGAAGTCCAACACCCACCTAGGTACAACTGCTTTGCGAAGGCACATGATCGCACATCACAAACGCCTATGGGATCAACACATGATTACAAGCAGCACACAAACTCAAAGCCGCCATCCTCCTCCTGGTCCAGCATCTTCAGCCACGTCAACCACTGCTGTCCTCCTTGCCCCCTCTCAACCATCCGCCACTCCGTCTCTCGCCTTGAGCAGTTCCTGCTCATCTGCCCACAGTCAGGTGTCTGTCAAGGACATGTTTGAGCGTAAGAAGCCAATGTCACAAAGTCACCACCTTGCCCGGCATCTGACAGCTGGCTTGTCTGAACTCTTAGCCCGCCAGCTTTTACCATACAAGCTGGAGGAGTCTGAGGCGTTCCAAAAATTTGTAGCTATTGGGACACCGCAGTGGAAGGTACCCGGCCGAAATTTCTTTGCACAAAAGGCAATCCCCAACCTGTACTCGATTGTGCAAAAGGAAGTAATGGCATGTCTGGCACACAGTGTTGGGGCAAGGGTCTATCTGACCACTGATACCTGGTCTGCAAAGCATGGTAAGGGCAGGTATATCACCTACACTGCGCATTGGGTAAACCTGCTGACGGCTGCCAAGCATGGAATGCGTGGCTCTGCAGAGGAGTTGGTGACACCGCCACGACTTGCAGACAGGCCTGCTGCCACCTCCTCTACTCCTCCTACTACATCCTCTTCCATAACCTCCTCGGCTGAGTCCTCTTCTGCTGCTGTGTCTTGCTCCACATCAACAGCACCCCCCCCCCCAGCTCCCCAGGTACTATTCCACATCCCGGATACGGCAGTGTCACGCCGTCTTGGGGTTGACTTGCCTGAAAGCAGAGAGTCACACCAGACCAGCACTCCTGTCCACCCTGAACGCACAGGTGGATCAGTGGCTGACTCCGCACCAACTGGAGAACGGCAAAGTGGTTTGTGACAACGGAAGAAATTTGTTCGAGGCTTGAATTTGGGCAAGTTGACACATGTGCCGTGCATGGCACATGTGTGTAATCTGATCGTGCAAAGCTTTATGTGGCCATTTCAGGCGTTCCTACACGGCCATGGCGCACTTTTCAGATATCCAGCGGCGAAACAACATGCCAGTGAGGTGCTTGATTTGCGACAGCCCGACACGTTGGAATTCAAAACTCCTAATGTTTGACCGGAGGTATAAGGCAAGCGGCCGCTCCAAACTCCCATGCCGGTCCGAACTGTGGCTCAGGGTGATGACGTCACAGACGCCGCCGTGATAATGGCAAAGTTAAACACGAAGGTCATGTGGTGACTGGGTGCAGTGCCTAGGATTGGCAATGAATCAATTGCCACAATGCAGCATAAAAAATAGAGAAAAGGCAGCACCAGCATTAAATTAAAAAAAACTCACTTTATTCTCTTACAGGCAAAACAAGTGTGACATGGAAAGAACGTCTGACGCATTTCACGCCCCCTAGTGGCATTTCATCAGAGACTACAGGTGTTCCTGAACATGGCCCTCTTATACTGGGACATATTAATTGCATATTTAACCCCTTAATGTGAAACAAACAAACATTAAAAGTATATGTATTTAACATAAAATATGCTACAGTGTACATTATCCAATATACATTAAAACTGAATCAAAGTAGAAAGAACAATTGTTGTATTTTATTTTATTTGCAGAGCCACTTTGGAAAATGACCTTTAATCATGATGGTATCTGAGTAATTAATTATTTCTCGTGTCCCCTATTCATAACTTCTGGGGAATTATATTTAATAAGTTTTTATAGATGTTATTATAAATATTATGGTATATACAATATGGATCCACAACAGACATGAACTATTTTTGATACTAAGATATATCTAGATAATTTTTGTAATAAACTGTATTTTTTAGTAGGAAAATTTTTAAAAAAAATATATATATATATAACTCTTTACATATGGAACCAAAGGGTACTTGTCACATTGCTACATGTTTCGTTCTTATAGTATCCTTTGTCTTTTGTTTTATTGTCTTTTATTTTATTTTATCTGGCTATAGTAAGACTCTCCTCATACAAGATGCTAGCTTTTTAATAGCTTTTTTAGGACTTTTTTAATAATTATATGAAGTAGCTTATGTCCCATTCAAGGTTTAGGCCATCAGGAATTCTGGTTTTAAGTTGGTAAATCCAATATAACTCCTTCCTGTCCAAAATTTTGTACCTATTCCCACCTCTGAAAGGGACCTTTGCCACATCAATAATTTTAACCCTAAAATTTTCTTCATTAGTAAAATGAAATAGGTTAAAGTGCCTTGCCACTGTGGAGTCTTTACAATAGTTTTTGATATCATTAGCATGTTCTCTTACTCTCACATTGACCTCCCTCGTCGTTTTTCCTACATATTGGATTTTGCAAAACTTGCATTCCAACAAATACACTGTGAATTTAGTTTTGCAGTTGGCATAAAATGAAATGTTGTACTCCTGTCCATCTACTGTAGACCTAAATGTAGTGGCCCTTTCCATAATATCACATGTCAAACATGTTCTTGCTCCACATTTGAAGCAGCCAGATTTCTTTAGCCAATTCTCTCCCCTATTAATAACATTACTCGTAACCATACTGGGAGCTAGCTTAGTGGCCAAAGTTACAGGCTTTTTGGACACAAATCTGCAGTTAGAAACATAATTTTGCAGAATATTATCACCACTTAATATAGACAAATTTTTCTTCAATATTCCAACTATATCAGAAAACTGATTGGTGTATTCTGTTGTAAAAACAATGCTGTTATCGAACTGCAGAGAAGAGTCTTTACTTCCCATAGTTAAGGTCCTCATTTTCAATACTCCTACATCATGTTTGGTCTTTTCCAATTTAATTGGATCATAACCTCTGGCTGTCAATCTCTCAGTGAGTTCATCCGCCTGCTGGGAATATATTTGATCATCATTAGTATTCCTTCGCAGCCTGATGTATTGTCCCCTCGGAATTGCTTTAATTAGATGGGGGGGATGGCACGAGCTCGCATGTAGAATGGTGTTACCAGCTGTTGGTTTGCGAAAAGTTTTAGATACTACCATTCTGGTCTCTGCCACCCCCTCCAGCGTTATATCCAAAAAGTCAATACATCGGCTGCTATAACTTCCCACAAACCTTAGGCTCAACTCATTATTGTCAAGAAAGTTTATAAAATTCTGAAAGTCGTTACCATCCCAGGGCTCATCAATGATCATAATCAGGTCATCAATGAACCTTTTGTAGTGGCGTATATTACCAGTGAACGTTACATTTTCATTGTTATACAAATATTTGGCTTCCCAATACCCTACATATAGATTGGCAAAGCAGGGGGCAAATTTTGCCCCCATTGCCGTACCACAACGCTGAAGGTAAAACTTGCCATCAAATGTCAAGAAATTATGGGTAAGTACAAACTCCAAAATTGCACAAATGTAAACCTTAATTTCTTCTTCATATGCTGTATATTTATCCAAAAAGTATCTCACTGCCAAAATCCCTATATTATGTGGGATTGCCGTGTAAAGGGATACAATGTCAACCACTACCCAACAATAGTTTCTGCCCCATCTAATACTTTTTAGACCTTCCAACAAATGAGATGAGTCTCTTAAATAACTAAACAACTTTTTCACTATCGGCTGTAGTATTGAGTCCAGCCACTCAGAAAGGGGTTCAAGCAAGGACCCAATACCCGATACTATCGGTCTTCCTGGTGGCCGTATTGAATTTTTATGCAATTTGGGCAGATAGTGAAAAAGTGGTGTAATAGGGAATTCAGGTACAAGTACTTCCACATCTTCACGTTTAAACACCCCTAAAAAGATACCATCATCCAATAATGATAATAATTCTCGTTTGAAAATAACAGTTGGATTTCCACTTAGAGGGGTGTAAGTACAAGGGTCATTTAATTGGCGCTGGGCTTCATCCAAGTAATCAGTCTTATTCAAAATTACAATATTACCTCCCTTATCGGAGTTTCTGATGACAATACTTTGATTCTCTTTGAGGGAGTCCAGTGCTGCCTTTTCTCTATTTTTTATCCTAATGTTTGACCGCCTGCTCCAACAAGAAAAAGCCGTTAATGACTATTTGTATGACCGGGGTGCTAGGACAGCCTCTGCGGAGCTGGGAATTTTTGTTGCCACGTTACTAGACGCTCATGCGCAATGCCTGTAGGCTCATGCGTCCTTTTGAGGAGGTGACAAACCTAGTCAGTCGCACCGAAGGCACCATCAGCAACATCATACCATTTGTTTTCTTCCTGGAGCGTGCCCTGCGAAGAGTGCTGGATCAGGCCATAGATGAGCGTGAAGAGGAAGAGTTGTGGTCACCATCACCACCAGAAACAGCCTTATCAGCATCGCTTGCTGGACCTGCGGCAACGCTGAAAGAGGATTATGAGGAAGAGGAGTCAGAGGAGGAATGTGGCTTTGAGGAGGAGGAGGAAGACCAAACACAGCAGGCATCCCAGGGGGCTTGTTGTCACCTTTCGGGGACCCTTGGTGTTGTACGTGGCTGGGTGGAGGAAGAGACCTTCAATGACATCAGTGAGGACAAGGAACGGGACATGGCTAGCTTGGTATCCAACCTTGTGCAAATGGGGAGTTTGTGGTTGTGCAAATGGACTGTTTGCGGTTGTTTGCAGTGCGTTAAACGGGGAGTTTGGTCTGTCACTGTGAAGCGGGCGTAACCCTTACACTACCTGATCGATACAACATCATACCTGATGTTTTAAAGCACGTTATTCCAAACAATTTAGGAATGTTAGGTGATTTATGCCCTTTATGGATTAAAACCAGACTCGGCATCAACTATGTAATTTTCCATGGGAGTTTTGCCATGGATCCCCCTCCGGCATGCCACAGTCCAGGTGTTAGTCCCCTTGAAACAACTTTTCCATCACTATTGTGGCCAGAAAGAGTCCCTGTGAGTTTTAAAATTCGCCTGCCTATTGAAGTTATGGCGGTTCGCCCGTTCGCGAACATTTGCGGAAGTTCGCCGTTCGCGAACAGAAAATTTTATGTTTGCGACATCACTATTTAAAATTTATCTGAAATGTATAACTTTTTTGGAAGACTTACTAGGGACTGGAAAGACAAGTAACTCCTTAGCTTATGTGAAAATAGAGATACTCCAATGCTTACGCTTGGTCTTGGCAGGCAAAAATTCAGGACGTAGTCCGCTTCAAGTAAAAAATATAAATGTTATGTTCAATATCCAAAGGTGAATGAAATTGAACACAATTGCTACCCCTTTTCAATTGTCCATTTTGTAAAGAATATGTCTGTGTACATTTAGATAGGTTATGTGTGTAAGTATATATATATATATGTGTATACTTGTTTTGCATTTTCTTTCAGTATATGCCATTTTAAAAAGGTCAAATGTGGTTTTAAGTGGTAAATTATGAAGTCTAAAAAGCATTTGAAAAGCTTCAGGGGCCTATTTATGAAAGGCCTGTCGGACATGATCCGACATTGCGGATCAGGTCCAACAGACCTAGCTGAATGCGGACAGCAATACGCTCTCCGCACTCAGCATTGCACCAGCAGCTCTTGTGAACTGCTGGTGCAACGCCGCCCCCTGCAGATTTGCAGCCAATCGGCCGCTAGCAGGGGGTGTCAATCAACCCGATCACATTCGATCGGTTTGAATTGCGGCAATGTCTGTCCGCCTCCTTTAAACCGCTGCTTCATAACTGGTGTTTCTGGTGAGTCTGAAGGCTCGCCAGAAACACGGGGCTTCAAGCTCCATACGGAGCTTGATAGATATGCCCCTCAGTATTAGGAGTATATGTACTGCAGAGACACCCAGAAACCACACTTTGGGATAGTTTATTAGTGTTGTGCTAACCTTTGCGTGCAATCAATATTACAAGTTGAAAGAAAAACAGGATTGCTATAGCACAAACGCATTTTACACTTGTCGGGTTAGCCTGACTAAAGCCCTTGTGTAAAGGGTTGTGTTTTAAAAAAAGTTGCGTAAAACACAAACTCCTAGATTACAAGTTGTGCTGCAAATCCTTTGCGAAAACACAGCGCGCAATATGGCTTTTTCGCATTTTTCATAGCTCTGTCATTACAAGTTTGTAAATAACTTATTAAATGCATTATGGCGCATACCGCACAGAAACCAAGTGCATGTGTTCCCTCATAGAGATCAAAGGAGAAAAAATGTGTGTTAGGAGGGGGGAAACCGCATTTTCGCATTCCCCATTTAAGTCTTTGGAGAAAAAAAAGTGGATCAAAAACCTAACACCCTACTCCCAAACTGCCATCCCCCCACATTGCAAACACAAAATAAATCTATTAACCCCTAATCCGCCATCCCCCCACATCGCAAACACTAAATAAATCTGTTAACCTCTAAACTGCCATCCACCCACATTGCAAACACTAACAATGTATGTGTATTTTAATTGGGGTTTTTGTTAGTGGTTGTTAGGTTAGGGGGTTTAGTTATTAGTTTAATACTTTGCAATATGGGGGGGGTGGCAGTTTAGGGATTAATAGTTTTATTTAGTGTTTGCGATGTGGGGAGATGGCAGTTTAGGGGTTAATAGTTTTATTTAGTGTTTGCAATGTGGGGGGATGGTGGTTTAGGGCTCAATAGTGAATTTAGATACTTTGCAATGTGGGGGGATGGCAGTTTAGGGGTTAATAGTTTTATTTAGTGTTTGCGATGTGGGGAGATGGTGGTTTAGGGGTCAATAGTGGATTTAGATACTTTACAATGTGGGGGGATGGCAGTTTAAGGGTTAATAGTTTTATTTGGTGTTTGCGATGTGGGGGAATTGTTGTTTGGGGGTCAATAGTGAATTTAGATACTTTGCAATGTGGGGGGATTGCAGTTTAGGGGTTAATAGTTTTATTTGGTGTTTGTGATGTGGGGGAATTGCTGTTTAGGGGTCAATAGTGAATTTAGATACTTTGCAATGTGGGGGTGGCGGTTTAGGAGTTAATAGTTTTATTTAGTGTTTGCGATGTGGGGAGATGGTGGTTTAGGAGTTAATAGTTTTATTTAGTGTTTGTGATGTGGAGGGATGGTGGTTTAGGGGTCAATAGGGAATTGAGATACTTTGTGATGTGGCGGGATGGGGGTTTAGGGGTTAATCATTTATTTAGTGTTTGCGGTGTGGGTGGCGGTTTAGGGGTTAAAGGGACATGAAACCCAAATTTTTTCTTTCATGATTTAGAAAGAGCATACATTTATAAACAACTTTCTAATTTACTTCTATTGTCTATTTTGCTTCATTCTCTTGATATTCTTTGCTGAAAAGCATATCTAAATATGCTTAGTAGCTGCTGATTGGTAGCTGCACATAGATGCCTCCTGTGATTGGTTCACTGTGTGCATTGCTATTTCTTCATTAAAGTATATCTAAAGAATAAAGCAAATTAGGTAATAGAAGTAAATTGGAATGTTGTTTAAAATTATATTCTCTACCTTAATCATGAAAGAAAATGTTTGGGTGTAGTGTCCCTTTAAATTGTAATTATGGGTGTAAGCGTACTTTGTAAGGTATTTTTGATGTGTTTTGTGAAACTTTTTTTGTTTTGCAAAATACATAACTACAGCTCTTTGAGTGCGGAATGGATTGTTGCGGCAAGGACCATATCACGCGTGGGAAAGGCAGAACGTGCGACTTGTAATATCAAATTACAGAAAATTATATATTGCGTGCAGAAAAGCCATACCGTGCAATTTAGGTCCTTCTTCTTTAGTGCAGGCCCTGGAAGCTGCTGCGCCTCCTAATGCCGCGGCCAATGCCCTGTGAAGTAGAGGAGCAGGTTAGCGCAGCTTTCCAGTGTACTTAAGGTATTTTACCTATTTCAAGGAAACTAATGAATACTGATGCATTTGTCATTATTCCTTTGCTGTCTTTAAATTTTGTGCTGCATTGGTTCTGATATTCATATCGTGAAAAGGAGACCAATATCCGTTTTTCATTAACCAATTTGCATTCGTAATGAAACTAATGCACATTTCTAGTTTATATCAATGTTAAAGGGATAGTCAACACCAGAATTTTTGTTGTTTAAAATGATAGATAATCCCTTTATTACCCATTCCCTAGTTTTGCATAGCCAACACAAATACACATTTTACCTCTGTAATTAGTTTGTATCTATGCCTCTGAAAACTGCCCCCTTATTTCAGTTATTTTGACAGACTTGCATTTTAGCAAATCAATGCTGACTACGAGGTAACTTCACGTGCATGAGGCCAATCTTATCTATATGAAACACATGAACTAACGCCCTCTAGTGGTAAAAACTATTTTTGGCCCCAAAATACAATGGTGTGTAGTTTATTAAAAAAATTTAAATTGTAGAATTTTTATTTTTTAATAAAATAACTGCAAGAAGCTGTTATGAGGGCTAAAATTTGACGGGTGTAAGGTGTTAGGAAAAGAACAGCACTGAAAAGTGCTTTTACATTGCAGTCTATGGGAACTGTGTGTTCCAGCAAATATATGTATATGTTTATGGTATACACACTTTTTAACACATAAATATATATGTATATAGTCAAATACATATATATTTATATTTACTGCCCCTCATTGCGCTGCTTACAGCCTTTGCTGTGGTAGTTCTCATGCCGTGTCTGACAGCATGAGAACAAGACTCCCATTGGAGCCTAAAGAAGCATGATGCTTCCATGCAATGTGAACGTGAGGTTGCGTTCGCAATGCACCTCTCTTGTATTACCAGCGCACATTTGTATGTGCTGGTATTATTAAGTTCAGCACCAATATCGCTTTAGTTAGATCTGTATAAGTCAAAATTTAAAGACATAGGGGTCAATTTATCAACAGAAGCTGATAAACTGTCCGCCTGCTCTGACACTCCCTGCTAGCAGCCGATTGGCCATGAATCTGCAAGGGGCGGCATTGCACCAGCAGTTCACAAGAACTGCTGGTGCAATGATAAATGCTGACAGAGTATGCTGTCAGCATTTATCGATGTGCAGCGGACATGATACGCTACATTGTATCATGTCCGCTCGCACATTAATACATTGACCCCAAAATCTATCTATATACTTGTGTGTGATAAAAATGGACATGTGTATTTGACCCTCCTGTTGTGTGGTTCAATCCAGTTATCCTGCCCTATAGAAAATCATTATATAGAATAATAATAAATTGTGCCAAGAAGTTAATTCCTAGATATTGGAAACAAAGCTGTACACCCTCAACAATGGAATGGTTAAATATGGTATCATACATTATCTCTTTAGAGAAACGTCACTACATTTTTCAGGGAAAACTAGAAGGTAGTTGTATCTTCCCACCCTGATTGGATATTAGGTATTCCCCCTCTTTGTTTTTCTTGTTTTGCTTTTAGTGCTATGGGAGTTGCCTTAAAAAAAACTCTGTGGATGATATGGAATCTCTTTTTATTTATCTATTTGCATCTTTATGATCCCTTAGATTGTTGTTTTCTCTATAATCCATCTTTGCAACCATTGTGGTTAGATGACCTATTTATGCTTCAACGTCATTATATATGTAAGTGTACTTTGACCTATGCATAATTGCATTTAAAATGTTTTTTTTGTTTTTTTAATTTTAATAAAAAGAATGTTCTTAAAAAAAAACTATATGTAGTTCTCAAAGCTGTATCAAAAACAGAAAACAAGTTTACCCTGTATTCAAACTGCTTGAGACCGGAAATGGTTTGGATTTCGGAATAGTTTGGATTTTGGAATATTTGCATCTTTAAAATGGAACAGTTGGGAGAGGGCATGGAACTAAGTGTAAACAACAATGTCTTATGTCATTTAGGCAATATTTAAATGTCATAATACAGCTTATACATGTAACTAAAGATAGTTTTATATCATTTTTAAATACTTTTGTTACTTACAGGCAGGGAAAAGAGTTATTTATTATCTTCTTTTTTTTTTTTTAAATATTACTGAAAAAGTTTGGATTTTAGAATCAGTTTGGATTTTGGAATTCCAAATTTGTGAATTTGTACCTATAATTATCTTATGACTATTTGATCATGATTCTATTTTGGCAGTATCCTCTATATCTATATTTAGAATGTAATGACTTAAGTATCTACTTATTGGAAGATATGAAACCCAAACACAGTGAGTTGAACGCACCACTATTGGGAAAAGGCCTAGGGTTGGATTTAACAAGCAGCGGATGCTGCTGAATCTGCCCAAAGTTTCTGGCTCAGCGGAAACTGACGTTAAAGGGACAGTCTAGTCCAAAATAAACTTTTATGATTCAGAGAGAGAATGTAATTTTACGGCCTACCTCGTTTTCTTTTATTTTTTCGAGTGTTCCCAGTCTACCTCCCTCCATCAAAGCTGTGAGTGCCCTTGTCCTGTATGGAATGTTTATTGTCATGTCGGGTTCCTTATAATTCCACGGCAATGTGGGATTCTGGCATATGGGTGTCAGGGGCGAGAGCTGTGAGGATATGTTTACCGATGTGTTAAGAAGTTTGTCCCAGTTAAGAAAAAAGTCTACATACAATGGGTGCTGTTCTGTTACATGTGGTCTGTCTTTTCTAGCTAGCCAAGCCATGCTTCCCGCATTACCCGTGCCTAATAAAGCTCGGTCTAGTTGCACCCAGGCTTTGTTCTGGTCATTACAGCACCAATCCAACAGAATGCGTAGAGTGATTGCCTGCTTGTATTTCTCCAAGTTTGGTAGGCCCAGTCCTCCCCTGTCCCTTGGTAGATAGAGTGTTTTCTTGGGGATGCGTGGTCTAATGCCTCCCCATACATACTGTTCTATTAGGTTTTGTATTTTGTTTAAGTAATTGTGTGGGAGGGGTATAGGTGTTGTTTGTAGGAGATATAGAATTCTCGGCATAACGTTCATCTTAATGACGTTTATCCTCCCCAACCACGATATTGTTTTGGTTTTCCAGTTAGACATATCAGCTACTAGGTCTCTCTCCAGTTGTCTATAGTTTGCCTGGAAGACCTCTTGCTGGTTTGGTGACATGTAGATACCCAAGTATTTCATTTTTGTGTCTTGGTGTCTGAGTTGGCATTTCTGTAGTGTGTTGTCTATGATTTCCTTAGTGCACGTTATGTTTAATATTTCGGACTTAGTGAGGTTCAGTTGAAAGTTCGATACCCTTCCATACGCTTTGAAAAGTTCTAATGCCCTGGGCAGAGATGTGTCTATATTTGTCAGTGTGAGTAGGACATCGTCTGCATAAAGCGCCAGTTTGTAGTGTCTGGGTGCAATGTCTAGTCCCGTAATCAGTCTGTCGTCCCTGACTCTCTGGGCAAAGACTTCTATAGTGAGTGCAAAAAGTATCAGGGAAAGTGGGCATCCCTGCCTAGTACCATTTCTGATCATGAGTTTCTCCGAGAGAAGTCCGTTTACTTTTATTTTTGCAGTGGGTGTTCTGTATAAGGTGAAGATCAGTCGGATGAACCTATCGCTAAATTTCATTTTGTGAAGCACAGATTTGAGGAACTGCCAATTTACCCTATCAAACGCTTTCTCTGCGTCTGTTGAAATAAGGGCCATTGGTATGTTGCTTAATTGCGCGAATGAGATCAGCTGAAAAGTCCTGAGTGTATTGTCACGTGCTTCTCGTCCGGGTATGAATCCCACCTGGTCCGTATGGACCAGATCAGGAAGGTATTTATTTATTCTCGTGGCTAGTATTTTGGCGAATATTTTGATATCTGAGTTAAGGAGTGAGATGGGTCTGTAGCTTTCAGGCTTGTCCGGTGGCTTCCCTGGCTTGGGGAGGACTGTAATGTGTGCTTCTAGCATATGATCTGTGAAGCCTCTTTCATCAAGTAGGGAATTAAATAGTTTGGTAAGTGGAGTTAGTAATTGATGTATGAATGTTTTGTAGTATTTTATGCTTAAGCCGTCGGGGCCTGGGCTTTTGCCATTTGGCATGTGTTTGATTGCTGTTTTTATTTCTTCGGGTGTTATTGGAGTCTCTAATGATTCTGCGTTTTCACTGCTCAATTCTTCAAGCTGTGTGTCAGCTAGAAATCTATCTATTTCGTCTTGTGTTCTCTCTGTCTGTATATTGTACAGGTTCTCATAATACTGCTTGAAAATGTCTGCTATTTGTACGCTATCTTTTTATATGTGACCTGATGTGTCTATCATTTTGTATACTTGTGAGTCTAATTGCCGTCTCCTTAGAGCTTTCGCTAAGGAGGATCCTGTTTTGTCGTTTACATCGAAGTATCTTTGCTGCAACCTGGTTGCTTTTCTCTGATATTCCTTTATTAGGTAATTATTGAATTCTGCTTTAGTTTTGTTTAAGTTTCCTAGCGTATCAGTGTCTGTGGGTTGTCTCTTTAGTTCGCTTTCCCAGTATCTGATTTGTGAGGTCATGGAGTTCACATACTGTCTTTTATTTTTATTGTCTCTAGCCTTATGTCTTATGAATTCCCCCCTTAGAACGCATTTATGTGCTTCCCACACTACTGACATATTTGTGTCTTCGTTAGTATTTTCCCTAAAATAGTGGCCTAAGGTATTGTCCAGTTCTATACGGGTTAATGGGCTGTCCAGCATGTGTTCATCCAGTCTCCATAGAAATGGCGTGGGTGGTATACTTGGCCATCTGATTGTGCATTGTACTGGGGCGTGGTCTGACAAGGTGGTCGGCATGATCGTGGAGTCATCCACTAGTGCTAGTCCTATTTGGTCTGTGATAATATAGTCTATTCTAGTGAATAGACTGTGCGGGTGTGAATAGAATGTATAGTCCCTTTTATGTGGGTGCTGTGCCCTCCATACATCATGTAGTTTGAGTTGTTGTAGTTGCGAGTTTATGGTTTTTATCACTCTATGTGATGTGCTGGTCCTGCCCAATGACGTCTCTTGTGTCGGGTCTAGTGGTGTGTTAAAATCCCCGCAAAGCAGGGTAATCCCCTTAGAATGTTCCATTATTAGTTGGGCAATTTGTTTGAACAGGGTTTGTTGTCCTATATTTGGCAAATAAACATTAACTAGTGTAGCCTGCGTGTTGAAGAGTAAGCCCGTCACCAGTAAATAGGCTCCTATGGGGTCCTTAATGACATTAGTCGGAGTAAATTGAATGTTGTTTCTCAAGAATATGCCCACCCCTCCTTTTTTTGTAGGCCCTGACGCTGTGAAAGCCGTTTTATACCTGCTGCTAATGAACTTAGGCTCCCTTCCCTTCTTAAAGTGGGTCTCCTGGATGTACAATATGTCCCCCATGTCCTTATGCATCTAATTGAATGCTATGGAGCATTTCTCTGGGCTGTTTAAGCCCTTCGCATTTATGGATAATATTTTAAGTCTTCTAGGCTGCATGTTGTTGCGGCTCACCACGTCTCTAACCTCCGATGTCCCTCCCCCACCTGTCTCTTATTGATATGGATATTGGCTATTTGCTACAGCCTGTGCGACTAACTATTTATCTGATGGTATTAGTTTATGTGTTTAGGTATCAGTTACTCGGTGTCACCGTTGTTATCTAGCACTGTCTTATGTTAAGGAGCTATATTTGTGTTGTGTTGTAGAAATCTATTTATGTGCTTTGTTATATTGTGGCCACCAGAATGTAAGATAACCCCTCCTCTGATCTTCTCTTCCCTGCTATGCTTGTCGTTAACTTCGTTGAGGTGTCTGAACTAACACAATCTCTAACTTGAACTAAAACACTATATTACAATTAACATTAAAATTTGGTGTGTAACAAAACAATACAATTGAGGCAGTATCCCTGCCCCCAAACCCAACCTGTAAAAAAGAGTCTTAGAAAAGATTAAACATTGTAAGCATACGACCTTATTTCTTCTGTTCAGAGTCAACGTTCATACTGTTATAGTCTTTGCAAATGACAGTTATATTGTCAGGCGGTCGATATAGAATCTTCCTCCTCTGACACTTCAAGCTGTGCAGTTTTCTCTGAATGATGTGGAGCTTTCTTCTGGGGTGTGCGTAGACTGTTCCCACGCTCGGTGTATCTTGTTTCATCAAATTCTGCAGTTTCCAGCTGTTGAATGTTGAGTTTCAGGACTTTGCAATAGTGAGGGAGATCTTCCTTGTGTTTAAAAATCACAGTAGAGTTGTCTTTGCTTGCTATGATGCTGACTGGGAAGCCCCATCTGTAGGCAATCTTGTGATATTTCAGGGTCTTTGTGATATAACTCAGCTCTCTCCTATTTTGAAGAGTGGTTGGGCTGAGGTCTTGAAAAATCTGTATGCGGTTTCCCGCGTGGGTGATATTTTGTTTCAGTCTGGCATGTCTCATTATTTCTTCTTTGTCTTTAAAATTTAGTAATCTGAGTATTACGTCTCTCGGTGGCGCTTTAGGAGGGGGTTTAGCCCGTAAAGCTCTGTGTGCTCTTTCAATTGTCAGATCTGGGGCACAGTTGTCGCCCTTAACTGTTCTAAATAAATCTTGTAGGCAGCCCTCGAGAGCTGCTTGTTGGATTGTTTCAGGAATACCTTGTATCCTTAAATTATTTCTCCTTCCCCTGTTGTCCATGTCTTCAACTTTTTCCATGAGATGGCCTATGGTCTCTTCCTGGTCATATACCATCCGTGACATATGTTGGATGTCTGTGTCCATGTTGTTGTGGCTTTCTTCCAGATTTGTGACTCTTTGTGTTACTCTTGATAGATCTCTCTTTAGTTCGCCGTACCAATTTTTCACTTCTGCTACCATCTTTTTGAGATCATTGTTGGTGCACAGTGGTAAGATATCCTCTCTTGTGAGGGTAGTGTTGTCTTGTGGCCTAGATGCGTCTTCCACCATTATCTCCATTTGTGGTCCTTTGTTAGTAGTAGCCTGTGAGTTATCTAGTGATGTTTCAATTGGTTTCAGGTATTGCTGTAACATTCTGGAACGTGGTGTGTTTTCAGTTTTGTTAGGCTTGCGGCCTGGCATTTCACAAGGGCAGTGCAAATAGGGGCAGAGTTGTGTGGTATATGTAGTCAAATTGTGCTGTGGTGTCGTCTTCTTTTTCTCTGCTGTTTTGTTTTCCCCTGTATTTCTCTGTTTGCCCTGTCTAATTTCCAGCTATCTCCCACCTCTATGCTAACAAAGTCTTTTTCCTATTTGCAGCTGAGTGTTGTGTTAAGGAATGGGGGTTAATATGACTGCTTATCACTCTTCTTTGCCACCTTAATTTTTGTTTTTCCTCCCTTTCAGCCTGTCTAGCTTGCAATGTCTCTTCGGGGGTGAGGGCTGTGTACTTTCTTATGGCGACCTTATTTAACAGCGGTGTTGGTGGTTAGGAGCTAAGGGCCCTGTTTGCCTTGGGTACTGCCTTGTGCGCTGCTTACTTTGCTTAATTTGGGCTTTATTTTAGCTTGCTCCGTCCCTTCATTAAGTGCCTGTTCTCTTACTGTACTTTCTACTGCTTATGCAGTCTTACCCCTGTCAGTAGCGCTGTGTCTCTTTCATTAACGGAAGACCACGTGGTATCGCGGCTCCATTTTTTAATGCTGGGACTTCCTTACCGCCTCTGTCTCCTCTCCCTCTGTGTGTCCCGCTACTTCATGTGTCTGCTTTATTCCGTTGAAGGGGATATGATCCGCTATTCCGTGAGTATGTGTGTGTTCAGTCAGCGGTTTGTTCCCTTATACTTGCGGCCTTCTGATCTGTGAATCACTTGCTGCAGCACGAAGTCTCCCTGCAGTTTGCTTTTATTCTTTTTCTGACCCCGCTATTGGAATCCTTGTTGCTGCGTAAGATGTGGCTCATTACTTTTTAGTTGTTAGGGGTCGATGCTTACTATAAAGGCTGGGTTTGGGGTATCAGGGCATGGGAGCTGCTAAATCACACAGCCATCTTCCAGACCGGCCAAGCCCCGCCTCGAGAGAATGTAATTTTAAACTATTTTCCAACTTACTTTTATCACCAATTTTGCTTTGTTCTCTTGGTATTCTTAGTTGAAAGCTAAACCTAGGAGGTTTATATGCTAATTTCTAAGCCCTTGAAGGCCGCCTCTTCTCTCAGGGCATTTTGACAGTTTTTCACCACTAGAGGGTGTTAGTTCATGTGTGTCATATAGATAACACTGTGCTCACGCATGTGGGGTTCAGGTGAGCCAGCTCTGATAGGCTAAAATGGATGTCTGTCAAAAGAACTGAAATAAGGGGTCAGTTTGCAGAGGCTTAGATACAAGGTAATCACAGAGGTAAAAAGTGTATTTATATAACTGTGTTGGTTGTACAAAACTATGGAATGGGTAATAAACGGATTATCTATCTTTTTAAACAATAAAAATTCTGGTGTACTGTCCCATTTAGGTGGCGGACTGCAATCATCCCGATCTGATATGATTGGGATGATTGAAACCCCCTGCTAGGGGCCGATTGGCCACGTATGTGCAGGGGGCAGCATTGCACAGGCATTTCACAAGAAATGCTTATGCAATGTTAAATGTCAACAGCATATGCTGTCGGCATTTAACTATGCAGGGTGTACATGATTCGCTACAGCGAATCATGTCGGCCCAGCACTTGATAAATTGGCCCCTTAGAGTGAGACAGAGTGAGTTTGTAGCAACCTAGTTCAAGATGCGAATCAGCAAAGTCTAAGAAACAAAATAGGGCCTGTTAACCAGTGAGCAGTAATTAAAATAGAGCCTGATGAAAGATTCAGGAAGTAAAATATGTTCCAGGAAACAAGCCATGGGTCAGTGTAAAGCAGGACGATATAGGAATAGTAAAGCAGGCAGGCTCCAAATGAAATCTCCCTGTAGCCTCTGCTTATGCTGTGCTTATTATGGGTAACAAATGTGTCCCTCAATTTGCGATCTTGGGCAGACAGGTTCAATACACCTTGTCCTTATGAACAATCTTTTCCAAAGTATAAGCACTGTATTTTGGGATATAAAACCTTGGATTCCAGAATATATGGTTGTAACAAGATTTTTTTAATTCAAGATTTTAGAAGTATTTATTTCATATTAAAAACTATTGTTTTATGCACTTACCATAACAAACCATTTACTGTTTGTCTATTTGTCTATTTTGTAGTCTATAATTTGTTATGTTACTTGGTTTACATATATGGAATATGGAAGTGAAGAGTGTTAAATAGGTGGGGGGGGGGGGTTAAAGAAAGGAAATCTGTACTGCTTCCCATGAATAGTTTTAAAACAGGTTCAATGGTTTTCAAATAATTGTGTAAAATATTTAACTTTTAATGTGTGTGTGGGGGGGCGTTTGGTAGAGAAAAATATTAGCAATAGAAAAGATACCATTAAAAAAAAAAAAAAAAAAAAGATACAAATATTTCCTGCCAGATCAATAAAAGTTAAAAAAGTTTCACACTATTCTAAATCAACAATATCAATGCCATCTATTATTATCACTGCATGCTATTAAACGGTTGTAATTAACATACGCCTGATTTTCAACCTGAGATGTAATCGCTAAACCTGTGAACTCCCCATTTTATTCTATTGTATTCTCTCAAGAATAGTGTAAATAACAATTTTTATGTTATTTTCAGGTTGTAGATTTAGAACATACTGTTTAAATAAATGCAGTTCAGTTAGTTTAGAAATGTGAAACACAATTAAATAGCCTCCAGAGAGAAACAGACAGGTTCACATTTCTAAATTAACTGAACCATATTTATTTGAACTGTATGCAGTGGATTATGCCCTAAGATTTGTGATAATAATTGTGGATTGTTTTTCAGTGATAGTATACTACTATAAACCCATTCCTGATTACACCCGGTTGCAGTGACTCACAGAACCATAGACTGTAATTTTACATTTTTTACTTCTGATACTTTTGTATCTTTTTCCAGGGAATCAGACAATGATATATGGAAATTCATGTTTCCTTTTTAATTGTTTTTACTTTCAGATACCGTTACTCCTACATTTTATAATTAGTTTAATAAAAGTTAAATGGACAGGAAACCACAAAATTGTATTTCATGATTTGGATAGAACATACAATTTTAAACAACTTTCCAATTTACTTCCATTATCAAATTTGTTTCGTTCTCTTGTAGTTCTTTGCTAAAGGAACAGCATTGCACTACTGGCAGCAAGATGAACACATCTAGTTAGCCAATCACAAGAGACAAATGTGTGCAGGCATCTATTGGCAGCAGCTCCCACTAGTGTAGGATATGTGCATATTCTTTTTCAACACTGGAAACCAAGAGAACAAAGCACATTTGAAAATAGAAGTGAATTTAAAAGTGTCTTAAAATTACTTGCTCTATCGGAATCATGCAAGTTTAATTTTCACTTTTCTATCCCTTCAAGTTTTATCTTTGGCCCCTTACCGTTCCTTACTCCATTAAGTGAGTGCCTAAGGGTATTTTCCCTATCTATCTACATTTTTTGGATGTAAGCGAACTTGGCACTGTCATAGCCAAACCTCTACTCTTAAATTTTAAAGACTCTGGGGCCTATTTTAAGAACGTGCGAGAGACTGATTATAGGGTCTGCTAAAGATTGCTTAGTTGCTATATTGTCACTTTTAATATTTGAGAAGTATTGTTTGTAACAATATTTATCTAAATTGCTTGCAAAATCATCATTTCTGGTTCAGTGTGATCTTAAAACAAGATCTAGACTAAGGGGTAGATTTATCAAATAATAGGCAGACATGATCCGCTGTAGCGTACGCTGTCGGCATTTATCATTGCACAAGCATTTCTGCTGAAATGCTTGTGCAATGGTGCCCCCTGCACATTCCTGGCCAATTGGCCGCTAGCAGGGGGCACCATTGCACAAGCATTTCTGCTGAAATGCTTGTGCAATGGTGCCCCCTGCACATTCCTGGCCATTTGGCCGCTAGCAGGGGGTGTCAATCATCCCAATCGTAAGGGGATGCGCTTTCATGCAGGCTAAGTCATTATGGATACAGAATGGAGCCCAAATCTTGTGCTTTTTAAAAGATACATTGATGATATCTTTATAATCTGGAGAGAAGGTGAAGAACTTTTAAATCTATTTATGGAAGATCCTAATAGCAATAAATGGGGTTTGTCTTTTACCCATGGATTTAGCAGACATAATATTTACTTTTTGGATATTACAGTAGAAGTGAAAGAAAATGAAATTAAAACCAACATTTTTTTAAAAAAAAGTTTATTCTAATAATTACTTACATTTTAATAGCTGCCATCATGATCAATGGAAGACTAACCTACCCAAGGGCTAATTTTTCAGATAAAGAAAAAACTGTTCAGATTTAGAAGATTATAATGAACAAGCCAAAGTTTTACAAGCAAAATGTTTGGAAAGAGGTTAAAATGAAGAACTGATTAGAGAAGCTAAGATCAGTACAGAGGGGAAGAATAGAGACATTTTAATTAATTCTAATGGAACACTAGACAAAATGGAAAAAGAACAACATTTTGATACATCCTTTGTGACCCACTATAGTTCAGATTTCAAATTAAGAAAGAAAATCTTAAATAAACATTGGTACCTTGTTAAAAAGATAAAATTCTGAACAAAAACGTTGATGAAAACCCGTAATTATATACAGGTATACCTCACTTTACAGCGCTTCACTTTACAGCGATTCGCTAATACAGCGCTTTGTGGAGCTGAAGTTCAACCTCCAATGATTTTGAAACAGTGCTGTAATCATCATGAGATTGCAAGAAAAGTGACTGGCACCATTCTGTTATGCACAGTTCACTCTGTTTACAGCATTACAGTGCAGTCTGTGTCTCAGTGTTATAGACTGGCAAATTGTACTACAGTAATTGTCACTATTTTACAGGTACAGTATTTATTGAATACTGTTCTGTGCTAGTATTAAACTAAACTTAGTGCTATTGCACACTTAATATATATAAGTTCAAACATGTTTTCAAGTTTTTAAATACACTGGCAAGTGAAAAGAAAGCTAAAACCGCATTGTTTCACTTTAAGGCGGTTTTCACTTTACAGCGGGGCTCCGGTCCCTAACCCGCTGTATGAGCGGGGTATACCTGTATAAAAGAGCCAAAAAACACAGAAAAACATTGTAGCACCCAATGAATATAAGAAATAAGATAAATATAATTTAGACTTAGAAGGGAAAAGACTAGATGGCTTTTTCCCTTGTCACAAGTGCAAGGCTTGCAAATTCATTATAAATGCAAAAAAGTTGAATCTACCAACTCCAACCACAATTTATTAATTAAAGATATTATTAGATGCACTGATTGTAATATTATATGCCTCGTCCAATGTCTGTGTAATAAACAGTACATAGAACTAACTGGGCAGCCCCTGAGAGACAGAATAAGGCAACATCTTCTGAAGTTCTGAATACTGAAAAGGGTTTTGAAGACCACCTTTTGTCCAAGCATTTCAAAGAATGCCACAATCAAAAAACAGATGGCTTTAAAGGGACGTTAAACACTAAATATATGCTACATAGAATGATGCATTCAAAGAAAAGATTAGTCTGAGAATAACATGTAGATGTATTTTTTAAAGTTTCATTAGCTGTTTAAATATTGACATAATAATGGTAAAGTTTTAGTGTCTAGAAAACAATGGGAGCTGCCATGTTGTAACTTAGGTTACTTTATCTGCTGTGACCAATTAGAGACAATTATAAATAGGTCACTAGAGTATGCAGCCAATGGCTGTGTGGAATATTACAGTGTTCTGCACTTCCATTTCTAACAGGAACTAAAAACCTCACAATTTCAGAATGGAATTACAGGAAAAGGGGAGAAAATAAATAATTAATGTATATTCCAGACTTTTTAATTTATATGATTTAGAATTTTATATTACCTTCTCAAAGTGTTTAATTTCCCTTTAAGTATTTGGGGATAAAAAAAATGAAAATTGCAACGAGGAGGGAATATTACACAGGCAATGCTACATATTGAAGCAGAGATGATATTTAATTTTAGAACATTAACACCGGTGGGGGGGGGGGGGGGGGTTAAATGCTGAACTAGCTCTAAATCCATTTAACTAGTTCCAAGTATTTTTCACTCCTAAATATAACAGATTCGTCTAATTTTTTTATTCATTTTATATTCAATTTTTTATTCGTTTTACTCCCTGATTTGCTATAGTATTTATTATTTATATATATATATTTTATATATAAACTTTTTATTTTCAACTGTGTAAACGTTTACATCATTGGATTTTTATAATATTCATTTATACATACTACACAGTGGTTTTTTAATAAGTGGCTTGTATATGCAATACAACGAGAAATATTGCAAGATAAAGTTTTTTTTTGTATTATTATTACGTATCTCTAATGATCTAATAGTATACAATTGTATTTGCCAAAACCTTTCCCAAGCATAAGCAGTATATAACATTACATTTATTGCAGATTTTTTTAGTCACTGTGCCTTTAAGAGGCTAAGTATAAAAGGAGGACAACAATTCCCACAAGTCATCCTGATAAAGGCATTCTTGCCGAAATGTGTAGA
Organism: Bombina bombina; assembly: GCF_027579735.1. Classification (NCBI taxonomy): domain Eukaryota; kingdom Metazoa; phylum Chordata; class Amphibia; order Anura; family Bombinatoridae; genus Bombina; species Bombina bombina. Next base: position 221,718,307 of record NC_069502.1, read on the forward strand.
AGATTGACTTGTGTACGCAGCAGGGTTTCCCTGGATAATCCCAAAGAACCCAGCTCTGATACAATTCAGAGAAAAAATATCAATTGAATTTCACTTTTCGAATATGGAGCCAAAGAGACACCAGTTAGCTGATTGGTAAGGGAAACAGGACATGTGATCACCCATTAGCTACAGCAAGTGGATACTCAGCAGGACACTCAAACGCTAACAGTGAGGGCGGAAAGATTTCAGCGACTACATCGTAAGGCATCAAAACATCCCAAAATACCTATTCAGAGGTCCGGTAAGGCTCTCATACTACAGACTAACATGGATAACTTGACAGACTAATACGGATAACCTATCAGTGAGGCCGTTATAACTTGCATATTAGGACGACTGGAGGATTACAGTCATATCCCATGCAGTCACATAGACTATTATAACTTGGATGTACTCTCATATATGACTATTTTTGCAATATTTATCTAGCTAACTCTCCAAGAGTATATATAGGGTCATATTTATCAAGCTCTGAGCCTAAAGAAGTTCTGAAGCAGCAGTCTAAAGACCTCTGCTCCATAACCTGTCCGCCTGATCTGTGGCGGCGGACAGAAATCAAACCGATCGAATACGATCCAGTTGAGTGACACCCCCTGCTAGCAGCCAATTGGCAGAAAATCTGCAGGGGGCCGTATTGCACCAGCAGTTCACAAGAACTGCTGGTGCAATGATAAATGCAATGATAAATGCCGAGAGCGTATGCTGTCGGATCATGTCCGCTCGCACTATAATAAATAAACCCCATATTAATTTCTGTACCAACATTAGACTTTTTTAATGAATTTTTATGGGCTTTCTTAGCACGTATGATTTTTTAGGTGTTTTAGGATTTTAGCTTTGAGAAATATGAGATTTCATATATCTGTTGATATATATATACAGTATATATATATATATATATATATATATATATATATATATATATATAATCTTAAGTTGTGGACACAACCTTCATTAGGTTGAAAGAATAGGATATATTTATTTTAATGATAAACACTTACGAACACCAATCAGCAAGGACAACCCAGGTTGTTCACCAAAAATGGGCCGACATCTAAACTTACATTCTTGCATTTCAAATAAATAAAGAATGAAGACAATTTGATAATAGGAGTAAATTAGAAAGTTGCCTAAAATGTCATGCTCTTTCTGAATCACGAAAGAAAACATTTGGATTCAGTGTCCCTTTAATACTGGTAAATGTAAGGTTCTATATATTTTAATCAAAAATATGCAGGCTACCTATTATTTAATGGAGTTTTTAAGGCAAATAAGATACTATATATTATATGTAAAGGAAGAGAGATGTTATTACTACATTAATAAACTCTCAAAGAGAAAAATGGTGCAACCCTATAATGGTGCATATCCAAATTTTGCATTATAAATAAGATACTAGCATGTATTGAGTCATTGATGCAAGGGAAAAAAGCATAATGTTGTTGTTTTATAAATCACTGGTAAGACCTCACCTTGAGTATGGATTGCATTTCTGGGTACCAATTAAAAAAAAAAAGGACACTATAGAATTAGAAAATGTACAAAGAAGGGCCACAAAACTAATAATGGGAATAGACTATTTAAACTTTGAGGAGAGGTTAGAAATGTGAGTCTGTTTAGTCTAGAAAAAAGGCACTTGATAGATGATGTGATTGCTTTAGTTGGTGAAGGCACTGCTTATTTCGAGACCATTGTTTGGGACAAGAGCTTATACTTTAAGACTAGGGAGAAAAAAAAAAGATTTAATTTCCAGCAATGTAAATGTTTTTTCACTCAAATTGTGGAACACCTTGCCTAAGGAGATATTGATATCTTAGATAATTTAAAAATGGCTTAGATGCATTTTTGGCTAAAAACAGAAATCAGGGATATTGTTGGCTGCTTCTTTAATGTACATCATGTAGGATCTGTATGGATTGAACTCAATGGGTTTTTTTTCTGGTTTCAACCTCATCTACTATGTTAATATGTATGTATTGTAATCAATCCTTAGGTTGGATTAACAATCTTTTAGGGCAACTATTCGATAAGTGGAATCCATTTGTTATTGAGTGGGGTGATAAGCTTCTTTGAACAAAAAGGTCTTTAGGGAGCATTTAAAGGAGGACAGGTTAGGGGAAAGTCTGACAGCTCGAGGAAGTGCTTTCCAGAGGGTTGGTGCTGCACAAGAGAAGTCCTGCAGTCTAGCATGGGAGGAGGTGATGGTAGAGGCTGCAAGGAGCAGGTCATTGTTGGATCTTAGGGGGCGGGCTGGAGTACATTTGTTGATGAGTGAAGACAGGTGGGGGGGCAGCATTAATGAGGGCTTTGTAGGTCAGGGTGAGAATTTTGAATCTAATTCTGCTGTGAATGCAGAGCCAGTAAAGGGACTCACAGAGAGGTGCAGCAGATACAGAGTGTCGGGATAGGTGGAGTAGCCTGGCTGAGGCATTTAGCATGGATTGAAGGGGGGAAAAAGCAGGTGAGAGGGAGGCCAGTTAGTACAGTTAGTATTACAGTAGTCAAGTCAGGAAATTACCAGGGAATGGATTAGCTGTTTAATAGTTTCAGTGCTCAGAAACAGAGCAATTGGATGTGGGGTATCAAGGACAGATTTGAGTCAATTGTGACTTCAAGGACGCAGACTTGGGGTGATGGGGTGATAGTGGTGCCGCCAACAGTGATAGAGAAGTTAGAAACCGGAGTAGAATTAGAGGGGGGAATTAGAAGTAGCTCGGTCTTGGACATGTTTATATTTAGGTGGTGAGAGGCCATCCAGGAAGAAATGACAGATAAGCAGTTGCTGATGTTAGAATTGACAGAAGGAGAGAGTGCAGGGGTGGATAGGTAGATCTTAGTATCATCAGAATAGAGGTAATAGTTGAAACCATAGCTGTTGATAAGTTTACCCTGGGAAGAAGTGTAAATAGAGAAGAGTAGAGGACCCAGAACAGAGCCTTGATGTACTCCAACAGACAGAGGTAAAGGAGAGAAGGAGTCACCAGCAAAAGAGACAGAAAATGACCTGTTAGAGAGATAAGAGTGGATCCAGGAGAGGGCAGTGTCACAGAGCCCAAGAGAGCTAAGAGACCATAGGAGGAGGGAATGGTCAACGGTGTCAAAAGCAGCAGAGAGGTCAAGTAAGATGAGTATAGAGTAGTAGCTATTGTTTTTAGTGGAAAGGAGATCAGTAGTAACCTTGGTGAGGGCAGTCTCAGTTGAGTGTTGGGGGCAGAAGCCAGATTGCAGGGGGTCAAGCAATAAGAGGACAGGAAGTTGGTTCGGCAATTGAAAACTAGTCTTTCAAGGAGTTTTGAAGCTAGCGGAAGCAGTTATATTGGGCAGTAGTTAACAGGACCTTTGCATGTTTGAAGGAAGATGAAAATGAACCAGTAGTAAGGGATAGGTTAAATATGTGAGTTAGAGCTGGAGTGAGGGTGGAAGACAGGGAAGGTATTAGATGTGAAGGGATAGGGTCAAGTGTGCAGGTAGTGAGGTGTGAGGAAGACAATAAGGAGCCCACTTCATTCTCAGTGGTTGGGGGGAGGGTGCAGAGTGGTATAGGGGGTGACCGGGGGCGAAGATTAAAGATTGCAACCTTGTGTTGGGATGTTGCTTCAGATGGTAAGTGTTTTATTGAAAATGTAGTCTGCCAAGTCTTGAGCACTAAAGGCAGATGAAGGGGGTGGTGCAGGAGGGTAAAGGAGAGAGTTGAAAATGGAGAAGGTTTGAGGAGTGAGTAGATAGAAGAGAAGTAGGTTTGCATAGCTAAGTGAAGGGCAGAGGTGTAAGATTAAAGAATCAACTTGTAGTGGATGAAATCGGGTTCAGAGTGAGGTTTCGTCCATTTTTGCAGGTAGCGTGTTTGCTGAGATTGCCAGGGCTGGAGCTGATGACGTGCGGTTTTGCATGGTTGGGGAGGAGCAAGAATGTCAAGTGCAGAGTATTGTTGTAGTGGGTTGTAACAAGGTCAGGGCGGGATATTGTGTGGGGGAGGCAATTTTGATTAAGGTTGGAAAGTTGGAGAGGATCCACAGTGTGCAGATTTCTACAGATGCGGTGATGAAGGGGAGAAGTAGGTTTAGCATGTATATTAAGATTATAGGTGAGCAGATGGTGGTCTGAGATGGGGAAATGGGTGACAGGTGACATCAGAGATAGAGCAGAGATAAGTGAATACCAGACCGATAGAGTCTCCATCGCGGTGAGTAGGGAATAGGGTGGATTGTGAAAGGCCAAAGGAGTTAGTGAGAGAGAGAAGTTTAGAGGCAGTAGGGGCAGGTGGGTTATCAATGGGGATATTGAAGTCCCCCAGAATAAGAGTAGATGTATTTGTAGAGAGAGAGTAAGGAAGCCAGGCAGCAAAGTTAGGAGGTTGCTCCAGGGGGGCAATAGATACTTGCCACTCTGAGAGAGAGGGGGGAGAACAGGCGAATGCAGTGGACTTCAAAGGAGGAAAAGGAGAGAGATGGAAACGGAGGTAGGTACTGATAGGAGCAGGAGGGGAGAGTAAGATTCCAACACCACCACCATATCTCTCACCTGGCCTAGGTGTGTGGCTAAAGTGGAGACCTCCGTGTGTGAGACCAGCAATGGACGCAGTGTCAGAAGAAGATAGCCAGGTTTCAGTAATTGCTAAAAGGTTGAAAGTGTTAGAAACAAACAGGTCATGAACAGTTGTAAGTTTGTTACAGACAGAGCGAGCTTTCCAGAGAGCACAAGAAAAGAGAGAGGATAAGCACTGTGGATTAATGGAGAGGAGAATGTTAGTATTGCATGTCCTAGAGTTTTTGCAGTTGGAGACTGAGCGAGAGTGTGCAAGTTTGGTGATCGCTGCAGGGCCAGGGTTAAGAGAGACATCACCAGCAGCAAGCAGTAGTAGGAGTGTGAGTGACAGAAGGTGAGAGTGAGACTTGTAGGAGCGGGTATGATTAGAGACAGGAGAGTTAGATTGGGAAGTATTCATATACGATTGTCATTTTTTATTGTAATCACATTTTTGGTTTATTTATATGTAAAGTTGTTGGTGATTCTATTTTCAAGATGCAAACTATTCATTAAAAAGGTTCTACATTACAGTGGTTTGTTGTTTTCTTAATTGCAAAACAAATTGCAAAACATATGCTTTAATACAGTTAGTAAAGGAGGTTAACCCAATGGCCCCAAGTTATCAAGGTCTGTCGGACCTGATCCGACAGTGCGGATCAGGTCTGACAGACCTCGCTGAATACGGCGAGCAATACGCTCGCCGTATTCAGCATTGCACCAACAGCTCACAAGAGCTGCTGGTGCAACCCCGACCCCTGCAGACTCGCGGCCAATAGGCCGCCAGCAGGGGGGGGTGTCAATCAACCCAATCGTATTAGATCGGGTTGATTTCCGGCAATGTCTGTCCGTCTGCTCAGAGCAGGCGGACAGGTTATGGAGCAGCGGTCTTTGTGACCGCTGCTTCATAACTGCTGTTTCTGGCGAGCCTGCATATGCCCCATAGAATCCATCTCTTGTTTTTCTGTAACATTTCTCAGTGCTATACAAAAATATAAAAAAAAGTCATCCTGGAGGAAGCAGTAAATAAAGTCACCTGTTATAAAAAAAATTTGTTTCTGGTTAACTTTACATTTCATGTGTACAAACTGATAGTAATAATAAGTACATACAGCTCATCACCTTTTGTATAACGATTGCAGTAAAAAATCTCATATCTTCTCTAATGAGTCTACACGTGAGTCAGAAGAGATTATCGCCTAGATTACAAGTTTTACAGTAACAGGGGTGCGTTGCTAACAAGCCTTTTTTTTAATCCTGCCTTAAGACAACGATGGTATTACAGGTTTTTTTTAAACCCGGCGTTAGCCGCAAAAAGGTGAGCGTAGAGCAGAATTTAGCTCCACATCTCACCTCAATACCAGTGTTGCTTACGGTAGCGGTGAGCTGGCTAAACGTGCTAGTGCATGATTTCCCCATAGGAAACAATGGGGCTGAGCCAGCTGAAAAAAAAACTAACACCTGCAAAAAAGCAGCGTTCAGCTCCTAATGCAGCCCCATTGATTCCTATGGGGAAAGGAATTTTATGTCTACACCTAACACCCTAACATGAACCCCGAGTCTAAACACCCCTAATCTTACACTTATTAACCCCTAATCTGCCGTCCCCGACATCGTCGCCACTTACATTATAATTATTAACCCCTACTCTGCCACTCCGGACACCGTCGCCACCTACATTATCCCTATGAACCCCTAATCTGCTGCCCCTAACATCGCCAAACCCTACATTATATTTATTAACCCCTAATCTGCCCCCCAACGTCACCCCAACCTAACTACACTTATTAACCCCTAATCTGCCGCCGCCAACGTCTCCGCCACTATAATAAAGTTATTAACCCCTAAACCTAAGTCTAACCCTAACACCCCCCTAATTTAAATATAATTTAAATAAATCTAAATAAAATAACTACAATTAAATAAATTATTCCTATTTAAAACTAAATACTTACCTATAAAATAAACCCTAAGCTAACTAATAGTTACATTGTAGCTAGCTTAGGATTTATATTTATTTTACAGGCAGCTTTGTATTTATTTTAACTAGGCAGAATAGTTATTAAATAGTTATTAACTATTTAATAGCTACCTAGTTAAAATAAGTACAAGTTTACCTGTAAAATAAATCCTAACCTAAATTACAATTACACCTAACACTACACTATCATTAAATTAATTACATAAACTAACTACAATTAACTACAATTAAATTAAATAAACTAAAGTACGAAAAACAACAAACACTAAATTACAGAAAATAAAAAATAATTACAATTTTTTTAAACTAATTACACCTAATCTAATCCCCCTAATAAAATAAAAAGCCCTCCAAAATAATAAAATTCCCTACCCTATACTAAATTACAAATAGCCCTTAAAAGGGCCTTTTGCGGGGCATTGCCCCAAAGTAATCAGCTCTTTTACCTGTAAGAAAAAATACAATAACCCCCCAACATTAAAACCCACCACCCACACACCCAACCCTACTCTAAAACCCACCCAATCCCCCCTTAAAAAAACTAACACTACCCCCTTGAAGATCACCCTACCTTGAGACGTCTTCACCCAGCCGGTCACAAGTGGACCTCCAGAGGGGCAGAAGTCTTCATCCGATCTGGGCAGAAGAGGTCCTCCAAGCAGCAGAAGTCTTCATCCAGACGGCATCTTCTATCTTCATCCATCCGGAGCGGGTCCATCTTCAATCCAGCCAACGCGGAGCATCCTCTTCAAACGAAGTCCAATCGAAGAATGAAGGTCATCCAAGATGGTGTCCCTTGAATTCCGATTGGCTGATAGGATTCTATCAGGTAAAAATGTTACTACTTTGCGTGCGGTTTCTCTTTGCGTGTAGGTGTAAGTTAGCGTTGCTTCCACCCGATACCGGATTTCCAAAACATTAATAGGTTACTATTGTAACTGGACCTTACACTACACTCAATCTCATATACCGCACTGCATACAAGTACGGCACGAATATTTTCTCTGTCGCTCGCTGTTAAAATAAAATTGCATGTGCAACCCCCCCACTGCAATAATTAATGTATTAACCCCTAATCCACCAACCCCCATATTGCAAAGTATCTAAACTATTAACCCCTAATCCGCCATGCCTCCATATCGCAATTAACGTAATAAATCTATTAACCCCTAAACTGCCAACCCCCCACAACGCAATTAACCTAATTCATGGCTAGATTACGAGTTGTGCGTTATGAGGCAAAAAGCAGCGTTATGGCTCTTTTTCACTACTGCTGCTATTACGAGTCTTGTAGTTATAGCTGTACCACACATCTTTTTGGCCGTAACGCAACATAACCACCGCACCTTTCAAAAAGTTTTGCCTGGAAGGCCAAAAAGTGAGCGGTACAGCCTATACCGACAAGATTTGTTCCACCATCTAAAGTCAGCAGTTATGGGTTTTGCGCTACAAAGCTGTAGCATAAAACTCATAAGTAAAGTGTTACAAAGTAAACTAAAACCCATAAACTACCTATTAACCCCTAAACTGAGGCACTCCCGCATCACAAACACTATAATAAAAATATTAACCCCTAATCTGCCGCTCCGGACATCGCCGCCACTATAATAAACATAATAACCCCTAAACTCCCGCACCCCCGCATCGCAAACACTAGTTAAATATTATTAACCCCTAATCTGCCACCCCCAACATCACCGCAACTATACTAAAGTTATTAACCCCTAAACCTAACCCTAAGTCTAACCCTAACCCTAATGTACCCTTAACCCTAACCCTAAGACCCACTAACTTTAACATAATTAAAATAAATCTAAATAAAAATTACAATTAATTCCTAAATAATTCCTATTTAAAACTAAATACTTACCTATAAAATAAAACCTAAGCTAGCTACAATATTACTAATAGTTACATTGTAGTTATCTTAGGTTTTATATTTATTTCACAGCTAAGTTTGTATTTAACTAGGTAGACTAGTTAGTAAATAGTTATTAACTATTTACTAACTACCTAGCTAAAATAAATACAAATTTACCTGTAAAATAAAACCTAACTTGCCTCACACTAACACCTAACATTACAATAAAATTAACTAAATAACATTAATTAAATACAATTAACTAAATTACAAAAAAAAATAAACACTAAATTACACAAAATAAAAAAGAAATTATCAAATATTTAAACTAATTACACCTAATCTAATAGCCCTATCAAAATAACCCCCCCCCCCAATAAAAAACCCTAGCCTAAACTAAACTGCCAATAGCCCTTAAAAGGGCCTTTTACTGGGCATTGCCCCAAAGAAATCAGCTCTTTTACCTGTAAAAAAATGCAAACAACCCCTCAACAGTAAAACCCACCACACACACAACCAAACCCCCCAAATAAAATCCTATCTAAAAAACCTAAGCTCCACATTGCCCTGAAAGGGTATTTGGATGGGCATTGCCCTTAAAAGGGCATTTAGCTCTTTTCCATTGCCCAAGCCCTAAGCTAAAAATAAAACCCACCCAATAAACCCTTAAAAAAAAAACTAACACTAACCCCCAAAGATCCACTTACAGTTTTTGAAGATCGGACATCCATCCTCATCAAGCCAGGAGAAGTCTTCATCCAAGCGGGCAGAAGTCCTCAACGAAGCGGGAGAAGTCTTCATCCAAGCGTCAAGAAGTGGTCCTCTAGGCGGGCAGAAGTCTTCATCCAGACGGCATCTTCTATCTTCATCCTTCCGACGCGGAGTGGCTCAATCTTCAAGACATCCGGCGCAGAGCATCCTCTTCTGTCGACGGCTACTGAAGAATGACTGTTCCTTTAAGGGACGTCATCCAAGATGACGTCCCTTGAATTCCGATTGGCTGATAGAATTCAGCCAATCGGAATTAAAGGTGAAAAAATCATATTGACTGATGCAATCAGCCAATAGGATTGAGCTTCAATCCTATTGACTGATCCAATCAGCCAATTGGATTGAGCTCGCATTCTATTGGCTGATTGGAGCAGCCAATAGAATGTGAGCTCAATTCTATTGGCTGATTGGAGCAGCCAATAGAATGTGAGCTCAATCCTATTGGCTGATTGCATCAGCCAATATGATTTTTACACTCGTTAGCTAGTAACCCTAAAATTTGAACAGCCAATAGTATTTCAGTAGCTCTCATCCTATTGGGTGATTTGCATTTGAAGAATCAAATCAGCAAATAGGAATGCAAGTGACGCCATATTTAAACTCATAACTTGCATTCAATATTCAGTGTATGGCGGTGATCGTACAAAGAGGATCCTCCACTCTCCTTGGCATTGCGGTCGACAGTCTTCAGTTCCTCGGTCGCCGGTCTTCAGTTTTGCAGTTCTGGAGGAAGATAGAAGGGGTCACCACTTGGAAGAAGACTTCACCGCCGGACTTCAGCAACTGTGAGTACCTATCTGGGGGGTTAGACTTTTTATTTTATTTTTAGATTAGAGCTTTTGGGCAATTGTAAAACAGCTAAATGCCCTTTTAAGGGCAGTAAAAGAGTTGAATTCCCTTTTAAGGGCAATGCCAACACAAATGCTCCTTTAGGGGCAATGGGTAGTTAAGGATTTGTTAGTGTTAGTTTTTTTTTTATTTTGGGGGGTTTGGTGGGTGGGGGGTTTTACTGTTAGGGGAAACAAACGGCTAGATTTTTTAGAGTTTTGCGGCCAAAGGGGTGCGTTAGCTACGCGTGTTTTTTTCCCCCGCACCTTTTAAATAACACTGGTATTGAGAGTTCTCTGAAGGGCTGCGTTAGGCTCCAAAAATGGAGCGTACAGGCATATTTACCGCCACTTCAACTCTCAATACCAGCGTTGCTTACGGTAGCGGCTAGCTGGAAAAACGTGCTCGTGCACGATATCCCCATAGGAAACAATGGGGCAGTTTGGGCTGAAAAAAAACCTGCAAAAAAGCAGCGTTCAGCTCCTAACGCAGCCCCATTGTTTCCTATGGGGAAACAGTTTCTAAGTCTGCACCTAACACCCTAACATGTACCCCGAGTCTAAACACCCCTAACCTTACACTTATTAACCCCTAATCTGCCGCCCCCGCTATCGCTGACCCCTGCATTTTATTATTAACCCCTAATCTGCCGCTCCGGACACTGCTGCAACCTACATTATACTTATGTACCCCTAATCTGCTGCCCCTAACATCGCCGACCCCTATATTATATTTATTAACCCCTAATCTACCCCCCCCAACGTCGCCGCTACCTTACCTACACTTATTAACCCCTAATCTTTCTACTGGACCTCGCCGCCACTATAATAAATGTATTAACCCCTAAACCGCCGCACTCCCGCCTCGCAAACCCTATAATAAATAGTATTAACCCCTAATCTGCCCTCCCTAACATCGGCGACACCTAACTTCAAGTATTAACAATATCAATAAATAAATTAAATCAATTAACTACAAGTACCTACAATTAAATAAACTAAACTAAATTACAAAAAATAAAAAAAGATTACAAGAATTTTAAGCTAATTACATCTACTCTAAGCACCCTAATAAAATAACAAAGCCCCCCAAAATAAAAAATTCCCTACCCTAATCTAAATTAAAATAGTTAACAGCTCTATTACCTTACCAGCCCTTAAAAGGGCTTTTTGCGGGGCATGCCCCAAATAAATCAGCTCTTTTGCCTGTAAAAAAAACACAATACAAACCCCCAACATTAAAAAAAAAAAAAAATTTTAAACTAATCACACCTACTCTAAGCCCCCTAAAAAAATAACAAAGCCCCCCAAAATAAAAAAATGCCCTACCCTATTCTAAAATAAAAAGTTAACAGCTCTTTACAGCTCTTTTACCTTACCAGCCCTTAAAAGGGCCTTTTGCGGGGCATGCCCCAAAGAAATCAGCTCTTTTGCCTGTAAAAAAAACATACAATACCCCTCCCCCACATTACAACCCACCAGCCACATACCCCTACTCTAACCCAAAACCCCCTTAAATAAACCTAACACTACCCCCCTGAAGATCTCCCTACCTTGAGTCGTCTTCACTCAGCCAAGCAGCGATGGACCAAAAGAAGACATCCGGAGCGGCAGAAGTCTTTAGCCTATCCGGGCAGAAGAGGACATCCGGACCGGCAAACATCTTCATCCAAGCGACATCTTCTATCTTCATCCATCCGACAAGGAGCGGCTCCATCTTCAAGACCTCCGGCACGGAACATCCTCTTCTCCCGACGACTAGACGAATGAAGGTTCCTTTAAGTGACGTCATCCAAGATGGCATCCATCGAATTCCGATTGGCTGATAGCAATTAAGGTAGGAAACATCTGATTGGCTGATTGAATCAGCCAATCAGATTCAAGTTCAATCCGATTGGCTGATCCAATCAGCCAATCAGATTGAGCTCACATTCTATTGGCTGATCGGAACAGCCAATAGAATGCAAGCTCAATCTGATTGGCTGATTGGATCAGCCAATCCGATTGAACTTGAATCTGATTGGCTGATTCAATCAGCCAATCAGATTTTTCCTACCTTAATTCCGATTGGTTGATAGAATCCTATCAGCCAATCGGAATTCGAGGGACGCCATCTTGGATGACGTCACTTAAAGGAACCTTCATTCGTCTAGTCGTCGGGAGAAGAGGATGTTCCGTGCCGGAGGTCTTGAAGATGGAGCCGCTCCTTGTCGGGAGTCGCCGGAAGAAGAGGATGGATCCGTGTCGGCTGCTTCAAGATGGTCCCGCTCCGCGCCGGATGGATGAAGATGTCTACTGGTCCAGATGTCCTCTTCTTGCCGGATAGGATGAAGACTTCGGACCCTCTTCTGGACCTCTTCTTGCCGGATAGGATGAAGACTTCGGACCCTCTTCTGGACGGATCGGTGATACCCGGCGTGGTGAAGATAAGGTAGGGAGATCTTCAGGGGCTTAGTGTTAGGTTATTTTAAGGGGGGTTTGGGTTAGATTAGGGGTATGTGGGTGGTGGGTTGTAATGTGGGGGAGGGGTATTGTATGTTTTTTTTACAGGCAAAAGAGCTGATTTCTTTGGGGCATGCCCCGCAAAAGGCCCTTTTAAGGGCTGGTAAGGTAAAAGAGCTGTAAAGAGCTGTTAACTTTTTATTTTAGAATAGGGTAGGGCATTTTTTTATTTTGGGGGGCTTTGTTATTTTTTTAGGGGGCTTAGAGTAGGTGTGATTAGTTTAAAAAAAATTTTTATTTTTTGTAATTTAGTGTTTGTTTGTTTTTGTAATTTAATATAGTTTATTTAATTGTAGATAATTGTAGGTAGTTTAATTAATTTATTGATAGGGTAGTGTTAGGTTTAATTGTAACTTAGGTTAGGATTTATTTTACAGGTAATTTTGTAATTATTTTAACTAGGTAGCTATTAAATAGTAAATAACTATTTAATAGCTATTGTACCTAGTTAAAATAAATACAAAGTTGCCTGTAAAATAAATCCTAACCTAAGTTACAATTAAACCTAACACTACCCTATCAATAAATTAATTAAACTACCTACAATTATCTACAATTAAATAAACTATATTAAATTACAAAAAAAAAAAACACTAAATTACAAAAAATAAAAAAAGATTACAAGAATTTTAAACTAATCACACCTACTCTAAGCCACCTAAAAAAATAACAAAGCCCCCCAAAATAAAAAAATGCCCTACCCTATTCTAAAATAAAAAGTTAACAGCTCTTTACAGCTCTTTTACCTTACCAGCCCTTAAAAGGGCCTTTTGCGTTTCTCTGATACCCTCTAGCTAAGAGTCTGTTTTTGAGTTGTGTATTTTTCTTATTGCGTGTATTATCATTCGAACAATTCCTTTTCACTCTCATAAGTTGTCCTTTTACAATACCACCAAATACATGCCTCGGATGATTACTTGTGGCATGTAAAATGGTGTTTCCTGATATAGACTTTTCGGTACAAGGAGGTTTCAACCTTACATGTCTCAGTGTTACCTGTTATATCAAGGAAGTTCACTCTGTCCCTATTCCATTCGTGTGTAAAGGAGATACCACAGTCAGATCTATTGAGATGGTCAACAAATTGTTCAGCATCTGATGCACTTCCATCCCATATAAAGACCAGATCGTCAATGAATCTCTTGAACAGACGAATATGTTTAGAATATAGATTACCATCTCCATAAACCGCTATTCTCTCAAACCAACCTAAAAACAGGTTAGCATATGAGGGGGCAAAACTCGCCCCCATAGCTGTACCAAGTTTCTGGAGGTAGTACTCTCCTTCGAACATAAAGAAATTATGTTCTAATAAGAACTGAGTGACCTCCAAAATATATTCTATCATTTCACTAGAAAATTGAGTATTAGCAACTAGAAAATACTTAATTGCTGTCAATCCAAGGTGGTGAGGAATAGTTGAATAAAGCGAAACAATGTCCACTGTTAGCCAACTATATTCTCTGGACTATTTACAATTTTTTATAGTGTTGATCATATCTGTGGTGTCCCTGATATAACTGGGGAGATTACGTACTATGGGCTGTAGGATATCATCAAGCCATTCCTCTAATGGTTCCAAAAGGGAACCATTTCCTGACACTATAGGGCGCCCTTTTATATCTTCCAAGCCCTTGTGCGGGGGTATTCAACTAGTAGGTAATCGAAGGTACTCTTATCAATAAAACCATTCTCCAAACCTATATCTAAAATATGGGAGAGTTTATTTTTGAAGATATGGCTGGGGTTTCTACTTAGATGTGTATACGTATTAGTATCTAGAATTTGGCGTTTAGCTTCAGCTATATACCAATCTTTGTCGCACACTACCACACTGCCTCCCTTATCAGATCTCTTAATTACAAGTTCATCATTATTCTGTAAATGTGTTAGTGCTTCCCTTTCTTTAAATGAGAGATTAGGCTTTGTAGATGCATGTTCATTTTTTAATTTAGTTAAATCTTCCACTACTCTTTTGTGAAAGAATTCAAGAGATTTACCCCTAGTTTGTAATGGGTAAAATTCCAATTTGCATTTATAGCCTATATGACTATTACATCTCTCATCTATTTCATGTCTAGGATTTTCTTGTTCAAGATTCTCAAGTACTGTCACTCCATAAATTTTGAGTAGTCAGACAAGCTGGAGCAGAGTTGAAACCACGTATCTCTTGTTGCAAAAAACCTTTACGTCAACCAACACAGGCAAAACATTTGAGATTAAGAGTTTTATTAGCTGCAAGACTATAAATGTTATATACTTACTTCAATGTAAATGCAAAATTCAATACTTGGGTCAAACCACAAGGTTTGTCAAAACTCGTATTTTAGAACATCTGAATAAAATTGAAAAAAAACATGAAGACCATGGAGTCCCTATACATTTCAATCAATGCCCAAAATATGACTCTAATAATTTTTTTTTGGTTAGGTATAGGAAAAGTTTCAACTCATTGGAGGGGAGGCAGTATAGAAGCAGAGTTAGACAAAAGGAAGCTTTGGTGGATACACACCTTGAGAACTATGGGCATTGGGGCCTCAATAAAGACATAAAAATAGCAGCCTTTGTTCAACAGTAAATCCATGTTCACTTTATAGCACACATCAAACACTTATAAATATTAATAGTAAGGGTTTATAATACACAGAGTTTTTCACTCTATAACATTAAAAGTTTAGGCATTTTTTTATACAAATAAAAATAATCCCTGTTTATGATAGGACGATAAAGCACACAAAAAAGGTTCAAAATAAAGATTAAGTATTTCACATATAAGGTTACTTAAAATATCTATCTGTATATTTTTATTTTATTTATTTTTTTGTATGTATAATCTTGAAATTCAATGTAAAAGATTCACATAACTTTGTGTAAGTGTTCACCCTAAATGTGATTTTTCAAAAAGCAATACTAATGCTAAATTATAAAATGACAAGACGAATATCTATACTAAATTTTTGTATATTATCAAGCGTTATACAATGTATACTTTTTCTCTTTTGTCATCATAAGTGCAAATACTTTTCGCTTGTTTTTCTTTTGCTAACTTTGTAGACCGTCAATGTCTAAAATGACATAAAAATCTCAGGCCTTGATTGGCCGGACTCCGGAATGACAATTGGTCCAACGAAATAACGTCACAAACTGGGCCGACCTGATAAGAGACTGCAACCTTTTTTTGAGATTATCTATGTGAATCTAATGTCCGTTAACACCGGAAGTTAGAACCCAGGTGATTTGTATTTAAACCAGTATTGTATGTCACACCTCAGCAAACTACCATTGTTTTAACTTGCTCTTGAGAAAGATGTTTTTAACGTTGAAACGCGTTGAGCTAATAAAGCTTTGTTCATTTTATACAAGACACATATTATTATTATTATTATTATTATCGGTTATTTGTAGAGCGCCAACAGATTCCGCAGCGCTATAAAATATAGTGCCTTTTTGTTTTTACTTTGTTGCTGTGACATCGATGAAATTCGATTTATATTGGAGTAAGTTACTAATTAATACAATACTTAGTGACTTACCTTACCCTCATTGGAGTTTTAATTTCCTCCTAGTCTTGGTTGAGATTTATACAACAAGAGATACGTGGGTTCAACTCTGCTCCAGCTTGGCTGACTACTCAAAATTTATGGAGTGAGTATACTGCATATATGACACTTGGCTATAATACATCCGTCAAGCTTTTTTCCTTTATTTGGTAGAGATATCTACATTGATTGGAATACTTGCACTAAAGACCAGCGTCAACTGTAAACCTTTCACCATTTATATATATATTTATATATATATATATATATATATATATATATATATATATATATATATATATTATTTTTATTTTTTTTCTTTAATTTCTCCTTTTTTGACTATCTTATATCCCCCTGTATATCTAATTTTACATCTTTATACATATTGATGTTGATATATTTAACTTTATGTCAGTATATGCTCTGTGTATAAACATATATTTCCCCTGTCTGTTATCCTTCACTGGACACTGTATAACTGTGTCTCCTTAACCCCCCCATTATTTTTATGACACCCCCTCCTCCCCCTGCAATCAGACCTCTGTAACACTTTCTGTCTTTTTTAGCCTGTGTTTTAAGATATTGAGACCTATTTATCAAAGTATCAACTATGTTGCATTCACGGGCGTCAATACGCTCGGCAAACATCGCCAAACATCATGGCCACGGATCTGAATACGATCTCCTTATTTATTATAAAAGTCGTCAAAAACACGCGTGTCAAGTACGGTGCGAAGAGCATCGGACTGGTGTTAACTAATAGTCATCAATGTTGCGGCTATTCTGGTTTTTCCCAACTTTATTTATACCATTTCAATACTGGCCACGAACAAGTACATTTCTCTTTATCATATTATTGAATATAGTGTAAAGGTATTCTTTTTCTGAGCAGGACTAATTGTGAATATAGCAAGTTTCAACATATTTGGTGCAAAGTGGAGAGTGAATTATTAGAATTCTTTTTAAGATTGGACATACATATTTTAGTATGTATATATACACACACACACACACACATATATATATATATATATATATATATAAATATATATATATAAAAATATATATATACAGTATATGTGTGTGTGTTATGTCAGAAATCTTTTGCAAACATATTTACATGTCCTGAAGTTCCTTTTTTTGTTCTAAACAATCGGCTAGATTACGAGTTTTGGAGTAAGAGCTGATCGGTACTAACTTGCAAGTTATTGCCACCGCTCACTTACCTACAGCGCTGGTATTACAGGTTTGCAAAAACCCGGCGTAAGCAGGCAAGAAGTGAGCGTAGAGCAAAATTGATCTCCATACTGCACTCCAATACCAGTGCTGTGGTGAGCTGCGGTAAATTGGTTTTACATGCTCGTGCACGATTTCCACATAGACATCAATGGGGAGAGCCGGCTGAAAAAAAGCCTAACACCTGCAATAAAGGAGCGTAAAGCTCCGTAACGCAGCCCCATTGATTGCTATGGGGAAACTAAATTTATGTTTACACCTAACACCCTAACATGAACCCAGAGTCTAAACACCCCTAATCTTACACTTATTAACCCCTAATCTGTCACCCCCGACATCGCTGACACCTACATTATACTTATTAACCCCTAATCTGCCGCCCCGACATTGCCGACACCTACATTATACTTATTAACCCCTAATCTGCTGCCCCTAACATCGCCGACACCTACATAATGTTATTAACCCCTAATCTCCCGTCCCCAATGTCGCCGCAACCTACCTACACTTATTAACCCCTAATCTGCTGCCCCCAACATTGCCGCCTCTATACTAAAGTTATTAACCCATAAACCTAACCCTAAGTCTAACCCTATCTCTAACACCCACTAACTTTAATGTAATTAAAATACATCTAAATAAAACCTACTAAATTACACAAAATAAAAAAAGAAATTATCAGATATTTAAACTAAATACACCTAATCTAATAACCCTACCAAAATAAAAAAGCCCCCCCAAAATAAAAATAAAAACAGCCTAAACTAAACTACCAATAGCCCTTAAAAGGGCCTTTTGGGGGGAATTGCCCCAAAGAAATCAGCTCTTTTACCTGTAAAAAAATAAAATACAAACAACCCCCCAACAGTAAATCGGAATTAAAGGTGAAAAAATCCTATTGGCTGATGCAATCAGCCAATAGGATTGAGCTTCAATCAACCAATAGGATTGAGCTTGCATTCTATTGGCTGTTCCAATCAGCCAATAGAATGCAAGCTCAATCCTATTGGCTGGTTTTCACCTTTAATTCTGATTGGCTGATAGAATTCTATTAGCCAATCGGAATTCAAGGGATGCCATCTTGGATGACGTCATTTAAAGGAGAATTAATTGTTCAAGAAGACGTCGATTGAAGAGTATGCTCCGCGCCGGACGTCTTGAAGATGGACCCGCTCCGTGCCAGATGGATGATGATAGAAGATGCCATCTGGATGAAGACTTCTGCCCGGTTGGATAAAGACTTCTGCTCAGTTGGATGAAGACTTCTGCCGTTTCGTTGAGGACTTCTGCCGGCTTCATTGTGGATGGATGTCGGGTCTTCAAAAACTGTAAGTGGATCTTCGGGGGTTAGTGTTAGGTTTTGTTAAGGGTTTATTGGGTGGGTTTTATTTTTAGATTAGGCTTTGGGCGGAAAAAGAGCTAAATGCCCTTTTAAGGGCAATGCCCATCCAAATGCCCTTTTCAGGGCAATGGGGAGCTTAGGTTTTTTAGTTAGGATTTTATTTGGGGGGTTGGTTTTGGGGGTGGTGGGTTTTACTGTTGGGGGGTTGTTTGTATTTTTATTTACAGGTAAAAGAGCTGACTCCTTTGGGGCAATGCCCAGCAAAAGCCCCTTTTAATGGCTATTGGTAGTTTAGTTTAGGCTAGTTTTTTTTTTATTTTGATAGGGCTATTAGATTAGGTGTAATTAGTTTAAATATCTGATCATTTCTTTTTTTATTTTGTGTAATTTAGCGGGGGGGGTTTGTAATTTAGTTAATTGTATTTAATTTATGTAATTTATTTAATTGTAGTGTAAGGTTAGGTGTTAGTGTAACTCAGGTTAGGTTTTATTTTACAGGTAAATTTGTATTTATTTTAGATAGGTAGTTAGTAAATAGTTAATAACTATTTAGTAACTATTCTACCTAGTTAAAATAAATACAAACTTAGCTGTGAAATAAAAATAAAACCTAAGCAAGATACAATGTAACTATTAGTTATATTGTAGCTAGCTTAGGGTTTATTTTACAGGTAAGTATTTAGTTTTAAATAGGAATTATTTAGATATTAATAGTAGGTTTTATTTAGATTTATTTTAATTACATTAAAGTTAGTAGGTGTTAGGGTTAGGGTTAGGCTTAGGGTTAGGTGTTTGCAATGCAGGAGTACGGCGGTTTAGGGGTTAATATGTTTATTCTAGTGGCGGCGATGTCCGGAGCGGCAGATTAGGGGTTAATAATTTTATTTTAGTGTTTGTGATGCGGGAGGGCCTCGGTTTAGGAGTTAATAGGTAGTTTATGGGTGTTAGTGTACTTTTTAGCACTTTAGTTATGAGTTTTACGTTACAGCTTTGTAGTGTAAAACTCATAACTACTGACTTTCAGTTTACGGTATGAATCTTGACGGTATAGGGTGCACCGCTCACTTTTTGGCCTCCCAGGCAGACTCGTAATACCAGCTCAAAGGAAGTCCCATTGAAAAGGATTTTTGAAAGCTGCGGTAGTTATGTAGCGTTACGGCCAAAAAAGTGTGTGGTGCCCCTAAACCTGCAAGACTCGTAATACCAGCGGTAGTGAAAAAGAGCCTTAACTCTGCTTTTTCACTCATACCGCAAAACTCGTAATCTAGCGGAATGTTGTCTGTCATATCTCTGTGTTTATTTAAACCACTATATGTATATATTGTAAATGTATTATAATTCTGAGCAGGAATAATTTTGAATATAACATGTAATCAGAGTATCATATGTATTCATTTGAAATCTATGGCTATTTTAAAGATATAGGAAAATTAAAATTTAAGTTGCACTAGTGGGAGCTAGCTGCTAATTGGTGCCTGCACACATTTGTCTCTTGTTATTGACTAAATAGATGTGTTCAGCTAGCTACCAGTAGTACAATGCTGTTCCTTCAGCAAAGGATAACAAGAGAATGAAGCAAATTTCATAATAGAAGTAAATTGGAAAGTTGTTTAAAATTGAATGTTCTATCCAAATCTTGAAATAATATTTTGGGACAGGTTTCTTTCTGCACCTGTCTAACACCTCCTGATTGCAATCTATTTTTAAAAACTACCCCTTCACACGTGTTATAAAATGGCCTGGCA
Organism: Bombina bombina; assembly: GCF_027579735.1. Taxonomy (NCBI): domain Eukaryota; kingdom Metazoa; phylum Chordata; class Amphibia; order Anura; family Bombinatoridae; genus Bombina; species Bombina bombina. The sequence goes on from NC_069502.1 coordinate 221,738,677, forward strand.
TATAATATGACATTTCTTACTGAAAAATAAATTCAAGAGAAGGAAGAAATACACTTTACATATCATCATGACAGTAAAGAGGTTAATTTAATTTCTGCTGTATTTGAATCACACATCAATTCGAATTTTAAAATCCTTGTCTAAAATATTACACTGTGTGTCCTAATGTCAGCATCAATGTTTATATTTAATACTAATTTCCCATATACATACTTTCAAAGTATAATACACAATGTAACAAATGGCACTTACAAGTTCTGATTAATGATCAATGACAGAAGTATTGAGAAATTTGATTCGTTAGTGATAGTTTATAATGTATATTTGAATCAGATTGGCTGATGTCATAAATCATGTGATTATGCATATTCCAATCAAAAGTGGTGGAAAAAATTCACTAGTGTGTGGGTTATTTAGAGTTTGAGTCATAATTGGTGCGAAAAGTTTTGAGTCAAATATGGCGCAAAGTGGAGAGTGGGACTTGTATTACATGGCTTGAACATGGTGCACACAGATTTTTCAAAAAAATAAAAAGGAAGTTAGCTATATTATGTTGTGTATTTATTTCATTTTTATCTCTATATTTATTAGTGCGACAAGTTTGGGGCAAACCTTTGCACCAAATATGTAGAAATAATATTGTCCCCTTGTTTTGTAATGAGAGACAAAGTTGTAGCATAATCCATCAGTAGTAATGTATTTTTTATTTTTATCCCTATATCTACTAGTGCACCAAATGTGGAGCAATAATATTGTTTGATTTTTGAAGGATATACATATTTAATAGTTTGTAACTTTTATTAGGTGATATGCTTCATTGTCTTGCAGCATCGAACATAAGATTTCAGTGTTTTCCGACTCCCATTGAGTTCTATGGCATCCGCGCCCTCAAGGGTGGCGGATTGAAAAATAGGTATGCTGTGTCGGAGCGTAACTGCTGAATTTTTGATAACTTCGTAAGAGCTTCAAATAGTGTCGAATAGGAAGGCGAATGAACACAATTCTGCTTGAATTCCACGGGTTTTAAACTCACATCGATCTGCGTCGGATTGAGATCGCGGGATCGTATGTTACGTCACAAATTTCAACATTTCACATTCTTGAATCTTTGATAATTACGGCAGATCAATATTGCGACAATTATGACGCAGAATTCCAGCGTATTTTCAGTTTGATAAATAGGCCACATTATCTGTCAATTCCATCAAATTGGTCAGCATTGCTTCAGACTTGAAAAAGGAGGACATTCTTCCGAAAGCTTGTCATCTTATAAATGTATAGTTAGTCCAATAAAAAGTATCATTGCTCATTGCAATACTCTTGTTATTTTGAGATATATACTGTGTATATATATATATATATATATATATATATACCGTATTTAAATCACACACACTCACTCTCTCACACACAAACACACATATATATATATATACCGTATTTAAATCACACACACTCACTCTCTCACACACAAACACACACACACACACATATATATATATATACCGTATTTAAATCACACACACTCACTCTCTCACACACAAACACACACACACACACATATATATATATATACCGTATTTAAATCACACACACTCACTCTCTCACACACAAACACACACACACACACACATATATATATATATACCGTATTTAAATCACACACACTCACTCTCTCACACACAAACACACACACACACACACACACATATATATATACCGTATTTAAATCACACACACTCACTCTCTCACACACAAACACACACATATATATATATATACGGTATTTAAATCACACACACTCACTCTCTCACACACAAACACACACACACACACACACATATATATATATATATATATATATACCGTATTTAAATCACACACACTCACTCTCTCACACACAAACACACACACACACACACACATATATATATATATACCGTATTTAAATCACACACACTCACTCTCTCACACACAAACACACACACATATATATATATATATATATATATATATAAGTATGTATTATTTATTTATTAATTACTAATTGATTCCTATCCCCCTTTGACTACTAAGACATGTCTGCAAAATTATCAGACTTCAGATTTTTACTGTGCATACAAATAATGTTAATTTAATATACATGAAGCTGGGTTTGCAATTATTTTGTTACCTGTAATCCTCAAGTTACATAGGTCCATCAGTTATGTTCTCAACATCTCACAGATCTGATGCCGGGATTTAAAAAGAGGTCATGCACTTCAAATTCAGGCCTTTTTGGGTAGTTAAACCCTTCCTTTAGCATGCATAAGAAACTGTATCCACGTTTTACCTTATTAATATTTGAAGTCTGTTTTGCACTAGGCTGCAATATCAGAGCATCTTAAAGTATTGTTCTAATTACATAGAAAGTCTAAAAAAACAGTACAGCACTTAGAAGAGTAAGAGAGAATAAATTAGGCTTTTACAAACTCCTCACACCTTTTAACATTATCATTTAACTCTAATTGTTTGTATCATCACAAAGCAGTTAAAAAATGGAAATAAGGCTTTGTCTAATGAAGCTAAATATTCATATTATCAGAGACAATGCAAGATACTGTAAAACAATGTATAACAGAAATTATCCTAATGAATAAACGGGGTGTAGTTCTCGTTAGAGCAATCATTTTATGCGTAGCGGATTTGCATATTATTCGAATTTGCATGCGCATAGATTTCCATGTAGGCAATTTGCATGCTTTCAAGTCAGGCTATGTCACCCCCTCTTCTCTATGAGACGGGGGTTGAGTGTAAGGAATGACTGGGAAAGTGTCCAGCTCAATGCAATTATGTCTTTGACATGCTAGGGAAAAGCTGAATCCGTGCAGAGCGCAGAGGGTGAAGCTGGCTGAAGCATGTGCCAGGAGTCTCCTTTAGATAACGCAGAAGAGAGACAAAGGGACTGGTGGTTATAAACAGAAATATGCCGTTCTCAATGACAACTGCCATTTTTTAAAGCAAATTGTTTTGTAGCAGTTTGGTAATGTTTTATAAACAAAAACATAAAACAAATACAGTAAACATATAAATGTATTACTTTAACTTAATCGCTAGAAAAATACTTGCTCAGAACAAAATAGTTCACTAAATAAAATTGCAGAAATGGATGAAATGGAGAAAGAAACTTGAGTATACATTGGTGTATTCATGTAAAAATATTCAAAAATTTAATGCCACAGCGACTGAAAAAAAATATCATCTAATGCAGGTAAATTTAATTAGGGAAACCCTCAGTGCAAGTACATTTTCTCTGCATCTGTTTAGGTACTGAGATATTTCCCTGTATTCATGTATAAACTAAGAATGCCCCATATAGAAGAATTGAGGGGTGGCACATTTTAAACCATCTACATTTCTCAGGCCAAGCATTGTGCGTCAAATGTAGGTAAATAAGCATCCCTGGTATGATACCTTCATGTGCCCCCGATAAGATATGCCCCCCCTTCCCTTCTCCACACACAGAACGCCTTTTCTTCTGGTTATTACATATATATATATATATATATATATATATATATATATATATATATATATATATATATACTGTTAGCATCATGATCGTGTTTTACATAATTTACATCAGCCCTCGACAGATATACTTTTGTATCCTTCATGCCCCTGCTCTAGAAAACAAGGATTACTGGAGGCCCTAATGCTATAAGGTTAAATGCGCGCTCATGGCTCTAACGAGTAGGGGGGAGTGATAAACCATAGGATCCCTAGGCTAAAAAAATGCAATAGCCGCACATCCACATTGAATGGTCACTATCAGAACAATGTAAAGTAGAAACTTGCATTCCTTTTTCGCATCAAGGAGTTGGATAGTTTGTGGCAACCGCCTCTCCCCCCCCATCCCCCGCTCCACCCTGACCAAGGCCCTCAGTCTGTGACTATTTGAGTATATGTAATGGCTAAACTGTTTATATTATATGAATGATATACAGTGGGTATTGAAAAGAATCAGCCCCCTTGAAAATAATAAAATTTTGCTGCTTTGCAGCCTGCTGAAATAAAGGTAGACACCGTTTTTGTTTATCCAGTTGTAATTACTCAGTGCAACTTATAACATCCAAGTGAAATATATAACACCAACATGTCAGGCAAAATTAAAGACAATTCAAAAACAGAATCACTGAGTTGCAAAAGGATCATCCCCTCCTAAAATTACTTGTAAACTCAATAAGGTATAGCTAATCACTTTCCCAACGGCACACACAAAGCCATTTGACATTCAACTGTGATCAGCTCTGGGCATATTGATTAGCTCAGCATGAAAAGAGCTTTCCTGGTGCATCTCAGTCCCTGGTAGTGCAACTGAAGCAAACAATCAACTATGGATGGCAAGGCACTGTCAAAAGATCTCTGGGATAATCTTGGGGACAGGAACAAGTCAAGAGATGGATACAAGAAAATATCAAAGGCTTTATCAATGCCTAGAAGCACAGTGAAAACTATTATTAAGAAGTGGAAGGTATTTGATAAAACACAGACCCTCTCTGGATCAGGACGTCGCTCCAAACTGGATGAAAGAGCCAGGAGGAAACTGGTCAGAGTGGCTTCTAAGAGGCCCACAGCAACTCTGAAGCAGTTGCAGGAATTTATGACAAAGACTGGTCATTGTGTGCATGTGACAACAATATCACAAAGTCTCCACAAATGTGACTTGTATGTAAAATACTGGCTTGTGGCTTGTAGTGTAAAATAGGAAATGATGGGATCCTCAGGCAAATGCCTTGAGGACTTGGTGCTGCCCCTTAAAATACTAATAGCACAAAGAAAATAAACAGTGAGGGGTTACAAGCACTCTTTCTTATATAAAAGGGGTAACAGTTAGTTCAAAAGATTCAACTTAACTTTAAAAGGTGAATAATAAGTTAAAATAGAAACTTTATAAGTTCAATTAATACCAGGATATACCCTATTACTAACACCCACCAACTAGCTAACATAAAAACAAAACTGTGGGTCACTCCCCTGTATTCCTGGCCTATATCTGGAAGCGTCGGCTTCAGGTGCCTTAAGTGACTTACATAGAAATAGGTTACAAACACGTTTCGGCGTAAGTCAGCCTTTATCAATGTAATGCTTGTTTAGACAAACCGAGCAAATGATATTCACTGCCTTATAAAACCCCTTTCGGCAATTCCATCTACCTATCATACATCGTCTCATGTGCACGCCTCCCCCTGAGCCTATCCTAATCGTCATCTGCTCATGGGGGGCGTGTGGACTAATTCTATCATCTGATTGGAGTGGGGGGGGGGGGGTTGACGTCATCGCAATGAGAGGCAGTGAAGTACTAATTACCAGGACATGTCAACTCTGAAATACACATTGTTCTATACAGTACAGCTTAAAAATGGAGTTGCATGTCATTTTAGTTCCAGCATGGTGAATCATGTAACACTAACACAAATTGAACGTGTATTATGCCAGTTAACAATCTGATTCTAGGACACTAGTGTGTAGCAAAATAAATTAGGTCCCACCATACTTTCCATTTCCATTCACCTGCTAGGATCTGACATATCCGCAACAACTCAAGTGTACTATCCTAACATTTATAGACATAGGATAAGATAACAAGGTAAAGACTTAATGAGCTGTAACAGGTCAAGTGTATGTCTCACACTACTAAGGTTTATTTTGTGTATTGTATGTTAACCCTTTATTAACCTCAGTTCTCAGAACACCTCCTAATAGCTCATGAAAATCAATACCATGTAGTGTATTATTCGACACGTTAAGAATACCTTCAAATAATACTGTAAGAAGCAGTGAGAGTCAGCTATGTCCCTTTACAATCAGCTAGATCAGTGATTTTTAACCCTTTTTTTTTGCCGTGGCACACTTTTTTACATTAAAAAATCCTGTGGCACACCACCATCCCAAAATTTTAAAAAAATCACACATTGTAGCCTAATACAGCATATATATACACATACAAACACACACACACACATACTGTATGTATTGTGCTGTTATGCCATGCCTCCTACAAACTACACCTGCACTGGGAGTAAAAAACAAGCAAAGTTTAAAAAATATGTCCCACTGTTGTCAGTCTGCCGCGGCACACCTGAGGATCTCTCACGGCACAATAGTGTGCCACGGCACACTGGTTGAAAAACACTGAGCTAGATTACGAGTTTTGAGCGCTATAGAGAAATTAACGATCGCAACAATAGTTACGTTATTTAATTTCCTATAGTGCTGCCATTACAAGTTTTCAAACATACGCCTTTTGCGTGCAATATGGTTGCTTTGAGCACCATACCGCACACAATGCTGAGATGTGTTCATGAACGATTTCCCAAAAGACATCAATGGGGAGAGCGGGTTAGGTTTTTTTCTAACACCTGCGATCGCGGAAACAAAAGTTCTGTAACACAGCCCCACTGATGTCTATGGGGAAATAAAAATACAGTTTAAACACCCTAGCAAAAACCCTATGTCTAAATACCCCTAAAGATAAACAGCTCTTTTACTCCAAAAAAAATACACACCCCCTAACACTATACAACCCCCCAAACTAACAAGGGCCCTTAAAAGGGCCTTTTGGGGGGCCCTTAAACAGGCCTTTTGTAGGGCATTGCCCTGAGATAAACAGCTCTTTTGCTAAAAAAAAAAACACCCCCTAAAAATATACATTACACAAAATAACAAACAGATTATCAAAAATAAAGGGCCTTTTGTGGGGCATTGCCCTAAAGATATCAGCTATTTTACCTGTAAAAAAAATACAAACACCCCCCAACAGTAAAACCCACCACCCAACCAACCCCCCCAAATAAAAAAAAAACTATCTAAAATAACCTAAGCTAACCATTGCCCTGAAAATGACATTTGTATGGGCATTGCCCTTAAAAGGGCATTTAGCTATTTTGCATTGCCCAAACCCTAATCTAAAAAAAAAACACCCAACAAACTCTTTAAAAACCTAACACTAACCCCTGATGATCCACTTACAGTTGTTGAAGTCCCACTTGAAGGATCTTCATCCAGCTGGCGAAGTCATCATCCAGGCGGCAAGAAGTCTTTATCCAGGCGGCCTCTTCTATCTTCATCCAGCCAGGCGGCAAGAAGTCTTTATCCAGGCGGCCTCTTCTATCTTCATCCAGCCAGGCGGCAAGAAGTCTTCATCCAGGCAGCCTCTTCTATCTTCAACCAGCCAGCAAAGTCCTCATCCAGGCGGCCTCTTCTATCTTCATCCAGCCGGTGCGGATCAGGTTCATCCTGAAGACATCCAGCGCTGAGCATCCTCTTCATACGGTCGCCGCCGTACACTGAATTTTCAATGCAAGGGACGCGATTCAAGATGGCGTCCCTTGCATTCCTATTGGCTGAAAGATTCAAATTAGTCAATAGAATGAGAGCTGCTTAAATCATATTGGCTGATTTGACGCCATCTTGAATCGCGTCCCTTGCATTGAAGATTCAGTGTACGGCGGCGACCGTATGAAGAGGATGCTCCGCGCCGGATATCTTCAGGATGGACCCGCTCCACGCTGGCTGGATGAAGATGGAAGAGGCCGCCTGGATGAAGACTTCTTGACGCCTGGATGAGGACTTCGCCGGCTGGATGAAGATAGAAGAGGCCGTCTGGATGAAGACTTCTTGCCGCATGGATGATGACTTCGCTGGCTGGATAAAGATCCTTCAAGCGGGACTTCAACAACTGTAAGTGGATCATCAGGCGTTAGTGTTAGGTTTTTTTAAGGGTTTTATGGGTGAGTTTTGTTTTTTTTAGATTAGGGTTTGGGCAATGTAAAATATCTAAATGCCCTTTTAAGGGCAATGCCAATACAAATGCCCTTTTCAGGGCAGTGGTTAGCTTAGGTTATTTTAGATAGTTTTTTTTGTTTGGGGGGGTTGGTTGGTTGGTGGGTTTTACTGTTGGGGGTGTTTGTAAAACATTTTTACAGGTAAAAGAGCTGATATCCTTGAGGCAATGCCCCACAAAAGGCCCTTTTAAGGGCCATTGGTAGTTTATTGTAGTCTAGGTTTTTTTTTTTTTATTTAGGGTGGCTTTTTTATTTTGATAGAGCTATTAGATTAGGTATAATTCTTTTTTTATTTTTGATAATTTGTTATTTTTTGTAATTTAATGGGGGGTTTTGTAATTTAGTTCATTTTTATTTTTTGCAATTAGATACTTTTTGTAGTGTTAGGATTTTTTATTGGTAGTTTAGTTTTATTTAATTGATAGTTTAATTTTAGTTTAATAATTATAATAGTTTGTTAGTTTAAAATTATTTTTTTTAATTTGACAGGTAACTTTTAATTGAATTTAAGCTAGGGAAATTGTAATTTTAATATAAAGTTATGGGGTCGTTAGGTTCAGGGGTTACTAATTTAAATTAGTTTATTTTCATTGTGGGGGGCTTGGGGTTTAGGGGTAAATAGGTTTATTATAGCGGCGGTGTGGGCGGATGGCAGATTAGGGGTTAATAATATTTAAATAGTGTTTGCGATGGGGAGGGTGGTGGTTTAGGGGTTAATAAGTTTATTATAGTGGCAACAAAGTCGGGGAGAAGCGGAATAGAGGTTGATAAAAATTTTTAATGGCGGCGATGTCTGGAGAGGAAGATTAGGGGTTAATAAATGTATTATAGTGTTTGTGATGCGAGAGGGCCTCGTTTATGGGTTAATAATAGGTAGTTTATGGGTGTTTAGTATACTTTGTAACAGTTTAGTTATGAGTTTTATGCTACAACACTCATAACTACTGACTTTAGATGGCGGTACAGATCTTGTCTTTTAGGCTGTAATGCTCACTTTTTAGTCTCACCGCAAAACTCGTAATACCGGCGCTATGGGAATCCCATGAAAAAATGTAATTTTTTCGTGTGTGGGACTGACGTTGCGTTACAGGCTAAAACATGTGTGGTACACCTATACCGACAACACTTGTAAGAGCTGTGGTGCTGTTTTAATGCTGAAGATGCTATATTTTCAGCGTAAAAGCCACAACGCAAAACTTGTAATCTAGGTGTAAGATTGGTAGTAGTTTAATTAATGCCATATCTACCATAATATGTAGTGTACCCAATTCTATCAGCCAATCGGAATTCAAGGGATGCCATCTTGGATGACGTCATTTAAAGGAGAATTAATTCTTAAAGATCCATTGAAAAAAGAGGATGCTCCTCACCGGATGTCTTGAAGATGGAGCCGCTCCGCGCTGGAAGGATGAAAATAGAAGATGCCGTCTGAATGAAGACTTCTGCCCATCTGGAGGACGACTTCTTGCCGCTTGGATGAAGACTTCTCCCGACTTCGTCTGGATGAAGACTTCTGCCCGTCTGGAGGATGACTTCTTGCCGCTTGGATGAAGACTTCTCCCGGCTTCGTTGAGGATGGATGTCCGGTCTTCAAAAACTGTAAGTGGATCTTCGGGGGTTAGTGTTTTTTTAAGGGTTTATTGGGTGGGTTTTATTTTTAGATTAGGGATTTTGGGCACAGAAAAAGAGCTAAATGCCATTTTAAGGGCAATGCCCATCCAAATGCCCTTTTCAGGGCAATGGGGAGCTTAGTTTTTTTAGATAGGATTTTAATTGGGGGGGTTTGGTTGTGTGGGTGGTTGGTTTTACTGTTGGGGGGTTGTTGGTATTTTTTTTACAGGTAAAAGAGTTGATTTCTTTGGGGCAATGCCCAGCAAAAGGCCCTTTTAAGGGCTATTGGCAGTTTAGTTTAGGCTAGGGTTTTTTTTATTTTGGGGGGCTTTTTTATTTTGATAAGGCTATTAGATTAGGTGTAATTAGTTTAAATATTTGATCATTTCTTTTTTATTTTATGTAATTTAGTGTTTGTTTTTTTGTAATTTAGTTAATTGTATTTAATTAATGTGATTTATTTAATTGTAGTGTAAGGTTAGGTTGTAGTGTAAGGCAGGTTAGGTTTTATTTTACAGGTAAATTTGTATTTATTTTAACTAGGTAGTTAGTAAATAGTTAATAACTATTTACTAACTAGTCTACCTAGTTAAAATAAATAAAAACTTAGCTGTGAAATAAAAATAAAACGTAAGCTAGATACAATATAACTATTAGTTATATTGTAGCTAGTTTAGGGTTTATTTTATAGGTAAGTATGTATTTAGTTTTAAATAGATATTATTTAGGTAATAATAGTAATTTGTATTTAGATTTATTTTAATTATATTAAAGTTAGTATGTGTAAGGGTTAAACTTAGGGTTAGGTTTAAGGGTTAATAACTTTAGAATAGTGGCGGCGATGTTGGGGGCAGCAGATTAGGGGTTAATAAGTGTAGGTAGGTGGCGGCGATGTCAGGGGCAGCAAATTAGGGGTTAATAAGTGTAATGTAGGTAGCGACGACATTGGGGGCAGCAGATTAGGGGCTAATAAGTGTAGGTAGGTGGCGGTGACATTGGGAGCAGCAGATTAGGGGTTAATGAGTGTAGGTAGGTGTCGGCGATGTTGGGGGTGGCAGATTAAGGGTTAATAAGTGTAATGTAGGTGTCGGCCATGTCAGGGGTGGCAGATTAGGGGTGTTTAGACTCTGGGTTTATATTAGGGTGTTAGGTGTAAACATAACTTTTCTTTCCCCATAGGAATCAATGGGGCTGCATTATGGAGCTTTACGCTCCTTTATTGCAGGCGTTAGGCTTTTTTTTAGCCGGCTCTCCCCATTGATGGCTATGGGGAAATCGTGCACGAGCACGTAAAACCAGCTCAAAGCAGCACTGGTATTTGAGTGCAGTATGGAGCTCAATTTTGCTCAATGCTGCAATATTGCCTGCTAATGACGGGTTTATGAAAACCTGTAATAGCAGCACTATAGGGAGGTGAGCGGTGGCAATAACTTCCAAGTTAGCACCGAGCCGCTCATAACGCAAAACTCGTAATCTAGCCATTTGATTGTAAAGCAAAACTTGACACGTTTACTACAGACGAGCAAATGTCAGAACTTTGACATTTGAATCTCACAACAAATAGCAGTTATAATTGACATTCATTTTGCCCTTTGAATGTTTCTATAGGACAGAGGTAACAAATATCAAATGTTACATTGAATTATTTGGTGTAACCTCCTTCAAATATTACATTTGAATATTTATTTCTATATACTTGAAGTCTATGAGAATCAACACTTGAATATTATTATTCCTATATTTAAAAGCGTAATTCATTTTTTTTTTTAAAATAATGATTTTACTGAAACATTTGCCATTTCTAATGGTAATGGAATGACATCTAGTGATGATAGATAGAAGATAGATAGATAGATAGATAGATAGATAGATAGATAGATGGTAGATATATTTTACAGATCACTTCCATTTTAAGCTCATCATATGCAGTATGTAACAGATATATAACTAGCATTCCAATTGATATTACAAGACCATGATAATATAGATTTACAAGTGAAGGTTTAGTGCCTTTTAGAGCACCTTTTACTTTTAATAAAGATCAACACCTCCCTAAATATCACTCATATAACAAGTTGAAAGCTATGGCTTGTGCCGAAATAGCACTAGAAGAATTAACGCAACCCGAGACCTGAATTACAGTGTCAGGGCATATATATATATATATATATATATATATATATATATATGCATACAGTATATATAAACATACACAAACCTCTTAAAAAGCTTTTCATGAGTTATTTATCTTTTCCTTTACCATGGCTGATTAGCTATAGATGAGCTGCTAAATATATCAAATAACTACTGAGTAGCATGCAGTAACGTCAGGGAAATTACGTTAGGAATGGATTCCTAAAAAAAATACAACTTTCAGAGTTAAGTTACAATTAAAACATTTTATTAATGAAAGATACATTGTAAAATTGCTTTACTATCTTTTGATAACATTTTATAAAAATTTTATTTAAAGGGACAGTCTACTTCAAAATTGTTATTGTTTAAAAAGATAGATAATCCCTTTATTACCCGTTACTCCTGCATAACCATTATCATTCTCCATGGGACTGAGCACAATGTTATCTATATGACACACATGAACCAGCACTGTCTGACTGTAAAAAGCTAATAAAAAAGCACTGAGATAAGAGGTGGTCTACAGGGGCTTAGAAACAGGCAGAACCTTTTAAGTTTTAAGTATATTAATATAACAATGCTGGTTGTGCAAAGCTGGGGAATGGGTAGTAAAGGTGTTATCTATCTTTTTAAATAATAAAAAATCAATTAGACTGTCCCTTTAAGAGGAGAGTATGTTTATCCTTTATAACTTTATTAAATAGGTCCCCTGGATAATTTTTTGCTATTTCATATGACCAAATTATAATGGAGCTAAGCTTTTGCCATTAAAGATACTTGGCTTATTTGACAAAACCTTCACAATTTGTATATATGTTTCGGTACCATTATAGTACAATATATATTACCCTAGATTTGACAATAATAGTATTTATTTTTACAGGGTGGAGAATTCCAAAATGGAACTCCTTACTAAATGTAAAGGCTTT